>NC_139408.1:34238496-34753496 GCF_905368555.1 Meleagris gallopavo | reverse complement strand
TAAGACCCAAGAACTTGGGTGTCAGTCAAGCTGGATGAATCCAGTGGAAGATTCCAGTTATTGTAAAGTTTCATAAATGTTAAATAATTCATTTAGCCTTTTCTAATTAGTGAATGTGTAAATTTTACATTAACATAAGAGAAGAAATCCAAATTTCCATCCCGTATCCAAGACCTGAATAGTGTCAGCCAAGCAAATACAGAAAAAAATAAACTCATGTATACATAAAGTTTCCAAACTGAAACTTGTCTACACTTTCTTTGCTTTGACTTCCTGTTTCCCCCAACATCACTTCAGCTTTCCACGCATCCTTAAATTCTTCCCCACTTTATTCTCTCTCATTTTTGTGCATAGTGTTGAAACGAGGTCCTACCACCTTTTTTTCCTCCCTTTTACATGTACACCTATGAATAACTCTAAATTAGCCTTAATTTTAAAAGAGGAAATTTGAATATATTTTAAAAATAAAACATAGGATGGATCTGCTACAAGATTCCAAGGACTGTAGACAATTAGTCTGTTGGTTTGACATTCAGACAGAGACAAAGAGAGCATTAGGATTCTAAGCCCTCTGCCTAATACTTTGGGCATTTCTGATAGCTGCTGAAGAAAAAAGGCGGCTGAATCAGTCAAGTCCACACTCACTTCTATCTCTATTATGCGTAACAGTCAACAGAAAAGATACTCAAATATATTTTCTGTATCAAACAGAACTGCAAGCAGAATGAAGAAATGTTGCAATCTCTTCCAAAGCATAATTAAGGTCAAGACTTGAGGTACATTGGCATAGGCAGAAATGAGCAGGCAATGGCTCAGAGACACCACTGAAACACACCATAGATAAAATACCATTAGTATGGACTTTAATTTCTAGAAAGAAATATCCTTTATGGTCCATGTGCATGTTTGTCTACAGCCTGAACATCAAAGTACGTCCTATGTACATATACCAACACTTACTGTAGTGTGCAATATGACGTGTGAACAGAAAAGTAACAACATTCTGGCCAACTTGCCTGCATGAGCCCCCTCCTGTTATAGAATTCAGGGTTGGTCTCTGTGTAGAAAACTTCTTTTAGCAAAATTGATGGTAATTTCACATAACTAGGTCTTAAAGATATTGCCAGGGCACTAATTTATATAAACTGAGTATGCAGTCTTTTCTTTCCCTCCCCACTGCACTAATACTACAAAAAGCAAAGCAGACAGCAATTACCCATTTGATTATGCTACTTGATAAGCAGATAAGGTATGAACTGTCTCTCTTTAGAGACAGTTGTCCTAAGGTTAAGATTATTTTAGATGTGCATCCTGTCAGTAGTTGGCTCTTATCTACCTTTCAGCATATGATTATATCACTGAACATTTATTTATTACTTTCTCTGAAATTTAGTTTTGTTCATGTAGAGATCTTCGGATAACTCAGACTAGGAGACAAAATATAAATGAAGGAAGCTTAGCACTTGCTTATGAGTTAAGCAGTAGAACACTTTTGTAAGCCTTGACCAAGGTCTGCTACAACTGAAAACATCTGTAGCTGAGAAAAAGTGAACTGAAGTCCGAGGTCACAAGGCAGGTCAGTACCGGACAGAATTGAAGCAAGGTCTTGAATCTCCAATTTCGGTCCATCCTCTTCTGAAGTGGTGAATGCCCTCAATACTTCAACAGATATCAAATATTTACTGAGACTTTCTACATTTTTTTATATTAAAGATGTAGAGGGCAATGAAATTCAAGAATTAATCCTTTGGTATTGGGAAAGAGTTTAAATATATTTTAGTAGTCCTAAATTATTAAGATTTACTTTCATTTTATATCCTCTTATTTCTTACACAGTAAAACAGGAGCATTCAGTATGTATTTTATACACCTTCCATTCCTCATCTATTTCTCTTAACAACCAATCTCTTCAGCTTCCTCGTGTTAAAGACATAATCCTTGTAGCTTCAGACTAGCTCATTCTTGTTACATCCTTCTTTAGTAATCAGAACTAAATATATTAGTGATGTCATACTATCAATTTACATATTGCAATATATTTGCCTTACCATCCACACTACAGAATCATTAGGAGCATTTTCAATATCATTTTCTACCCCAACCCTCAATAAAGCTGAAGACTTTGTTGTTTAGTGTTGCACGCTAACACAAAGATTTTCCACTGAGTTGTCCTCCAGGTTATAGTTAATTTAGAACCCAGCAATGTGTATGAGTAGTTCAAATTGTTTTCACCCCAACATGTACTACTTTTCATCTGTCAGCAATGAATCATTTGCTATTATGCTGCCTGTTAGCTCAGTGAGGTGCCTCGGAAGTCTCTCAATTTCTTCTAATCTCTAGAAATCTATGCAGAAGTTATTCCTTCTTTTACAGTTCACAAGCATATAGAATTTTTTGAATAAACTTTAAATAAGGGACATTTCAGAAGCACTTAATGGAAAAAAAAAATATCATGCCCTCCCCTCTCTAGCCTCCTACTCCCCTCCAAAAAAAAAAGATATGTAATATTTGCTAAGAAAATTATGATAAATTAGAAAACAACTCTTTTCAAGTACAGGAGTCACCCTTATTTCCTTTAAAAAATTAACTGTTTTTATTTTCATAAAGTATTATTACTTTACTAGGAACAGATCAAAAACACTTTGAAGTAAGTTTTAACCTCATACTAGTAACTAGAATAAGTGAAATGTTGTGGGTGTGTTTTCAGCTTTATTTTTAAATGCTTGAACCAACATTTTGCTATTCATGTGAAAGAACAGAATCAGAAGTAAAACAAGGCCTGTAAGACTAAATGCAATCTTCAGTCCAAAATGGGACTATAGGTTTCATTTCTCAACATCAGGATTAAAGGAAAAAATCTGACTGCTGATGTTAATGGACCTGCTGAATGCAAGTCTTCAGTGCACCATTTAGTAGTTTTTGACGGTGAATTCTGGATTCATGCAGTGGATAAAAATGTACCTTTCTGCTGACAGGACCTCCTAGGGCAACAAGGTATAAAGAGATGTGCTGAACTCTCTAGAACATAGAGCCAAACATTTCATTCTGATGCATGTAAGCATTAAAATTCTGCAGACCTCTCAGACAGTGAGATTTCTCCAGCTCAGCAGAATAATATCTCAGAATCTACAATTTTCCATTTTTTCCCTTTTCTCTCCCTTAAAAAAAAAGAAGAAAAAAAAAAAAAAAAAAAAAGGAGTATGCCTCTAAAACGTTTCTGTGAGCTTGAGAATGTCATGTCATTTTGATGTTTCTGTTTCAGGAACAAAAGTAAACAGGTAAAAATTCATAAGCAATATCTTGACATGTGTATCTTATTCATTAGAGCAATTAAATTTACATAGGTAGGGAATATGCTCATGAGAATAAGCTTCTTGAAGTTTGACTTGGTCTGAAGCCAAAACATTTCAGGTTCAGTACTCAGGAGTATTATTTAGAAGATAAACTACTTGATATCAGATTTTGGGAAAGGTAGAATTAACATCAAGTCTTGTTGCACAACAATCGGGGGAACATACCCTATATTACTTGCTCATGCTCACAATAAAAATAGAAACACACTCCAGCTTAAGGGAGTTGAATATTTAAATGTTTGTAAAATGCTGTTAGAGAGTACTCAAAAAAAAAAAAAAAAAAAGTGAGAAATACTCTCCACTTTATTTTTAGGTTAGCAAACTATTGTATTACTTCAAAAAAGATTTTAAGTATTATGTACTCTTAACATAAATGTCTCATCATTAAAATGTAATTCCTATGAATGACAGAGGTTTATTATTGATCTTGTCCTTCTTTTGAGGGAAAAGGTTCTTGAGGTTTGAGGTTCTTGAACAACTTTATTGCAATTCCTCATAAAAAGTTATATTTAACGGACTTTTTAGAAACAAATGACGACAACGGTAACTTAGAAAATTTTTCTCCTTTATGTACTTGGAGCTTAAGGTTTTGCAGTTTCTGAACTCAAGGCACTACTTTCGCAGATATATGCACACCCATATTCACAGGCACACACCTGAACAGGAACTGACTCTTGAGCAACAAAAATTCTCTTGTTCTGCAAGTGCACTTTCCATCCTGAGAGGGTAAACATGACTATCTTGTAATAGTATAAGCAACTATATAAAATTGTGCTTTTTTTTTTTTTTTTTTTGCAGATAAGTGAATGGCAATATTTCTTGAAACTACACTCTTGTATGTGTACCTATTTCATAACATTGAACTAAACATATTAGAGCACAACATATTTTGAGGAAGTTTAACAAATAGGGATCTATTTAAAATTGATGAAAAGAAGTCTAGAGTTATGCAGAAAACTGGATGTCACTTAGAAGTCAAAATGATGGTGTTCATGCAAAGGAGTATCTGTCTCTGCAATTGTTGTTGAAATACACAAATTTCTGATTGCTTATTGCTGACATGCACCTATTCTGACAGGTTTCCTTTTTTTTTTTTTTTGGAGGTACGCCTCGATATGAACAACAATGAACAAAACCAAAAGGCAATCTAAATGTATTAATGGAGAGAAAACAGCTGGTGGCACTGAAAGCCTTAGAGAAAAATGAAGTGGCACGTTAAAAAAAAAAAAAAAAAAAAAAAAAAAAGCATTTCAACAAAAAGCTCCTCGGTGGTGCCACCCATTAATTTATTTTGGATCCGCAGTTTTCTGATTCTTAGGAGCCAACTGGACATGTTTTAGGAGAATCCTTGCAACAGTTTGACTTACTTGATAAATATACTGCTACTAGACATTGGTATTGCATCGTTAAGTAGGTTTTGGATAACTACATTCCAATGATATGATTACATTTTGGAAATGGAGCAAGTTTCATACACCTTAAGTTATCCAAATAAAGGTGATGATAATGGTAAAATACTGGAAGGTGTTTCAAACAGATAAAACTTAACCAAAATACGTTTCATTAACATAATACTTAATCCGACACCAACAATTCACCACTCTTATGTTTTTTATATTATTAAGGCAACATTATTATACATCTTTCTTTCCCAGATTCTAGCGATGCAAGAAGAAACCTAAGCTGGTAACAGCCAGAATGAATAAATGAAGGGGCAATGAAAGTAGTTGATTTATCTACTTAAGTATTGTTAAAGGGGGTATATAAAACAATATTCTAACTTACTATGGATAATTTCATTGTAAACAGTTTCATAAATAAGTAAAAACCAAACAGTACATTTATCATCACACAGGATTTAGTAATGTTTAGCAAACTATATTGAGTTAAAAGCTGATTTTTACTTCAGCTACTGTGACATTTTCATTTTTAGGAGAATGGCCAAGGAATACTCCATTAAAAGACATTTATTAAATAAGAAATCTGTAGATACCCTGTTTCCTACCACAGAATTTTGAAAAAAAAGAATGCTTATCCAGCAATTCAGGTAGGTTCTTAATTTCAAAGCCAGTAGAGGCTATTGAAGTAATCTAGCTAATAGCACAATAGACTTTTAGCCTATTAACAAGCATAAATGCCCATTATATCTTCAATTCCTCTTTGCTTTCAGTAATCCTCTAGTAAATCACATTAAATATATATATATTTTTTTCCCTGATTCATATTATTTAATAATCAGAGGTTTTAAATGAATTTTCATCAGATTTGATTTTTCTTTTTAAGCAAAGGATTGGTTTTTCCTTAGTTTTACAACAGCTTTAAAACATCTTTGTTCAATAAACAGATCCCTTCCTTTGAGTGCATACATCATTCAATATATTTTTCCTCTGAGAAGTCAAGCATAAAAAATTGGCATCACATCAGCAAGTGATGAAGTCAAAGAGAAAGTTTTTTTCACATAAAAATAGCATGAAGTATTGTGAAGTATTTGCTATATTTCCTCTCTGCTATAACAACGAACTTTATCAGATACGTTTAAGAACAAAACTCCCGCCTCTTCTCAGTATGGAGTCATTCTGTTTGTGTGTGTACTGTACATGCCGTTGAAAATGTTTAATAATAGAAGACCCTGTACTTTCATGTAATTCATAATTAGGAGATGACTACAACAGCATTATTTAAAATCAAGCCTTTGTTATCAGCACCAGTTTTAGACAGAAGCTGAGAACCATTTGTGAGCTGTGGCAGACCCAGACTGTTCAAAGCAATTGCTGTTCAGCATGAAAGCTGCAATGGAGGTCACAGAACAGGTCAGGAGGAAAGATAGTGTATCGATTTCACACCAGGAATAGAGGCGAAGCAAGGGCCCACTGTTGCTGCATGTGATGTATTTCACTTCAGTTTAAGGCACATTTCATTCCAATTCAAGAGGGGGTGGGGAGCAAAGGGCGAGTGGATTTCACACTGAATCATGATGAATTCTGGACTCATGTATTCCAGTAAATATCTCCTTCCTGACATTAAGTATTTCTATAGCAGAGTGAACACAATGGAAATTAGAGTGCTACCAGATAGCAGATGAGGACTAAGGAAAAAAACAAACTCTACAACATTAGTTCTATTTTTGATCAGTTTAGAATATATACAAATATTGCCTTAAAGCCAGAAAAACATTATCAAGGACATACTTTGAAAACAAACAAAAAAAAAAAAACATATTTTGTCCCAATTTGCAATTCCCAACAAATATTTTAAATGCATAGTAAACATGCAAAAAGGTTTTAAATGTTCCTTCTCATTTTATTTTCAAGTGTACAATGCAAATATCTCTGACTGTTCTAGCGAAGAATGTAAGGAAGAGTCCTTAATTTTTTTGTAGCATCATGTTCATGGCTATTCATATTTTGCCACTTAGTAATACCCAAAATCTATCTACTCTGAATTTTTATTTCTTCTAAAGAGATTAAAGCTTTAAACATAGCTAGAGGGATGTTTCTGAAATTAATGGACTGTAGGGTAGCCTTGTTCAATTCCCCTTCCACAACACTACGAAGCTGAATTTCTAGTATTTTTGCTGTAAGTGTCAACTCAAACTATTAAGATCACACATGGTCAAGGTAAAATAGTATGACCTGAAAGGATAAAGTGCTCCTTCCCTTCTCTAATGTAACATTATATGATTTGTTATTTTAAAAAATGCTATTCTTTTAAAATGATGCAACTCTGGTACTCCTCTGGTGACAAGACTGTACAAGTTTTCTAGAGTTTTATAATAGTGTTGTGGAGCTTGTAAAGTAGCCAGACATTGACATATTTTCAGAACAAAAGATGACTGTACTTGAGACTGCACAGAGATTTCCTATTAAATTATTTATATTAGTTCACTTCCACGTCATTATTTCTTTTCAACTGTTCTAAGGCATCAGTGTCAACTTCTTGAAGTCTTTCATGAAAGCTTTGCTGTCATCAGGGTCTATTTCAGAATCCTTAATTCTGCATAAGGAATCAGTTACCCAGCAAGTTTCCAATCAGAAAGGGCCAGATGCTCCCTCTGCCTCACACTGGAGCTGGGCAGAAGGGCCCCTCACTAAGACAGAGAAGGGCAAAAGGTTGCTGTGCAGTGCGTCTGTGTGCTACTGACCTGCCACAGAACAGCTGAGGCTGCTGTGAGAGAAAAAAATTTCAAGCAAAAGTTATGGTTAACTAACTGAAGCAATGCCAGGGATCACCTAGCTCAATACAGAATGATTCATCAGGAAACATCACTAAACTGTACTGCTAAATTGCATGATCACTATTGCATTTCAGTAATTCTTAAATTTTCACAATGGTGTGCTATAAACATGGAAATCATTCAAAGCCATGAGTGAAGTTTCAATGGATTAGCACCTGCCAGCTACAGTTACAGCACGATCTACAGATTCCTGCTGACTCATAGTGTCGTATGGTTCTATAATCTCTGATGTGTAGAGTACAGTTAACCTGCCTGTGAAGGCTCCTCTCAAAGTCCACGAGCATGGTGGTGCATGAGGTTGTTTTCCTCAAGATCATGAGCTGCAGAGCAACTGCAAATGCAGCCCCATCAGCAGAGGCCAAAAGAACAGACAATTTTCTGGCCTCTCTGTCCTGGTATCCAGAGCCACCCGTTGCCTTACGAAGTGACAATGAGATCAAGACATTTTTATCTCACATCTGTTACTGGATTCCCAGATAATACTGGTGGACAAA
This sequence comes from Meleagris gallopavo, assembly GCF_905368555.1. Taxonomy (NCBI): domain Eukaryota; kingdom Metazoa; phylum Chordata; class Aves; order Galliformes; family Phasianidae; genus Meleagris; species Meleagris gallopavo. The sequence continues at coordinate 34,745,415 of NC_139408.1, read as the reverse complement.
ATAAGGCATTTTTCCATTTGCAGTTGGCCCGAGGATTGCTATTGTTCAATGGACAAGGACCTAAGTAAAATAACAAATCATTAGGAGAACTGTAGACTAAGCTGTTCTAGCATGCAGTCTTGAAAACAGAGCCTGCAAGCCACCCAACTGGAACAGACCATAAACCCCAAAAAGTTAAAACAAAAACACAGTAATTCAACAGAGGTTATCAATCCAGACTATCCCACACTAGGCCCAATTTTAATTCCATGTCTAATCAGAAGATCAGTGACCTCAGTAACACAGAGTCCAGCTGTTCCACACACTCCCCTTTTCTTCCCCTTGTTCCAACTAACACCAGCATGGCAGTTCTATGACATATAGGGAAAACATACAGCTGCAGAACTTGCTGTCATTGGAGCTCAAATGGAACCCAAGACTCGGACATACTACGGAAAGGGCCATGCCAATCATTGATGCTGATATTCCTTAAGCATGAACAAATGTATCAAATGGTATCACAGGAAGGCTTCTCTAGAAGGCCATGCAACAAGTGCCTGTACCAGAAGCTACTATAAACTGCACAGCAGGGGAAGCATGTGGCAGAAATGCCAACTGTACTACCGTAAGACAGGACAGTTAATGTCCTGAGCATGGGCTAGCAGGCCAAGAGCCTCCGCACTCCTTAAACTTCTAGGTCCTACATTTCTTGGTACTGGGACAAATTCATACCATTCCCTAAAAGTTCCTCAAGTCCCCTCAAATTGTCGATTAAAGACTTAAAGAACCTCAGTCTGAGTGCAATTTCCTCCTCAAGAGAATGAAGGACAGGAATGAGAAAGAAGACAGATAAACACAGGGGCTTGGATTAAGCTCAGTTAGCAGAAAGCTTCCTCTAGAAATGTGCATGCAGGCCTTGGGGGAATAGCAGTGGTAAATAGAAAAATTAAACTTCAAGAGTCTTTTTAACCATTCATATATATAATTTTTTGAATATTTTATGACTGTAAAAGGATCAGCCTTAGACCCTTGCAATGAGAATAATAAATGATCATAGTCCTTGTGTGTTAATTAATACTAACCCCTCTCCGGATAAAGAAAAAAAAATACTGCAGAATAAACAACAAAAAAATCTCAAGCCTTTACAGAATGAATGCACATGCTTTTAAGAAACATTGGTCTGGCAGGTGGGTGTGTTCCAAGTAAACTGCACTGCTGCTCGTTTACTTATACAGAAACAACAACCTGAAAAAAAAAAAAAAAAAAAAGAAACTCAATGAAGTGCAAAGCATTAAATTGCATCTTCTTCACGTAAGATGCTTTTACCAAAACATTCAGCCACTTCAGCAACAATCTCCTCCAAACTACAATATTTGGAGTAAATGGTGTGAATAGAAACTTTCAGTTCTACACTCGGCGTTTTCACAGATAGGCCAAGAACACAACAAGGTTCTGCACAGTCAACTTAATCCCTAAAGAAGTAAACTTGCTGGAAGCTCACTTTTACTACAGTGTCTCTTAATCTACAAGATTTCTGGGGAAACAACAAACAAAAAAAGAAAAACAAAACACACAAAACACAGGAAAAAAACCAGAGCATACACCCAAAACTAAATGATGTTTTTGTATAAAGTCACACAGGTCCTTTGAGGGGGGGAGAAATTCCCCTCTCAAACAACTAATACAAAAGGAGTAAATGTATTCCCTAAAAGCATAAACAAATATCTGTGAACACTTTGCAAATGTTTCTTTTATATGAACCATTTGCCAGAGTAAGAAAAAAAAACTCCAAAAATAATGGACTTGTCTCATTAAGTCTCAAGTGTTCGTTTTTCTAGGAAAGGGCAGAGATCAGTTTGGTTATGTTTAATTATCTTTTCCAGCATGATTGAGTTCCTTCCTAACCAACATTCTACATTAAATAATAAGAAGACAGTTAAAAAAAGTACTAACCTGAGTATTTTAAAAATGAAAAAAGTGATTGACACACAAGCAACGAAACTCCTGAGAAGAACTGCATGACTTGATAATTTGTACTTTTTGAGGGGGATTACTTAGGATTATGTGTAATTAGCTATAATTGCACATTATTTTTCTCAGTTTTAAAAAAAAAAAAGGAGGGCAAATGATACAGATTCCTACTGGTTTATAATATTTTGTCCCCTGAATCTTAATAATTTCCAATTTTGCACTAAGAAAAATGACTATGAAAAGCTTCTGGGATTTCTTCTGAGTGCAAGTAGCAATAACGATCAGTTCAGAACAGATATTAGAACAACTGATCTTAAAGCATGTTGTAAAAGCCTGTCTGCTTCCTTAATCATGACATAAACTTTTTTTTTTTTTTAAGAACAAAAAAAATTGATTGACTTGATGTTTCAGAAGGATGGTAACCTATATTTGTAATATCGGTAGCACTGTTGTATCTTGAAATCATAGAGTATCCTATTCGTTTCTTCAAAATTAGAGGGACTGAGCTCTTCAGTATTGCGTAATTCAAGGATTAGAAGGTTGGTAACAATGGCTAAAAGAGATTGTATGTCTACTAGTTTTAGAAGAGGCATTTAAATACAAAATGCCTTTTTGGATGCCTTGGTACAGGAAGAGGAAAAAAAAAGCAAAGAAAAAGCTAAAATGCAAATAATGTCCTTTTCATGTGATATTAAAGAAAACCATGCTGGTTTAAAAGGAAAAAGCAACATATCTTTCACATTTTATGTCCTAAGTAGGTTTAAATACTGCCTATTACTTGTCAGGAATTCAATAGTGAATAGAAACTTTCCAGGTTGACGTGCTGGGGCAGAGGAAGGTCACTCTTTAAAGCATTTGCTCCCTTGAGAGGAAAACCTGGAAGGATGCTGTTAGAGCAATTTATACCAGGCACAGCAAGTCATTAGGTACCTCTGCTGCAAGTTTGCCATGATTCCACAGCCATATTTGGTTACCATGGTGGGAACCAGTTCTAAAAGTCTAAGTCGGGGGGGGGGGGGGGGGGGGGGGAGAGGGGAAGCACAGAGCTGTGTTTTTTCTTCTGAGTGCTCATAGATCAGTAAGAGAGCAGAAAAGAAAAGGAGTGTTAGGCACATGAGCACCGTGCATTGTTAATCAAAGAATGAAGTTTTTAGGGGACAAGGTTGTAGAGGAAAGAAAGAAATCAATTCACATATTGGCAAACATTCTTTCTGGTTACTATTTTAAAGGGTTTTTCCTTCTTATTTAGTCTGACTTCAAAAAAATCACAAACAAGAAGTAATCCAACAGCATATGTAAGTATTATACTGCTCATATTCTGTTTTAAAAATATCACTAGAGCAAAGAGATTCCTTATTCAAATAACTAAACCAACAATTCCTGAGCTCAAAGTAATTCCAGAAATATATATTTTTTAAAGGCTAGAATGCCACTACTTTTCAAAAATTCAGACATGCAGGACAAACACGTTAGCTCGCAAATAACTCCTTTTTATCAAGAAAAGGTGACAAAAAGATGCAACCGATGTCTAGCTTTCAGATACATAGCAAGCAATTCGTTATGCAAATTTGCTATACAGCACATGACCTTAGCCACTTACAGAGGCACAACTTCATGCTTTATACAGATCTGCATGACTAAAGAGGACCTATCAAGTGCAGAGTTCTGGTATGCATGTCACATGTAACACTATCTAATGCTTGTTTTTATTTTCACTGTAGATTAGAAACAACAACAAAAAACAGAAATACTTTGCCAACAAGACATGCACATGGGCTAGTCCCATTCCTCCTCCTCTCAGTGCTTCAACAATCTAAGGTGACAAGCATTCTTCTACCTGCTGTCCCCAAGGACATCCCTGTCTCATGTATGTCAGCACAAGCAGAAAACTTCCCATTTTCGGATGGACTGCTTCACTAGTCTATTCAGAGTCTTTCCTATGTCTCTGGGCTACACATCCTTAAGTTTGTGGATGCTTATTCTTCCAGTGCTTTCTGATTGCAATTGCAATTGGAAGGAGGGTCTAGAGTACAACTGAAGACACATACACTCTCATCATTAACAATTCATTACATTTATGCAACAGCACAATATAAGTGTTATTTATGCCTTCTCAAGTTAATCCTCCTGGAACATCTGAACTTGTCCCTTTATCTTTGGGAGCTATGTGAATATATTTATTATTTTCAGTGGACATCCTATACATCCCCATTATTACATACTGCTTCAGTGCAGGGAAAGACACCAAACTAAAACTCTATAGAAAAAGTTCCCTAAAAAATAAAGGTAAATAACCAGACTTCAGTAACGCAATCAAACACAGAAAAATAATTATCACCCGCATATTGTCCAACAGAACAATAGCTTTGGCAATAGGATATATTAGTCAAGAGATGTGCTACAGTATTTTAAAAGGTGGTACAAATCATTCTCCAATCTCACTGCTTCTTAAGTTTCTTGATGACTGTTGACAGTGTGTATTTCAGTACTCCAAAAGTAGAAGATAGAGGTAAGTAAATACACACAAGAAAAAAAGAACACATAGCCATTTTAAGTCATTATTTACATTTACATCAAACATCAGCTGTATGATATACATACACACATATATAATATATATATAATTTAACAATTATATTTATAATATAATTTATATTATACATTATTTTATATATAATATATTATATATTATATTAATATATAATTTTAATTAATTCATATTAATATGTGCATATATATGTAAGTAAATATATGCTCTCCAACAACGCAAAGTATCAGTACTTTTATCCACATCAAGATAATCCAATTACCTTTCCCCAAAATGTGCATTAAATTCACAACAATGCAATCATTTTGGAAGGTAAAATTTACACCGTAGTCACTTTAGTTCACAACATTTTTAAGAAATCACACTTCTGCAAGTCCAACTGTACTAATGAACTTGTTGCTACCTTCTCACTGATAAGAGTAACATATACCCAAACATTTTGCTCTTTCCTAAACACAACCGTAGCCATAGAACAATTTCTCTCAAGCTTATTTGTTAAGGGGTGTCTTTACATACAGAATCAGTATGTACGCATGACATACTGCATACACGTTCATGCACCTTTAAAGCATTATTATACAGCTTACTTTCCAGTATCATTAGCAGCTGCTTGCATATGTGTAACTTCTTGTCCAGAGTGACAGCTGTATTTTTGCCTGTTTTGACATTGAGTCTGATCTGGGTGAATAGCTCATATCCATTAAAGTGCTATTACAACACTGAATGTCTGCCAGAATACTTCCTGATCAATTTTAAAAGCCAGCTAGCTGTCATCATCTAATCGCAACAGTGGAAAACAAATCTTTGGGGAATAAGAAGAGATTTTAAAACATTTTTTAAAAGCAGGGTATTAAGTCTAAAACCTCCAAACTATTTAAGTAAGAGTCACCAGCTGCACTGATATCTAGGTAAAAATCTCTGTACTTTGCTTGTCAGTAACAAGTATGCCTGTTTTCATTCTAACGTAGTTTCTAAATATACCATTTCAACAATCTCTGGAGTTTGAACTCTTGCCATTACATAACTTAATAAAGCAGCACTGAAAACAATCACCACAGAGTGCGATTGTACTCACCATTAAATTTAGTTCTATAAAATTTAAGACTGAATTCAATCATCTTTCTGTCTTTGGTTGAATGGCTGAAACCCAATGTGTAGGTTCAACTCCTTACTTTTGAACAGCTTAACAATATGCATATGTTTAAAGCTGCAGTAAAAAATTCATTTCAGACTTTCATTTATCAAGTGTACTTGAAAGGCTGTGTAACTCAAAGGCAGTTAAGACCCCCCAAAGAGAAGGTTGGCACAAGGCTGGCACAGCTTTAAGCGGGCCTATAGCAATGCTGTAAATGTAATACAGCACATGATAAGAAACAAAACTTGGGTTATGACAAGTTCTATAGAAAATATCTAACATGTCAACCATGCAATGTCCACATGCACATACAATAACTAGTAAATGTACTGATGACTTTCATTTCTTCCCACTACACTGTTTTCTGACTAAGACTGCTCAACTCACAGATTTGTTGTGTGATCACTTTGTTTTGATCAGTGAAAAAAAAACCCCCAATCACCTGATGAAATATGGCTGCATCACAATATATTCATAAAACAAGTTCAGAAAGGCAGACCCATTACCTACTCCACAAACACTGATAATTTGGCTTAGAAGTGACACTATGCAAATACACAGTGAATGAAGGGTTCTCTGAAGACCTGCTCAGCATATAACCTGGAACTGAAAAAATATCAAGCATAATAATCAGGAAACTCATATCCAAACGCTCTCCTCACTTCCAACAATGCTGAACTAACAGCATATTCTTAAACCAGGGAAAACTGTCAATATGCATCAAAATAACCGATTAACAAATAATTTATTGTGGTTCTAGTTCTACTTCCGTTTATGAAGTAATACAACTTGATTAAAAAAAAGGTTGTGCTGCCTGCCAAAAAATAATGTTATTTGATAGTTTACAATATGATAATGATTAAGAAATCTTGCCATAGTTATCCTTGCCAGAGTGTACATTACATCTAAACTCTCTAGATGTAAAATGAGAAACTACAGAATTAGAGTACATTCTGCAAACATAAGCCCTATAAACTTTATAGAGGTGAGATAATTCAGATCTGAAAATAACTGAAGGCATTTGTGCAGAATACACATCATAAGATAATACTGGATTCATAGCATGTTAAAACATGAACTGTGAACAAAGGCACTTTAGCAGTGACATCACTGGATTTAAGGGACAGTGAATGCATTTTTCAGAGAAGCCAGAGTGATGACAGATTTACAGTTTAACAAAAGGAATCCCCCCACTTCACATCAGACTTTGGCTTAAGCAAAGTGAACAGAAACAAAGAATTCCAAATCCATGGGAAAAAAAAGTAGATCACAAAATGATGAGTTACCTATACGCTTAATACTTCACTGGGATGTAGCAAAGCGTAAAAGAGTAAGAACAAAATAAAACAGGTCACATGATAGCTGATTTGACCAGACAATTTTTTTGTTTCATGGCATATACATTTCATATAGAAGAACCTTATTTCCAAGTAGGCCCTCTGATACCTTTGAGAACAGCAATGAACTAGAGCTGGTGAACAACATTTTGTGCCAAGAGGCTAGGAAAACATTTGTGCAAATGTTAAAATCAGTGTTATTTATGCACTATTTATTAGTATATCAGTATATCTGTAAATAGCTTATTTTGTATTTTTATATATGTTTATAGGCTTACTGTATAAAAAAAAATGCAGAACAGTAAAACTTAGGTTTGATTAGGAGGATAACATATTTATTAACTGTTAATGTTAGGATAACTATTGTCGATAATTTTGGATAATAACACACCATTGACAAGCAGTGAGTATATTAATAACTACTGGAAAGTTATTTTAGTAATTTTCTACTGTTCTTTTACTTGCACTATTTTAATAACTACTGGAAAGGGAAAAGACTACTGGGAATCTGCATGTTTGCAAAAGGATTCTGAAGCTAATATGTACAGATTGCTACAAAATACCATGGGTACAAAGCCTTGTAACATGACATCATTAATGTCATCTATTAAAAAATAATAATAATCAAAAAACCACTCACATTCCGTAACTTAAGGGTTCTCAAAGTCTTAGTCTGTTAGCTACGAGAATTTCTGTAGTTACCAATTTATAGTGCCAAAACTACCATAGGTTTTCTGTCAATGGGTTCTTACACTAGGAAAGGAAACCATAAAAATTGAGAGAGACTGAAGAAAACTGATTTCTCTCCCTCACAGCAAGTCAAGCCCATACCAGTGAAGATGGTCCAACTGTATAAGAGAAATATGGCCCAGAACTCAGCATGAACTAGCTAAATCAGCTAGTTAGAACATTTACTGTTCTATTTACTGTTCAAGAAAGAATGGCAAGAACCACATCACTACAAACATCCCACTACCAAACTAACAGGTTCTCTAAGAGAACTGGCACATTGCCACTATGTTTAATCTCTGCAGGAATACACAGCAGGAGGAACAACAGGAAGAAGAAACAAAAGAAGTCTACTACTCTATGAGATTTGCATACAAGCTAGGTGACCAATTAAATGACACTCAATTGAAAAGTGAACGATTAAAAAAGCCTGAAAAACAAACAAATAAAATCTTAAGTGTCATCAAACAAATAGGTTTTTAAAAATCAAGAGTCAAAACATCGTCCTCCATCACCATCATGATATTGCTTGATACAAGCATCGAGGTATTTACAACAGTATGAAAATAGTATATTTACTGTGATCTGCCACAAGTGATTACTGAATTAAATATACCAACCAATTATTTGAAAATCTATCTGCATAACTGGTTTAATAATTCCATTTTTAGGAAAGCTTTGTGACACAATTCCTTTAATGCTCACAAAGATATTGATCATGCACATATTACATAATACAGCTAGTATATTATAATTGACGACAGAGAAGACTTCCTCTGCTTTAGTGCCATAGAGTTAGAAAAGAAGCTGCTCGAGCCAAAAGAAAGGGGCACAGAAACTCATACAATTCCACAATAGTTAGGCAAATGGTCAGTACTAACATAAGGCCAAGCTTCATACTATTTTTCTCTCCTCCTGCTAAAAAAAATTGATCATCATACTGCTCATGAGGGAGATAACTCAGCTTTGGATTGAAAGTAAATCTACCAACACTAGACCCCTCCCAGTTGTGCAGCTGCTTTCTTTAACACAGGTATTTCTTAGCCTTTAAGCAACGTGAAAACAAATTGTCAGTTGAAAGAACAGTTGTCATACGATGATTTATTGGGTAGGGGAAAAAAGACAGTGGAGGTTCAGGGGACTGCACATCCTAGCAGGCATATTTCACCCTTCTCCTACCAAGTCATCACTTACCAATCACAATCTAATTGTTCAGGAAGTGTGATCTACATGCAACCTATCCTAGCCTCGGGGAGTTTGTTATGGAGGCATACAATAGAATTAAGTGGCTTCCACTTCTTCTTCTCCCCCTATATGTATATAGGATCGTTGTGCACTACGTCATCGATTTCCAGGACATTTCCATCCCCTCAACTTTGAAATAAGAGCCCACCACTATGCTCTACTGCCATTCTTCTACTTGCATCCCATCCAGCCAACTCCACCAGCAGGACATTTCTTCAGTTATGGCAAGATAGGGAGAACAGAGACAGCATAACAGAGAAGCATGAAATGGAGCTAAGCACAGCTACAACAACTATCACAAGAATTACAGTACTATTACATAATTTTAGTATTAATATTAGTATTTTTTAATATCATCTTCTCTTAAAATTATATTGTTATGCTGGTAGTAGCAATGAGTGACACATCACTATCAATAAATAGCAAAAATCTGCACCCATAACTATTTCATTAACAGGGGCAATGCAGCAGCCCAACATACAATTGCATTTCACACAAGAACTATTTGTAAGACACATATGGAGGAAATTTATTCTATACAATGCAAGATAATCAAATAAATGGGATATCAGGCATAAAATTAAGGCTTCAAGTCTTGTTTAGTTCTTCCAAACAGAACTTGATTTTTTTTTTCTTTTTTGTTTTTCCTTTTTGGAAAATGGATACTTGTCATTGTGCCAATATGGGCCAGCATCATTCTCTGTATGAATCCTCCCATTAGAAATGCCTTAAACAACTCATCTGTCACACTAAACACATATAAATTGATCAGAACTCACAGAGCATTGTTCTAATACATTCTAATACATTAGGAAAGAGAATACGACTGTGAGCAGCTGCCAACACTAACGTCCCCAGCAGCAGAAAGCAGAAAAACATTTTCACCATAAATTTGAAGAAGTACAGCTAACTTAAAAAGACTAAAATACACATGCATACACACACAAATAAAGGAGATCAGCTAGCACTTCATGCTGAAAAGAGCTACACATTCTAAAACCAATGACAGAGATCATCTTTGAATTCAAGAGTAATCCTAACACTGTCTCAGCTGTTGGCCTTGTAGCTATCACAGGCAGATTTTCTTTTTCCTCTTGAAACTTCCTGACTGGTACTTATCAATGAGAGTCTGTAGCTTTGATAGAGACAATATTTGCCACGGTCAGATGGCAGAGAGCTAGCAGCTTAGCAGGCAAGAGTTGCCTGGCACAGGCACTCTGGTGGACTTCAGGTCACATCTGACAGAACAGAAAGGAATAGACTTGGAAGATCTAAAATAAGAGTTTGGGTTAGAACATGCACCTTTGCACACATGATCTGATGTCTGCAGCTGTAAAGCTGATACATTTTGATTGATCCTATTTTTTTTTACCCAATGAGTGAGGTTCGGATTTTACATAAAGTTTTCTATCTTGGATAGCAGTAGGGCACTCCTGTGTGAACTACCAATTACTAAATAAGCTGCTTTGTTACCTCACAAATATTTAAAGGTGCAATTACATGGATGCAACATTTCAACAGTAATGCAATTATAAGAGAATCCTACACATGGAGTTGACACTTTTCAAGGTGATTCGATCATGGGGGATACTAACTTCTAAGGAAAATTAATTACACCTAAGTTAACATCTTTAAGACCAAATGATAGCACTTTTACCTCATGTATTCCATCTGCGTTGTTCCCATTAAACTACAAAATGCAACTCTATTTAATAGATAAAGTTTGCTTTGGCAGGGGATTTGGACCCGATGATTGCTTGAGGTCCCTTCCAACCTCTGTGATTCTGTGGAGATCCAAAGACCAGCAGGTTACAAAAATCTCAGATTGTTAACCAGTCTCTAGCAATTTCTACTTAAAATAATAAAGTACCACTTGTAGCATATCATTTATATACACACGAACATTGCACACTGCCACTAAAAAAACAAACAAGCATGGAAGCAGTCTTGTCTTTCTCCATACTGAAGAGAAATTGTTTTCTTGTTCCCCACCAAGAAGTCTCTCAAAAGTCAACATTTCCAAATCTGTACAAGTGAAATAAAAGCCTCTATCTTTCTCTATCCAATCTTTCTAGAGATGGGTGACTGATCTTCCTCCCTTGCTGTTCATATCTAATGCTGGTTATCCACACTTTAAATTAAATATTTATTTTTCCCTCTTTCAAGAGGATCATTCAGTATCATGAGATATAAACATCTCCATAGACCTCATCTGTTCAGGAAAGGAGGACCAGAAGGTCAAGGGTGTGGTGGGCAACAAAAACAACAACAAAAAATATATTAAAAATTCTGTGCATGAAAACTGTTCTTTATACCATTCACTTAAAGCTTCTGACACCACTTCTCAAATCTAGGGGCACATTGCCACCGCATGTATCTCACAGCACCTTTTATGAAGTCAGGTATGGGTGAGTTTGTGTTTCAACATGTCTAAGATGCCAGTAGAGAGGATTACTAAGTATCAAGAGAAAATGAGGTGGATATTTACTCTTAAAAAGAAGCAGCAAAGCAATGGGACTGAGAAAACTCCCTTCCCTCACAGCTCTCTGATCCTTAGTACCTGAACACAACAGCTTAAAGCAGGGACCACTGAAAACAAGTACTATATTTGGAAATCCTTGCTCTAGGAAATAAAAACTGAGAGTATAAATCGTTTGCAAAGTGCCTAAAATAATCCTTTTGACAGTGTTCCTATAATTAGGAATATAGACACCGTATAATTGTTGGGTTAGAAATCACCAACTATATTAAAAGTTAGAGTGATTTTAATCCAAATCATCATTTAAACAAACAACAAAAAATACTGTGCCATTCCAGGCAAAGACACATCCTTGCTGTAAAACAAACAACTTCTAAGAATACAATAGGTCTAATCTGTTTATTATGATGAAAAAAAAGTGAACATCTTTGGAAGTTTTCCTTAATTGTCTAACTATTGTCTAACTATTACATGTCTTAGTAACTGACATTTGCTATCAGTGCAGATAAAAGCATAGCGAAGCTCAGTTATGTACAGTTCTGATATCTTATATGCAGATTAACAATATTTGCAGAAGTGAGTAAACAAAGTTATGAATAAAGTGTTGATCTTATCACTAAAAAACAAAGGAATGACAACTCTGTGCACTGATAGCTTTATATATATATATATATCTTACTGCATTTTTTACCATGTCTTACTTGTATTTTCTTAACTAATTCTTTAACCACACCAAAACATGTAACAGCTGCTTCTAAACTATCTGCAAAACCAAACTGAAAATGGAACTAGAGCAACATTTACAAAGAAATGCTGCTTATTACATTTGTTGCACTTCAAATAAATATTGATTTCAATCTCAGAATGCTATGAAAGGGCTTGCATCAATTACGCGGTACATCACAGTCATGATGCAAGTTACCTAATTCCAGCGATGCATACAGCAAATCAATCATTCACATCCATTCACATTGGTAAGACAGAGCCACCACTACTTACCTTTATCTGAACTTTTAAATACTGCATTCATTTTGGAGTGGCATTATAAAGAAAAAGGTTTACAATGAAAAAATGTCAGCTAATCTTCTAAAAAACCTGTAGTAATTATAATTACCTCTATTCATGTCATGTGTTTTAATACACACACAAATGAGTAAAAGAGCCCTTAATGACAACAACATTATGAGGGAAGGTTTCTCTTTTGCATTATCTATTTATTCAACCCAAAATTATTAGGCTATTGTGATAAAGCAGCTAGAGTACAATGACTTTCCTTTAATCACTAATTAAAATGCTGATTGCCTGTTGAGTGAGACGTGCAGTTATGGTCAAACACCAAGTCCTATTGTGTGATAACAGCTTGGGCTGGCCTTACAACTGGGTGGGGTGGAATCACTGCTAAGTAAACAAACCCTCTATGGCTGGAAAACACAATTGTTTCAGCTCAATAAAATCCTTAAGTAACTTTTAATTTTACAGCCTTAGACAAGCTAATATTGCAGAGCACAAAAGTTCAGAGATAAAGGGACCTACCAGGTGCTGGAATAAACAAGCAATTACACAGATTATAGAAGTGCAGTACTGGGTCTGTATGAATTAATTTATTCTGTGTACAAGCTGAGGTGGAAATTAATTTCATGGGGCCAAATTCAAAGGACCACTGGGACATTATTGGCTTCATCTATTCAACTTCTTAAGTATACTCAAATTACACTTCTGCAATCCCACTGATAGAAACCCAGTGCCAGCACTGGTTTTTCACAGACATGGTCAGGATGACCTCCACGCATTCTTCTTGCATCCTTCATTTTACTCAATTTATTTTTTAACAAAAAAGAACCATTTGTTTACAGTCCTGTATTCTGCACAATCATTTTTAAATGCTGCTGAAGCAATCTGCAGAATGCCACTGTTAGTGTAAGATAGTGCTTTATATGCGCAGTAATGCCCCAGGCTTTGATGCTCAAAACAGAATTGCTTTTCCAAAACAAGCACAAAATACATGATTTCTAAATAAAGCCAAAACAATCTAATAACTGATTCTATCATTATGATCACTCTAGATCTCCAAGTAACTCTGCAGCACTTAGTGCTTTCAAAAAAAAATTTTTTTTTAAATGGGGGAGCATTGAAGAGGAGCAAGCAGAGCTTACTGATATTTTGAGAAACCAATTTAACCCATAAAGTTACATGGCACAGACAAAACAAATATACAACATTTTAAAGAATTTAGTAAATTCTTTCCTTGAAAAAGGAAAAGGGTCTTGGGTCTTCACTGGATTCTAATTTAAGACAACCCGATTACAGAAGGAAGAACAAATTTACTTTTAGTTCAAAAGATTTATTCTTTGAACAGAACATGCAATGGTGTCTGGTTTAATATATTAATCTTTATCATATTATAAATAATCAAATTTCAGTGTGTATTCTTTTCTTGTATGTTGTTGGGTGGTTGTTGTTTGTTTGTTTTTTGGTTGGTTTGTTTTGTTTTTAATTAAACTGTACAAGAAACTACCTGTGCCTGTTAGGGCAATGTGTGCCCTTGCATTTTACTGATGACTTGTACTTACAATTCTTCTAAATATTGTAGAGTATCACAAAAGAGGCGCCAGGAACCTTTCTTTCTTACTGATGATGCACAGAGAGGACACTGAACATGTTACAGCATGTATACAGCACTGGACATACAGAATTGGATGTGTCAAACCATCTCCCATGACACATGACAACCATCAGCAACTGCAGCACTGTCTTTCACAACACCCTTTCCTCTCAAAATAAATCTAACCACTGCTGTTCTTTGTGTTGAGAAAAGTGCAGCAAGCTGCAGTTGCTGTAACATCCAGAATCCAGCTCACAGCAAGTAAGTCATGAGTTTTCCTGACTTAGTGCTCTGCTCTCACTGCCCCACTAAGCTTCACCTCTTGCAGCAATTATCCACATGGTTAAAGATACATAAGAACAGCATCTAAAACAGCTACCAGGCAAATAAAAAGTTGTCAATTCTACTAAAAAATTAAATATATATTTTTGTTTCTAGGTTGCTTTAAATCCATCTGGTGACCAAGCCACTAAGACATAGCAGAAGGTCTAACTGAGGACTCCACACCGACGGGTGCTGAGGCAACCATTTGCCATGTAGATAATCTTTCTTGGGAAATATGGATTTGAAGGCTGAGATATTTGGTGGATAAACAATTTGTAGGACAGTTACAGCCAGAGGTTGGTGGTAAATGGCTCTATATCCAGGTGGAAATCGGTCACAAGCGGTGTCCACCATGGGTCTGTCTTGGGACCAGTGTTCTTTAACATCTTTATCAATAACACAAACAGTGGGGCAAGTTTGCTGATGACATCATGCTGTGTGGTGCAGCTGATACAGTAAAAGGAAGGGATAGCATCCAGAGAGACCTGGACAGACTTAAGAAGTTGGGGCAATCCCTCTTGTGAGGAGCCACCTGGAATACTGTATCCAGGCCTGGGATCCTCAGCAGAGGAATGACACAGAGCTATTAGAGTGGATCCAGAGGAGGGCCACAAAGATAATCAGAGGGCTGGAACATTTCCCTCATGAAGAAAGGCTGAATGAGTTTAGCTTGCTTATCTTGCGGAAAAGAAGGCTCCAGAGAGACCTCATTGTGGCCTTCCAGGAACCAAGGAGAGCTTATAAGCAGCAGGGAGATGGATTTTTACTCTACCTAATAGTGATAGCCCGAAGAAAAATAGCTTTAAACTAAAATATCTAGTTCAGATGTTAGGGGGAAATTCTTCACTCAGAAGGTGGTGGGGAACAGGCTGCCCAGAGAAGTTGTGGATGCCTCATCCCTGGAGGCATTCAAAGTCAGATTGAATGGAGTCCTAGGCAGCCTGACCTAATGGTCAGCAACTCTTCCCACAGGATGTTTAAGGTCCCTTCCAACCTAAACCTTTCTATGTTCTACTAAATGCATCACTTAAGTAAAAGAATGATGAAAATTTTGAAAGATAAGGCAAATTCTGATACCAGATACTGACAGAAGTACATCAGAACAATGGATAAAACAGCATGGGCCCTAATCTTTGTTGAAGACACGCATCATTCTCTGAATCTGTCTATTTTTTCTGGCTTTGCAGAAGTAGAGGGGATAGTGTGGGTGTCTGATTGCAGGACTGCAATCTAAAGTCACAAGTCTAAAATGGTTTTTGTCAGCATTCAAATTGAATGCTGGCGAATTACAAAGCTTGATTTTATTCTATGAACCTCTAAGCTTGTGGCTCAAATTCTTTTATGCTTTCCCCTTAACACGTTCAAATAACAACTAGAAGTATCAGTTTCATTAACATTGAACAAATATATATATTGGATGCAGTGAACTGTCTTTTCAAACAGTACTGCCCAACTTTCTTCTGATCATTATTATGTAGCTTCCATCAAAAAGATGCCTCTTACTACTTAAAATACTTAGGTTGCTTAGTAAATGGTAAAGTTTGATTTTTAGAGACTTATTCATTGAGCACTGTACTTACCAAGAAAAACATCTTTCACACAAAGAAGGAACAGACTTTGCTTTATATGCCAACAACTATGCCATGATCAGCCCACTCAGTGGTTCAGAATTGAAATTGCAAGGAAGTCTGCCTACGTTTTTGTTAACTTGCAACATTTGCAGTCTGCAACTTTCATCTTGTTTTGACATATGAAGGTATCCAATGTTTAACCACAGAAATTCTGGTATTGTATGCTATACCATATCTGGATGTCATAAAAAGGTCAAATAAAGGCTGTAAGGGAAGAGAGGCATGCCCTTTGCCTATTTAGCACATCCAAAGCACTCTCTAGTAATGTGAAGCTATAATTTGATTAGTCTTCTCATAGTGGTCAGCTTAGGAGATGCAACAAATAACAGCAGTCTAGGCAAATACGCGTACATTTTCTGCCGATAGACAGGAACATCATGCTGTATTTGCAAAGGATTACTTAAGGTGCCATAACTGCAGCTGGGAAACTTTTATATCCACTTAACTGGGACAATATGGCAATCCAAAGAAAAGTCAGCTACTATCTTTTGATCAAATTATCATTAGTTATCTCATGAAGTAAAATTCACTTCCTCTGAAAAATTGACATTGCAGCCATAGAAATCATGCATAAGGCCACCATGGAGAGAAAACAGTGTCTTCCAGAGGTGGAAAAAGAGAGGGAAAAAAAAAAAAAAAATTTAATTAAGGAAATGCTGTACTTATCATGGGGACATATTTTTTCCTTAAAACAGAAAGTATTAGGTCACGAACAGCCTTGCTGGGTAAATGGCAGAAGTTTATTGTCTTTTGACTTCTAGAAAAAGCCAAAGACTAGGAGAAAGTGTAGAAATTCAGTGTACGTGAGCAGAAAGACTAGATAATTTAAACAGTCTTTTCCACGCTTTAATTTCATGATTTAGTAGTTCTGAGGTTTATTTAATCTTTTCCAGCGCAAAACACAGAAAAATAACAAACAAAAAAAATTTGTAACTTGAGTGAAACTGAAATATTTAGAAAGATTTTTACAACCAAATCAAAACAATGCTGTTAATACTCACCCTTAGTGACTGTGCATAACAACAATTCAAACACATAGAAGCTCATACACAAAAGCTGTCTTTCACTGTCTATCTCCATCATGAAGAACATGAAACGATGTAACAATCCTCTGGTATCATCTTCAAACTCACATGTGGTATTTTGCTACCTAGCCTTATAGACTTTTTCTCTGTGCAAAATTAAAGCCCAAACTCATGCCCAAAAAACACATAATACTTCTAATAAACATACAGTTAATACTTTGATTACACACCAATGTCATAGCATATACATAAAGAAAGTGATTACTCTATTGGAACTGCAATAGCAACATAAAGATGGTATATTTGTGAAGAATCATGAACATGTTTATCAGTAGGCTACATATCAATAAATAATTTAATACCAACTGTATTCATTGCTGAACAAAACATATGCATACAATTTTTATAAGTGAAGTGTTTTCAGTAGAAAAGGCACAATGATTCATATAGACTGAGAAACAAGTCTAAATGAACTCCAGAAAATGTTGCCATTACTTGTGCCAAAAAGATTTTTTTTTTTTGCCTTCTACAATGTTAGAACATGCTCATGCATGACTGAGACAAAGGGTTGCTCCAGGCAATACATGGAACAGCACTAGTCAGTATTTTAAAGACAGTTGCATCTTCTTATTAATATTTCCTTGATCAAATTACTTCAAGGTCTTTCAATTCTTTGGGCAAGGTTTCCAGACCTCATATATACAATGAAGATCCCTGTTCCACTTCTCCGAATGATGATTCAGTATTTCCTTTTGTATTAACATGCCACATAAACCTAATATTCAGCCCGTTATCAACTTCTATTAACACAACATGCCTTTTCTCCCCCAGATTTCTTTTCTCCAAGAATTTAAAATATTTGCATAATCTAAGTCTAGTATTTCAAGTTAGCAAGTTATGTGTATTTTATATCCTGAATTTAACAATATATTTTTGAATTCCAGCCCTACAATCTAAAGTATTCACAAGATTCTCTCTGCTGCAAGTAGCTCTGAATAACTACTGCAAACAAAATAAACATACTTCTTATTTCTTCATCCTATAAATAAAAAAAACAACACCATGCTTTGGGCTGAAGACAGATCACAGAATGTATTTGGTTGGAATGAAACTCAAAGATCAAAGTCCAATCCCACCTGCTACAGGCACTGTTGCCAAACACTAGATCCTGAAGACATCCCACCAGCTTCTTCTACATGAAACTGCACCTACGTTACTCACTGTAGCACATAAGTTTGGCACTTATCTTCAGATTCTAGGTTTTCCATATGATTATGAAATCTTTCAGTCATCAACATCCCTATCCACTTTGTGGTAATTTCATCTTAGCCATGTCATCACTGAGAATCTGATGAAAAAAATATATTTACCAAGAGCTAGGATTTTTACTAAGATACATTTATTAAAATCATTACATACTACATACCTTGTTTCTCTTTTACCTACAGAGTTTCTGCTACCGAAGGGGGGGGGGTGGAAGTAAAGTAGATCTAGACTGTAGAGACAGAAGTTACACTGACTGTACACTGACTATTCCATGTTATTGATACCTTTCACTGTGTACCCAAGTTCCTCTTTCAACATTTCTCTCTGTCTTTCCATACCATTCTTCTGTACTCATCCATAACAATATAACTCAATTTCAGTGTTAGGCAACATCATTTAAGTTTTAGGTCACACTTAGTCAAGCCAGACCTGTGTTAAGATTTCATTCTTTGTACTAGCAAAGTTAGTGCTTAACCCCTCGTCAATGTTTTTGTAAAGAACTGCCAGCTATCTTCATGTCAGTTCAGCACCTACCTGCTTCCTGCTGAAAGCTGCATACCAACTCCGATTTCATTGAAGTGTACTTCTTGAAACCTGCTGTCTTTAATAATGGGATACATTATATCTTCTGAAAGCAGTACAAACTCCTATCTGATAACCAGGGACACCACAAAATTAATTAAAAACAACATCTGAAAACTCGCCAATTGAAGGCCTTGAAAATGCTACAGAGAGGTTAATAAGGCCAAGCAACTGGAGGAGTGAGTTGTAAAGCTATACAGTATATATAGCACACTGAATTTCAGCACTTTTTTGTTTTGTTTTTTTTAAATTAAGATCCATGGTTTTACATAAATGTAGTTAATTTGACACCAGAAGAGGTGATACTTCCCTAATAGTAGGTATAATTGTAATTGCCATCAGTGTCAGTGGATATTTATGCTATTATTGAGGGGAAATAATGAATTTATAAAGCATTTCACTTGGAAGGAAGCAGGACAGGAGAGGGGCAGAAATTCTTGGAAATTTAGCATATTTGAGAAAATGCTCAAAATGAATTATTCTTATCCAAAGTATATTTCTTCACATCTAGCCATTTATTTGCATGTAATTCTGCTCCCAGCCTGCAGAAAACGTTTGAGAAACATTTACATCAGTGTTTCAGCAACTTTATTTCTCTGATATTCACATGCTATTTTGTGGTTATTTTCTAGTGTTGGCAAATTGGTTTGCTGACAGACTTGTGTAGAGAAGCATGGAAGTGCTTAGCTCACCACAGAATTTGTGATCACTCTCATTTGGAATATCTAATTTTAAAAGTTGCATCAGTTCAATCAGGAACTCAAAACCATCATAAGCCCACAATTGAAAAAGCTCATATTTTACATCCCCACTATTCTCAGAAACAGCACATCCCAAATCTGTAAGAATTTACATAAGTTATTCAATTTAAACTTTTCAATAGCTAATGTGCTTGGAAAAAAAAGATATTTCATAGTGAAAATTACTATATCATAAATTAGTACTTACTCCCCACTAGCTGCTATGCGATTTCCTGGAATATAATAATAGAGGCGCATTTCAGTTGTTCACTAGGTTAGATGAAGAACACTGCTACAGACTTTTGAACCATTTAAGTTTGGCAGAAGTTTCTATTTACTAGTACTCTTAATATTCACAAATTAGAAGATCAGTCAGTTTTAAGAGAATAGAATTGGTAATGGCACAGACACAGAATACCACAAAGAATGGTAGGATACACTGCAAATATCTGGAAGAAATGCCTCCCACAGCTGTAGTTATACCAGCTGTCCAGGATACAGCATCATTTTTATCACTGTGAAGATGGCCAGATGTACTTATGAATGGATGAAAGACAGAGCCATGCTCTGCTAATCTCCAAGCCCTTCCATCTTTGTATTCAATTAAGTTCACCTTACATCAAGCTCTGAATATGGCACACCCTTTCACTGTCAGAACACTCCAGCAGAACTCTGCAACTAGTAAAGGTCTAAAGCTAGTTTAGACTCCCACATACTACTGCTGTTTCTACTGTATTAAAATATTTTTTTAAGAGTTTTGAGCATAAAATAATGTATATCACAGACTTAAAATAATTAGGAAGGGAGGTCAAAGACAACTTAATTCCAACCCCTGCCACGGGCACCTTCTACTAGATCTGGTTGCTCAAAGTCTCATCCATTCCTGAAGTGTTCAAGGCCAGGGTGGGACATCCACAGCTTCTCTGAGCAGCCTGTTCCCCTGCAACAGTGCCTTGCTACCTTCACAGTAAACAATTTCTTCCTAATATCTAATATAAATCTACCCTCTTTTAGATTGAAACCACTGCCCCTTGTCATATTGCTATATCCCTGGTAAATATTTTACTCAACTTCCCATAGAACTTAAGTTGTAGCTAAATATGAATATCGTTGCATTACAGAATTACCTTTGTCGCTAGAAACAAAGCTTCAAAGCCTTGAGCAATTAATGTCCCAGTTAAAGTGTCCTAAAATACTTGCTTTTCCAAGAACTTTGGTCAGCTTCTTCCAACAAAATCTACTTTGAAGAGAAAGAACACTGTCAACTTCTCAACAAAATTGCAAAGCCTCTCTTTTTAGTCAGAACACTCTTAAAGTGTGTAAGGCTAGTCAGCTATTTATAATATGTACAAAAAAAACCCAAGTATTTGAAGAAGCATACTTGTTTGGGGGAAAAAACACTAAGTAGGAACAATGTTCTTATATGCCAAAAGAAAGTAGATCTTTAAAATGTTTGTTACTTTGCAGATGCTACTCAGGACTACAAGCCAAAACAGATCTCTGGTAACCAGATTAAAGGCCAAGACTTCATTGGAATACAGTAACTCACAGTACAATGTTATCTGACAGCCAATCATCCTTGAAGTAGTAAATAATGAAAGCTCAAGGCAAAACACCAAATAGACCAGACACCAAAGAAACAGTCCTACCCCCAACCTACAGGCTTGGAGCAGAGCGGCTGGAAAACTGTGTAGAGGAAACTGACCTTGGGGTGTTGGTTGATACTCAGCTGAACACGAACCAGTAATGTGCCTAGGTGGCCAATAAGGCCAACAGCATCTTGGCTTGTATCAGAAATAGCATAGGCAGCAGTAGCAGGGTCATCCCTCTGTACTCAACACTGATGGGACTGCACTTCGAGCACTGAATTCAGTTTTGAGCCCTTCCCTACAAAGACACTGGAGTGTGCCCAGAGAAGGGCAAAGAAGCTGGTGAGGTATCTGGAGCACAAGCCTTATGAGGAGCAGCTGAGGGAGCTGAGATCATTTAGTCTGGAGAAGAGGAGGCTCAGGGGAAGCCTTACTGCACTCTACAACTATCTGAAGGGAGGTCATTTTGTCAGTTTGGAGACTGTGGAGGTCAGTCTCTTCTGCCTTGTAACCAGCAGTAGGACTAGAGAGAATGGCCTCAAATTGAGCTAGGGGAGATTCAGGTTGGAAGATAGGAAAAATTTCTTCTCCAGAAGAGTGATCAGGTGCTGGAACAGGCTACCCAGGGAGATGGAGTCATCACCATCCCTGGAGGTGTTCAAGAAACATTTATATGTCACACTGAGTGACATGGTATAGTAGAAAATATTGGTGATAGGTGGACGTTGAACTGGATATCTCAGAGGCCTTTTCCAAACTTGGTGATTCTATGATTCTTTTGTGAACTTAAAGAATTAATTCCCTATACCAAAGCATCCTACTCTTTGTTCAATATTTAAAACCAGTTCTGTTAATGTCTTCCTCAAAGTATTGCTGTGGAATGGAAAAGGAATGTTTTTGTTAAGCGTGTCTTCAAAAACATACCTCTTACTCTATATTTTTTAACTAGTTCTATAACTAAGTAATAGAACAAAAAAATTCAAAGTGTTATGTCCTCAGACAACAATATGAGGAAGAGTAGGTCTTGTAATCCATATTAACTTGAACAAGATATTAAAATAGTGCTATATGTCACGGGCTTTATTTGTTCATGGACAGACAAACTGAGTAATGTTTGTCTGAACACAGAAAAAATAGACTGGCAAACCTGAAGTCTACAAGTAGGACAAGAGTCATTAAACCACGGTAGAAGTCTGCACATATATTGAATTCACTGCAACTTGTACATTCTCTGATGTAACTGCAATTTTCTCATAGCCTCAGGACTTACAGGTTCATGGTCTACTAAAATACATAAGCAAATAAAAAACTGCTTATCCTCAAATCACACAGTGGTAAAAGACAAGTGACTTTTTTCTTTATCTGAAAAACAATGGCTCATGTCAACATATAGTTGTCAGTTCCACAGTCAACTTAAACAGCTCCTGCTCTCCTACAGGAAGATCTATAACCTTCTACAATGTTATTAGTATATACAGAATGTCATTAGTTATATAAAGAAACAAATTATGTTATTTTCTCCAAATGTTGTCAGCCATAATCACCTCACAGAGCTCAAAAGGAAAGCTCCTGGGAGGAAGGGAAGAAAGTTTCTCTGTTTGGAGTTTAAAAGCTCCCATTATCCTTGCATAAAGTCCCAAAGGCTACATGAAAAGCATCAGGTTGCATTAGATTTCAATTGTTTCTCCCTGCTGTGTAAGTGCTACATGTAAATCTTTTACATCTTTGGAGTCTGATATATCTAACTGAACACTCAGTCAAAAAAGGTGATAGAACAAAGCGTCCACTAATCAACTCAAATCAGCCAGGAAGTGAGGCTCTGCTAATGAATTACAGTAATTAGCTCTAGGGAATGGTCACTGTACTGACAAACTACTGTCTGCTCTAAGCAGGAGACAGATTAAACACACTTGTTCATATTCCTAAATCCCTGTTCTTGCATTTTTTTTGAAGCAGTGATTCATCCCTGGAACAAGGAACTCTAAGGCAATATCAGCAGCTTTCAGAAACACCTGACCAACAGCTTTCCAGGACAGCATGAAAAATACACTTTTTATACAATTCTTTTCATTTAACTAGAAAAAAAACAATAATGGTTCAGTGTAAACATATGACCCCACTGGAGAGATCAGCATCATTCTCCTGTCCCATGATATTTGACTAGCTAGTTGCTAGAGCTAATGGGTTAACAAATGAGCAAAGGGCACAGACCCATTCTACAACTGAAATCAACATCAGTACTGGTACTGCAAAGATCTAAAGGAATATTGATGCCTAAAACAGAGCTGACAAGCATACAGCAGTGCCTCACCCCTACACTGCCTTCAAATAAACCAAGTAACAGGTACATGATTAATTATCCTTCCCAAATTCTATAGGACAACAAATAATTACCCACCTAATTTAAAAGGACAACAAAATAGTTGGAGAACAAGGGCGGAGAACAAGACCAGCACACAGAGAAATCTAAGATTTCAGCCTTTTCTGCTGAGCTGAGGAGGAACCTCTCTGCTTTGTCACTCCTGTGGGCTGTGACTACAGCAGCTCAAAGCCAGCCGCTCTATCCAGGTCCTAGACATAGCAACAACTGCAGCTACTCTTCTCCCTTACTTCCTAGTGACCCTCAGCCTTCTCACATCTACATAACCACAGGAAGACCTCATTTAGCCCCTGTAGCATGACTCCTTCAGAAACTGCTGACTTCTTCAGTGCTTCTACAGAATCAGAGAGGTCACTAAGGCCAGATGAATCACCAGGATCAGTTTTTCCCCCACCAAAACACAAGCAAGAAGGAAGTGGTGAAAAAAACCATGCCAGGTGTGCAGTGCCTTCACAATTAGCAGCAGTTACCAGGTCACAGTAGCCAGCTCCCTTGTAAGGGGCAGATCCTTGGTTGGACTGGATGCTACAACTTAAAAAAAAAAAAAAAAAAAAAAAAAAGCAGCTTACTGCAATGGAAAATTTCTGTTCCAGCATTTTGCTGTTTCTAGTAAGAGGAATAACCCTTCAAAATTTTTGCATCTGCTATGAGGCTTACACAGACGAAATCCTACTTGGATTGCTTATAAACTAGAATAACCTGCCAAAATATTCAAGGGAAAGAGCTCATGATAGTGTTATATTCTTTTCTGAAAGCTTAATTTAGACAACTACCAGCAGATCCCTTCATGGACACAGCAAAATCTTAAACTCTCTCTATTTGACTGTGCTTGCCTAAGGCATTAAGTTCAATCCAACATGTCGCACCTCAGTAACTCGACACAGACTAGGAAATTCTTACAGTCAGCCTCCCCAAGGGATTTGTTAAGTTTCACATACATTTAGTTGCGCAGTTGGCCTGTTCAAATTGATAAACTTGTTGCTTGGTGCTCTCTGCTGCAGATTTTGTCACTAGGAAAAAATAAATATAGGAGGAATAGGGAGGTGTAGGAGGAAAGAAAGGTACTATTTTTCAGTAATAACTTTAAAAAATTATACATGTATTACCATTCCTATCTCCTCTTCAGAGGCATTTATTTTGCAGAAGAAACAGGCAGATACCTTGGTGATGGGCACATTAAAAATGCTACAGACAGATAAGATGAATGTCATTAACATGTTAAAAAATGAGTATAGCAGACAGATACAAAAATACTATTCAGTTTTATCAAACACGAAGGAATAATTCACTACATGGGTATCCTGTACACTCAAACTAAACACACAGAAATTACAAGTTTATTAATAAAGACTCCAAGCTGGAAAATCACTTAATATTTAAGTAGGTGAGCAGCACACTGTACTCAGTGGAATTATTCACTGACTTACAGCTAATGCAAGCCTAAGTATTTTGTTGGTTGAAGACTACTAATACAACCAACACATGTCTATAATGCTATATTATAAAGATAGGTTTGACAAGTTATTATGGAGGAAAAGCACTTCCATCCTGCAGCACTCCCCCATCAATACTTATGGGTATAAGATATCATCCTATGGTATTTGCCACCAAACGAGCCAGTGCAGCCCAATATCCACAACAGCATTTGTCAGCATTGGCAAAAGACAAATAGAGCTGAAAGCCAGAAGGAAGGGAAAGCTGCAGAAATACGAATCAAGAGCAACCTTCTTTTCAGGAGGGTAGCTTTACGGACCTATGGCAAGCAGAAAACCTATGGTGCTGGCAAAGGAAACCAGGCATGGTCACAGCATCAATGGGAAGCAAGAAATGATGTGTCTTTTCATCAGTCTTTAGCAGATACAAATTAAAACTTTCTCTGTATCCTGCAGAGCTCCCCAATTACTTGTCATTACTACTGTATGATATAGAAAGCATTTAGTCCTCAGTGCACAGCACAGATAGTGTGTTAGCACACCATACACTTTCAGCTAGAATCATGTATTTTGATGACAGTCCAAAGAGAAGCAATTACTTTCTCCATCTTTCCTCAGATGCCTTGGTTACAAAAACACAAAAGCTTTATTATCAGTCCCTGCACCTACACTGCACAAGGATTTCCAGTTATCAGATGAATTTACAAAGATGATGTACTACAGAACCAAGGACAGAACCATCTAAACAAATAGCTTTGTGGCTCTGCAGTGGCCAGTGGTCTATAGATTGATTATTCACAACCTTAGAACTAGGGCTGTTTTTCCAAAGAAATTCAGAATGCATTAAAAAATGTGTACTGTGTTAAAAATACTAAGTTTTTTGTTTGTTTGTTTGTAGTATACAAACTGAATTTAACAGCTAAAACAATGCCAACAAAAATACATATACGTATTTCTACAAAAAAGTAGAGATCACTGACATTCCACAGCTAGAAGAAAAATACAGATTGAAGGTGTATGTGTGTAGGTTATGAGGCAGGTTCTAAAAAAATATGTACTTATGGAACAAGATGCTCAAATTGATATTTAGGTGCAATAGCATATAACAATCTTACTTGCACCTGCTTACAGAACCACAGAAGTACAGACTTGATCAGATCTCTTTTAAAAGAGATAAATAAAAATAAAAGTGCTTCCTGTTTTTCCAACTCATGTGAGAGTTGTCTTCTTATGCAGACCAGGTTACAGAAGCTTTCATTGTGACTACCAGCACTGCAACTGACCTGTGAAGAAACAGGACTTCATCTTCAGCCTGCTCAGTGATTAAAACTTCACAGGCAATGAATAGCTGAAACCAAGGCAGCAACACCTTCTTCACTCTGAAGCATAGTGATTGTCAGCTTGCAAAAAAGTCTATAGTAAAAAGAAAGGGAAATTTCTTCCTGCTGAAGTGCTAAGGCACCAAATAACCTAGAAGCTTCTCTTCAGTAACCCATCTCTTCTAGCCACACTACTGTACATTCTGCAACAAAATTTCTGTAACTATTCAATTACATATTATTCTTTGAGGAAAAATAATCTAGAAAAAATAAACCAGTTCCCTTTCCCAACTTTTGTATTTCAAAACAAGACTTTCCTTTACTCCCCTTTGGGAGCAACCTTTTACATGAACTAACAGTGATAGGACAAAGAGGAAAGGCCTTAAACTACAACCCACATTTTTGTGGGCAGAACAG
This sequence comes from Meleagris gallopavo, assembly GCF_905368555.1. Lineage (NCBI taxonomy): Eukaryota > Metazoa > Chordata > Aves > Galliformes > Phasianidae > Meleagris > Meleagris gallopavo. The sequence goes on along the minus strand of NC_139408.1, from coordinate 34,718,684 downwards.
GCTCTTCCACCAATATGCACACATTGAATGAGCATGTAATGCATACTCCACATGTTTGGAAGATAAACTATGGGAGTTCTCATTTGAAGAATACAGCACCTAGCTTATCTACTCAATCAAGCTATAATTCTCATTTCAAGTCAATTGTGGTTCATAGCTCAGCCAAAGGTTTATGCACTTCCCTAATAAGAAATAGACAAGTTTCCTAAGGAAAGAATGTCACCACCCACAGACAACTGTCTGAAGGCTATCTGCAGTTATAGTAAGTTCTTCACCCTTTTCATGATGAGAACATTGAACAGAAAAGCAGCACCTGTATTGCTTTTAAAGAGCCATGAACAAATGCAAGGATGAAACAACAAGGTCCTGAATAAAGATAAAAATTTTAACATAGAAATTACCATTGACAAATAAAAAGTTATTTCATGAATATAGCAAGGAAATAATTCCTACCATATATTACTCTATCCTGCCTTTCTTATTACTAGTCATACTGCTTAATTTTGTGAAGATTTTTGGTTTGTGGTTTTATTTTTAAATTTGACTTCTCATACTGTAATTATAGTCTGCACCTTGGAACACTGATTTAAAGGATTAGAGACTTATGCTGCAAAATTTCTCACATTATTTTATCAAATAGCATGAACTGCTTAAATTTCAAAAAAAGTTTTATTGATATCTTAAATACTATCTACGTTGTGAAACAAGAAATAGATTTTTCTCGATCACAGTCACCAGGAGACAAACTAGACAGTGAATTCTCATCTCTTCCTAATTTATTCAATATCCCTCACTCCATACATCTCAGCACTAATGTCAAATTAAGAATCTCTTTATGTACTATATTCTGTAGCAGAGAAATTGTGAGAAATCATTTTAGTGTAATAAGACAAACTACAGTAGCATGTTTTAAGACAAATTACAGGGTCAAAGAACTGCGCATCAAGTAATGTCTGTACAGTCTGTGCTAGGCAATGAGGCAAGATTCCACGAAGAAGAAATGGGAATAGGCAAAAGAAAAAAAGGGTGGAGGAGGGTAGGGACTTACCTAAAGTCACTTGAAATGAATTGGAGTGGTCCAAAAACTGGAATCCAGAAACACTTCAATGCTAAATGCATTTTTCAGACAAACCATCTCTCTGAAAACAGCTCTAGGAACTAACAACTTAGAGTCCTACCAACTGGTACCATCTGGCTGATTTGCAACACTTGCTCAGCACAATAGTCCTAATAACGACTTCATTGGGCACTCCTGCTTTGACTAGTTAACAGGTGATACTACTGCACAACTCACCCAGACAAGGGCTCAGATGTTGTTGCCCACTCTAATACTAGTTGGACCAAAAAAAATTAGGGCCAGTCTTAGCCACTTTGTCACTTCAATATTTTATACACTTTCTGATGCTAGCAGTTATTTTACAATCCAGATGGAATTAGGCTAGACAATGAACTCTTCAGTGAAGTTCAGGGTTACTGAACCAGTAGAGAAAGAAGTAAGAAAGAAAAAGGAAACTAATGCTTTTTTTCTGTTGTTGTTTTTTTCCCACTGACCCCATCTCCAAAGTAACTGAGCCATAACCTATAAGTTATGTTTGCAGACAAGCCATGAATTGATACTGGCCTCTTTCTGCACTTAGTCTACTACTACTATTCCCATTTTACATATGGACAAAAACTATATCATAAAAAAGTAGGGCTAATATATTAGCACCAAACTATACTAAAGGTACTGTAGCGATAAATAAAATATATATATATATATTAATTACATTATGTCATATTATATATGTATATATCTTTTAACATTTTAAAACCAGGCTTTCCCAAAAGGAGCTCAAACTCATAAATAAAGCAAAAAATGAGCAGATTTGCAAAGGTTCAGAGTGAAGCAGTCTGAAACCTCCAGATCTCCCTCTCAGGTATTTAAGATGTCCTAAGAAAACATAGAAATGAAATATCAGAATAAAATTAGGTGTCATGCAGAAATTGCTAAATTTTCTTCCTCCTCCTTTTTTTTTTTTTTTTTTTTTTTAAAGTGTGCAAAGCAGGTGCAGCAACTATCATTTCCCTCCTGCTGCTTGGCCCACCTGCTGTCTGCCTGATGGTGCTATACTCTCCACTTCACTATTTATTTCCAAAATGCTAAGTTTAAAGAAACAATGTAAATTTATTTATTACTGCTATTTTTATTTTTTTTTAACCTCAAGTTCATTCTTAGTATCTCTCCAAACAAACCAACAAGAAATGTAGGTTCATTATTCATACATGATTGTAAAAAGAAAACAGACAGTGAAACTCTTCTATCCTAAATATTCTGCTGTGCATGTGTGACTAGCTGCAGAGGATAGAATGTCCCCTTCCTCCATTCTGCTTCCCATGCACTGTGAAGCTTGTCAGACTGCAACCTGCAAAAATGAGTGGTGGCTCATCTCGCGTGAGATATTGTGTAGGTTCACCAAATAGATATCCAGTGTAGAAGGACTGACAACTGCAGCAATAAAAACCTCACAAAGTGCACAATAACAATATTACATTAGTAAAAATAACAGTAACTTTCAAGGTGCAAACCTTTTCGTTTTGAGCCTTTAAGGTTCTCAGCCTTATGAAAGATAGCTAAAAGGGATGTACAAATACATGAAGCCAGGGGATTTTAAGTAAAATATAATGTCATTAACTCATAATTAGATGAGATTTGGCAATACTGTAGCAGTCCTTATCATGCAGTTCTTTCTCTCTTACTCCTCCCTTTTTCCACAAGATTGATAAAAACACATATGCTCTTCTAACAAACGCTTACTGCATAGAACTAGACAAAGCCACATGGAAATGTGCATTTCTGAAAAAAAAAATCTAGAATTCCCTGCTTCCTTTCCTTGAGGTGGCCCCATCATTACTCAGGCTGCTGGACACCTGGGTCCACCTCTCCACCAGCTCAACCAGACTCCTACCTAAAACATGCAGAGGTCAGAGAGGTGCAGCTTATTTTAAGAAACATAGATTTTAGCTTCTGCCACCATCGCTCTCACAGCCAGGGTGTGGATTTCTGTTCTGTCCTAAAAAGCCAGACAAAGTCTCATAGCCATGCAGCAGTGGTTTAATATGAAGTTATTTACTATCTGGTTCCATAACCTGTCTGGTGCTTCTCACCAATGAACTGAAGTGCACCTTAAGCCTCCTGTTCTCCCCAACAAGAAAAGAGATCCACTGATCTGTAATGGGCATCCATTAACCCTGCAAGCATTAAATAACATTTTCAGATTCTGGCCAATGAGATCCCTACATTCATAACCAATATGATTCTTAATTCAAAATAATTATTTGTATCACTACCATTTATTATGTACACATTGTTTGTCTTAAAGATGTTTGCTTAGAAGTTACTTTTTTCTTTTCGTTATTTTTAACTTTCTTCCAATTCTTTCTTTGACTATTCCACGTGCCAGTGGAAAACAAAGTTTATGTAAATGAGAATAATGTAAAGTCTACTCTCCAAGTATTTGTTGTTGCTCAAGAAAAATAAACATTTTTATAAATGCATGAACTGTGTGAATAATATATAATTAACTTTTGTTATTAATTCTGAAAGGAAAATAAATTGAAGTCAGACAAAATAAAATGTAACAACTGACAAAGCCCTAAAATATTAAAAAAAAAAAACAAAAAACAGAATGCATTTCTTACAGCTTTTTCCTATCCATAATGCCTTAACTCTTATATGTATGCAATTTTATGTTCTGATTCCAAATGTTTCAGATTTACTATGGCTACATGCATTCTATTATACAACAAAATAGGGCTTCTCTTTATTTTACTGTGCTCCATGCAATATAACCTTGTTATTTTAAAAAAAAGTCCAATAAATCAGTTTCTTGAAGATAAAAGTTAGCAAAAACATGATCTGTTCTGTTTTCTCCCTTAACTGCCCTTCTGTTCAGCATTCGTTTTAAATGTAATGTTATTTCAGTGAACCAATACTTTTAAGCATGCTGAATAGTGTGGAACATTCTTTTATTCTGATGTCATGCAGAAAGCATTTTTCTCAGAAGACATCTTTTGTAGTTGTAACCGAAAGGCAAAAGAAACTGGAGAACTCAAAGGGAAGGAGTGGGGGGAGGAATGGCTTAAACCCTCAATCGTGTCACTTCTAAAACCATGTGTCATAACCATACATATTTTTTGCAATGACCTCTTAAAATAGATCCTTATAAGCCAGTACCTCTTTGAAACTTCTAAGATATTACACTTATTTTTACAGGTTTTTACTAAAAATTCCTTGTATTATTATACTGTATCACAGGGAAGTTCGCTATAGTTTCATGAAAGACGTTTTCATTTCTGACTGGCATCTTCTCAATAGGAGGGGGCCCAGGCACACCACTCTCTTCCAGGCAAACCTTTCTGCTCTTAAACAGTACAGCATTCATAACTTACTTTCAGCACCGCAGGGCAGCCACACAGCAAAGCCTCTCCAACTTAATAGCTTGTATCACAGAGAAGTCCACTATTTGGCCAAGGTAAAAAATATAAATGCCTCCCACATCCAGTTCTGCACCCCACGAAAATGAAATCTTACCTACCCTAAAGACCTGCATTTCCACACTATATCCTTGGCAAAGCAAGAATTCCACACAGTTATCAAGCTTTGTGTTATGCTGCAGTGTGGTTATGTATCATCACTCCCATCTAAGCAAAGGGAAAAAAAAAAAATGAACCACAGAAAAAAGGAAAGTTCTCAACAGAAGAAATACTTCATAGGACATATACTAGTAATAGCTTTAGTTTCTGCAAACATACGGAATTCTCACTGCATGAAACAGTACTCTTCGCAGAATATGAATCTAGCTTTACTATATATGCTATCTCAAAGTTATGGATATAAAGGGAAGACATAATAAGGTAAAATTGCTTAGAAAAATGACCAACATGATTCAGAAACGGGACATGAACTCCTCTTGAAAGGAGCAATGCTTTGGAGTTATCCCAAAATAATTGATGAAATTATAATTAACAAAACAAAAATTACATACTATACTACTATAGCATTCTACCTCACTGCCACCTCACTTACAGCAGGCATGACAAAAAACTAATCTGAAAATACTGGAAAGTTTCAAGACATTTTACTGGAAATATATTTTGGATAATTCTACCTGCGATAATTAAGTAAACAAATAAACATCTTGAAACATAACTTCTTAATTTCCAGTGGTGTTAAAAACTTCAAGTCCACCCCTGAAGAGCTTCAAGACATTCAGCTTTAGAACTGGCTAAAGCTGGCAAGCTGGCAAGTACAGAAGAGCTTTAATAACCCAAAGGCTGGATCTTGCCATTTTGAGTCAGAAAATGGTCAGTCTGGAAGAGACAGAAAAGAGGATTGCCATATTTGCAAAAGAATAAGAACACATTTAGAAAATACTTTCAAAAATGCTATTTCTTTTAAAAAACTGGCTATGTAGTCAAAATGTTAAACTCAGCCTTAAAGATTGCATTGGACCTGAGTCAATTGTTATCAGTAAAAAAAGTATATAATACATATGCTTAGTTATGTATTTTTTTTGTCTGTTTGCATTACAAAGTTCTAACTTTATCTCAGTTGTTAGTACCAAAACAACGTATATGCACTTCTGCATTCTCTAAGTACAGATTTATAGACACTTTCCTGTTGAGCTTGTTAGTGGATATAGTTACTGGACTAAGATATCAGTCACAACAATACAGTTAAGACTGAATGAAAGTGTGTGTATAGATACAATAAAATAATATGCAGAACACAAGGATGTTTCCTTACCACCTACAATAGACACAAGCATTGTCTATTTCCTGCAGACTTACTAATTAGTTCACTGCCTGTAACATATCCCCTGCCTAAAACATATCATGTTTCAAGTAGGCAAATGCCATATTGTTTTCAAAAACCTGCAGCATTTTCCTGGGAGGAGTTTTCATTTTGTTTCCTTGTTTTGTTGATTATTTCAACACCTATATTATTTGGGTGAAATATTGAAAATCCTGTAGCTTAAACAAATGTTTCTTGTGAAGAAACTACAAGCAGCTTCACTGGATAGAAACGCATTAAGATAGAGAAACTAGGAGGTTGAGCGGTCACGGTGAACAATTTTTTTTCCCTACAGAAAGTGAAACAGGAGAGGCCTATTTTCTATTATCTTTTCCGCAGAAATATCTCTGGAGCAGGCACCATCAGAAGGTGAACTTGGGACAGCACTGGCTTCCCATGTGTAAATTGGAACATGGACTCAAATTTTGTGGAGAGGAGGGAAAGGATTCCGGTAGGTTTTTAACTGTCTAGCAAAGTCTAGCTATCAATTTAAATCCCTTCTCCAGAAGTGCTGATGATAGGAAGAGATGTAACTGTTACTACCATTTGAAAGGAGAAATATTGACAGATTTCTTTAAAAACTATACTATCTTACATAACATTCTCTGAGAGCAATCAAAATTGCATTAATAGGAATAAATATTTTGCTGCGCTTTACTGCTCTTTTAAAGAATCAGACTGGCTATGGCAGAGCACACTGAATCCTCTTCTGGCTCATGCATCAGCAGAATGGGAAGCAGAGTTCCAGCTGTGGAGCCCTCATTGTTGGTGATCCATGAACCAGAAAGAACACAGCTAGACTTTCAAATTCCAGGTTGAGCTTGTGGCACTGGCAGTCAAGAAAAGCGCCCTTTTAATTACTCTTTCTTCCCTCTGACATGACAAAATAAATTAAATTATCCCAGGAAAGACAATCAGCTGCTTTATGATAATAGATTTTTGAAGAGAACTCTTTACTTTAAGAAAGCAGCAACAGCATCTATTGAAAGCGCAATATTAGCCTGTTGTCCACCATGAACGCTGTGCCATATGCTTATTAAAGAGCACTGAAGTATGAAAGGGGAAAAAGTGGGACTGCTTTTGAAGGAAAGCATGTTAAAACACTTCAGAAGAACAGGCTGAAAGCAGGGGTCTTAAATGTGAAAATAATGCAAGATTATCATCTACAGGCAGAATTACTGAACAGAGGAAGGTAAACAGAGCAGTGTTTCTGCATGCATCCTAACCATTGATTTGGAGCTACTGTGGAGGAAAAAAAAACACAACAAAACAACAAAAAAATTAAGACTTATATCTTCTTAACATGCTTAACAAGCTTATTTCATCTCAATATATAAATACAGCTTATTTCACAGCAATTTGATACTATAAGAGGACACACTATACCATGAAACTTAGTGATAATTTTGTGTGCAACATTTTGATAAGAATATACTATATATAATTGTGTTACAACTGAGAATGCAGTAACACTATACACAAAAGACAGCAAGCACGAAGAGACTGCTAGACAAATATAGGAGTGTAACTACAGCAAATACTGCAGAACAGCTTTCACGCTCAGCAGAAAGACAATGTCAGAAAGGAAGTTTACCTCCTACACACTTTTAAAAAAAATGCATAGATTATGAACTATGTGTTTTCGTTTCATGAGTTCTTTGGTATGAACTCAATAATAACAGTTGTCCTCTGCTCTAATGCTGTGTAGCCGCGTCAGCAACAGCAATAACTCTCAACAGTGTGAGTTTTCCTTTACATTCTTCCACAACTAGTCACCCCTACAGTTTATCATTCTTCATTCTTATAGCATATCCACCATAAGCAAAAATTCAATGTTGCTCATAATATTTTGAAAGAGATACAGCTTCACAAAATGATAGGAACCTTGGGGCATTTCAAATTGAATGCATTTTTAAAAATCATTTTAAATTTCAACTATGGACTGTAGCTAGGCCTGCTTGCCTAAAGGTAATGCTCTGCTCTATATTACCATGCCACAGATCTGGGTTATATTTCCATCCTCTCTATAGCTTCCCAAGCAGGCACAACCTGGGGTTAGACTAGCACCTCTTGTTATCATGTCGGCACCACTCCAGCCGATTAAGGAGCAGCACTGATAGGCTCTGAAGAGAATCCCATCCTCCTCACCAAGGAGGCTGTGTCTTTGAGCATAGCAAGAGGTTAAAAACAGGGCTGAAATGGAGTATATCCTCAGGGCTCCATCAGGGACATGAAAGGCAACCCAAGAAAGTATGTTATATGACAACAAAGACATCAAATAATTTTAGCGGAATAGCTGCCTTCTACCTCTCCAAGTTTCCCATGCACTTTCAGATGCATACCATATCTTTTTCCCCTTCCATTACAAAATCTTTGTGCATTGCTCTTACGTGCTACGAAACAGCTGCTAGATTGCAACCTAGACTGCTGAATTACAATGGTGGATTAAGTTATTCCAATGTAATGTATCAATTATCTGGACCTTCTGTACCCAGTGAAAAACAGAAACTGCTGGTAACAGGGTACAGGCAGGAATAAAGCAGCTGGGTTCAGTCTTCAGATCTTCAGTCCTGAAACTTCAAACCACCAGGTGCATTCAGCTACAGAAGAATATTCAAAATTTAATTTACATTTAGCAATTAAAGGGTCTGTTTCATTTAAGTTCTGTTCACAGATACTGTGTAAATATTCAAATTGTTCTTGTCCAGTGCTAAATAATCTCAGTGATTAAATGTGCAATGGTTAGAAGGAGATTCAAAGCCAGTTTTCTAACTCACACCTGTTTTCTGAAGAGAAGCCAAGAAATCCTACACTTGGTCTTCCTCTTGTAAAGAATTTGGGGATCCTTCAGAAAGAAAGGAGGCACCACACGATGGCATTGTAAAGGCGACATTGTTACATTAGGCTCAGGGTACAAAGCTTTGTATTTGATGCCTTTAAAACTTCAGAGTGTGACCACTTGGCTTGAAATCTGATTTCCCCCATTAATGCAGTTTTATAAAAGAGAAAAACGAGTTTCAGATTAAGGTAAGTGGCTATGCAGTGATAGGAGTAAAATCAGCATCTGTGGTCTTGTGCAAATCAGTACCAGCTTGAGACTGGGCATTGATAAATAAATGACTGAAAGGCTGCACATTTGCTGGAATACAGACGAGGCAAAAAAGGCCAGTGCTAAGGCACCTAAAACTTTGAAAGATATATACTGCTAAAAATTAAATTGAAATACATTATCTAAATACCTTCGGTAACATAAGTGGTCTGTATCTTCTTTCAAGACAGAGTATCAGTTTATTTCAAATTTAGAGATATTGGCCTTGATTCAAATTCATGGCAGTTATAGAAACCAATGTTCCATGGTTTGATTCAGGTGGCAAGCATTAAATCTTTTTCCTGCTGTCATGCAACAACAACTTTAATACAAATTAGCACTGCCAAACTCAGTTTCCTGAGCTCAGAAGTCCTTGATGCTACTCCCTGAATTTTATTCATACTTTCACACGGACTGTGCTCTGCTGAAATTGTTGTAGCTGACAAGAAACAAAAAAACTACAATTTAATGACACTGGATTCAGTATTGTAATTCATGACATCGTAGAAAATTTAACGTGCAGTTCTTCATTATTTTAAGTGAGGTAAAGCTCAATCAAATGCACACATAGGAAAAAGAAAAAAAGAGAAATTTCATTTCTGTGAGTCAGATCTTCCCTTCAGACCAATCCAATTGTTTATGCTGAAACCAATCCTGCCAGTCAATAATAACTCACATTTTTCAAGCTACTGATTCAGCTTTTGCAAGAGCTTTCTTGGAGTCCAAGAAAAAACATCCAAGCTTCAGAAAATACAAAAAAGTAAACCAAAAAGAAAAGTTTTTCCAGTTTTTCTACTCACCAGGAATATACAATTAACTAAACTTGACACTCCAGACAACTCAGAATGAGATGCAGAGGGTAGATCTCAGTCAGAGAAAGCATATTTCCACTTAAGAAAGAGCTTTCTGTTTCCCAGATCAGGCACTCCAGACTGATGGGCCCTTAATTACAGAATTCCACAAAAAGGGTGGGAAATGCCAATGACTACCTAAGCCGCCTGGCCTAGTTCAAAACCCCCTGGCAAAAAATTTGCATTTCAAGGAACGCCCAGTTCCAATTCCTTGCAACTACCACAGCTTTAAACCAAAACCACTTCCTAGCAAAATTTCTGCCAAACCAGTCAACTCTCCTTGTAGCTCTAAATTGAAAAAACTCATTCTATCTGAATTAGCCTTCAATTTATACCAAGTCATTCATCTGTTTGTTTTCTTTTTGGATTAATATTTTAGCTATCATTTACAATCCAGTAGTACCCAAAGGCTAATCAAGCTCTAGGCTATGGTGTGCCCAGGGCATAGCCTCTGGGCAGCAGCTTATGTGCAAAGACAAAAGGAAGCAAAAGTTACATCTCATTTCCTCCCCAAAATCCAAATATGATGAAGACAACTTGTTAATTCTATGACTAACATGGTTTTTACTCATCATCTAAATTTAACCTCTGTTATTTTTGAATAAATGTAGTTTTCACATTTCAGAACTTCTATTCGACCACAGCTTTCTCACTTTTCGCTTTTATATTTTTCCACATATTTTGCAAAAATGCTCATAAATATGTTACGCATATGTACTTTGCAATTTAACATTCACCTTTACATCTCCTCGTTTTCATATATTTTTATAAAACAAATCATGCTTCTCTTTTAATTAAAGCACTCGCTTTAATTCTCTAAGTGATCCTCATTTCAAACTCATTTTGTGTATATATATATATATTTTTTTAACTTTGCTTCATGATAAAAAAGAGAAAACAGTCTATTTACCAGCTACGTCTTTCTGTGTCTACTGATAGCTACCCTTGGCCAACTTGCAGGTCATCTTGCAAAATACAATGGAATCACTGACACTTTGAAAGCATGGCATACATTCCACCTTGCTTTTCATCCCCCTAGGAAACACTGGAATTTTTCTTAAGAAAAAAAGGAAAATATATTTATGATACACTTTATTCCACCTTGAAGAAGACAACAACCTTTCTCAAAGTTTCAGCAAAACTATCTCACTCTTCAAAAGCAAAGAAATCAAAAGTACTGATTAAGATGCTCTGGTTAACATGAGTGAATCTAATCTCTATATATATAGTTCACATTTTGAGAGAAGAGAGTTGGTGGATTTTCTTCACCAAAATTTCTGCAAATACCAATCCAAAGAGCTCAAAAATAAATCTCAACACCTCAAAGCCTTTTGGAAATAACAATTTTTACTTTACGGTCTTATAGCAACATTTTTAATAACTAGTGTTAACAATGAAACATTCTTATTCAGGATTTGTTGCATTCTTTAGGCCAACAGACCTAACATAATGAGATTTTTGTGAAAATTCTGCTATTAGCCGAGGGCCATAGAAGTCAAAAACTGGCTTTCCAAAGTGCATTGCAAGCGTTTACAAAATATAACAAAGAAAAAGAATGGGTTCGAAACATACTGTGCATTGATACAATTTTCTCCCTCTACACCTTACTATATCCCAAATATTTATCAGATGACAGCAATAGAAATCCAATGTTTTCTAAGGCTCACAATTACACTTGCACACATGTGTCAGTCTTCCAGAATCTACATACAGGTTGGAATTATAGAATTGACAGTATGACCTAGCTTTCATTGAAACTAAATTATAGTCTCACTGATTTCACCTATAGTAAGTCCCAAGTGATGAAAAAATATCAGACGTCCTAAATAAAAGTGACAACCTTCTAAGAGGATCTGAGCATCCTACCAGCACAGACTCAGTTTGGTGACTAGTATTAAGATACTATATAAAATTTTGGCTCAATTACCTACATTGAGTAAAGTTTCCACATCTAATTCACAAAAACTCACAGTGAATGATGTTTAAAAATGGAGAGGGAAATAACAGAATAAGCAGAATAAAAAGGGAATGATTTTTCATTGCATCGGTACATACTTTGCTTGTGCAAAATGACAGCACTCCACTGGAGCCTATGGTGCCACAGTACTTAACACTAATTAATCATTTGGCTCTACCTACTGAAATCAAGTCAAATATAAGCACAAGCTTTCACATCAAGGAGAATAAAATAGAAAAGTGACCCTGATTAATAAAATGGTGTATGGGAATTCTTATATCTTCCGTGCAAATCAAAAGAAACGATGAAGGGACAAAGAGGGTAATGACAGAGCAATAAAGCCTCATGTAACCTCAGTTAGGAGATTCATAATGAATTTTTTTCCTAGCTGTATACACAGTGCTCGTGGCAATACATGCCTTTGCGCTCTGCAGAAAGAGAGGAAAACCTATTGACAGAGGTCTGAGAGCCCCAGATACAGCACAGAAGAAGGTGCTTAAACATGTGAAGTAGGCTGAACACTCTTTGAGAAATTCACACATATCAATGATGGCATTACTGGACAGTTCAAATGTGAATAACTTACGATCAGCTTGATACTTAAGGATTTGAATAATCTAATGGGACTAGAGGGAATGGCTTCAAGCAGCGCAAGGGGAGATTTAGGCTGGACGTTAGGAAATACTACTTCTCTGAAAGAGTGGTCAGGCAATGGAATGGGTTGCTCAGGGAGGTGGTGGAGTGACCGACACTGGAGGTGTTCAAAGAACGTTTGGATTTTGTGTTGAGGGATATGGTTTAGTGAAACTATTGGTGATAGGTAGATGGTTGCACTGGATGACCTTGTAGCTCTTTTCCAACCTTGGTGTTTCTGTGATTCTGTGATTTTCTTTTTTAATAATAAAAAGTAAAACTTTAAAAGTATGAAAATGGTTTTGTCAGTGGGTGTTACTTTTTTCAAAATCTTTTGAAAGTCATTTTACACCTGAATGAATTGTACACCATGAAGCCTTGGATAGATTGTTTTTTTTTAGAAATTCCCTCAAGTTTACCTGCTAGCCCATATAATAGTCCACTTTTTTCTTTTTTCTTTTTTTTTGTTACAATTTTCCTATGTCCGTAATATGAGAAGTACTAAAAGTACTGTTCTAAACTTCAGAAATTATCAAGGATCAAAATAAAATTTATTTTCTCACTCCTCAAGCCTAATTAATGCTATTAAACGTACTGAAGCTACTGCTGAAGGAGAGTTTTTAAGAAAGTTAGACTACGAGTGTGATCTAAAATCACCTGAAGTCACTGGGAGTCTTTCCACTGATTGATTTATATGAGCTCTGAAAGTGGCCTAAACTGGTCATGCTCCAAGGTACATCACAAAGTGAAATTCAATTATTATTATTATTGTACTTTTACCATGACAGAAGAAAAGCCACCTCTTCAGTAATCTTTAATGTAGCTTTCACACAGATCTTTTGATACTATACCGCTTGGCAGAGATTCTTTTTCTCTCTTTTTTGCTACACATTAATCTCAAGTATGTAGAGTGAACATGGCATGGTCTGAACACAGTAGGGAACGTCCATGAGAAATGCCAGGTGTGCTTGCCAGCAGTGGTTCCCTGGCCCCAGGAACTGGCAGAACAGAATGTCTCAATTGGCTCGGAGGACAGCCAGCTTTCTGGGGAGGCATTTATAACTTCCCTAGCCACACAACCAGCAAAACTAAACTTGCACAATGTTCCTAAAGTAATAAAAAGAAAAGGCTAGATGGTAATGTAAAGATTCTAAGACATCTCTGTCTGCTTGTCTCTAAACTAAGATAAAGAGGATAAAAGAGATCTCCTTTACAAGATAATTAGAGGTGTAAGAATTCCTTAAATTGAAGAAAATATTAAACACAGTGTTATACCCCTGGCCTGTTTTTTCTACATTATGTAAAACTCACTGAGCTATGTATTCATTCCACAGTTTGTATAGTTTCACTTATTTCAAAATTAAATAAATATTAAATGAATGCTCTACTCATAGGATAACTTCATGTCCTGGCACACTGTATGGTACCACCAAGTGGCACATACTCATTTAATGTACAACTGATAGTGAAAATCTTTAATTGAGCAGAATGCCTGTACTTCAGTATTAATTTAAAAGGCTACACCACCTTTAAAAGGCTACCTTGTACAAAAGGAACAGAATGGGATATGACTATTTTTGTAGCATCAGCACACTCAGTGAGAAATAGTGCATGCTGAACATAATTAAACCTAAATACACATCATAGCACAGAACTAGTCTTAAAATTGAACTGATAGTACCTGAATGTTGTACATAGTTTTATTAGGTTCTAAATGTAAAGATGCAAAATACTGGTATCCTTTGCTATTTACTTGAATGGGAGTTTTCTAATCTATAAAGAATTGACTGGTTCTTTCAAAAGTATCCCACTCTGACAAAAGAAAGAATTCAAGTCAAGTTCTTATGAAAATTGCATGAGGTCCTCCTGTGTTACCAACATTTTCCTTGAAGAAAAACACAAAGTAAGCGGCATTTTATTGCTAATGGACGACAAATTAAAAAACCGTATTGATTTGGAAACCAAGGTCCCATTTTTCAAAATAAACCTTAAGTACTTACACATCTTTGTATTTTTCAGTGAGACTAAAGTTTGTGTACATAAATCATATCTGAAAATGAAACTTCAGGTTCTGAATGACTTTGGCTGCAACTTTAAATATTGCTCAATATATTTGTTTGCTTTAAAGCACTGTAAGTCTTAACTTAGTAATTTTAATATAATTTACTAGAACTTCAAATTTTCACTTAAACATATCTGCAGACCCAATTTCAATTTCTTGAGCAACTTCAGCATTTGCCTTGTTTATATAAAAGCAAGTGAAATTGAAAGCAATACATTATCCTTCAGGACTTGCTTCTCTTCCTTCTTTCAATTAATCTAGTCTCCCAGGAGTCCAGCATTAAAATAAAATAAAATATCAATACTATTTTTTTTTTAAATTTCAATGTGTTTAATTATAAGAAGCAATTAATTTTTTTTTTTTTTCCCCCAATTTCATTTCTTCTTGGGGATTTCTCACTGATAAATTCAAAATTAACACCATTTGTATTAATCAAATAATCAAACTTTGAGGCAAGGTGTTCACCCTATCAAGACTGTAACCTAAAGCTAAGCATCTCACACCTTTTCCTTAAATTATTGGTAGAACTAACTTATTTTTCCTAGAAAACATTTTCAGAATATAATTTAAGTTTGAATGGCAGAGGGCCGATTTCTATTTTCAATCAAACTCTGCAATTATAATTCTTCATTAATACTAGTGCAATTGTTTGGATATAACTAATGGCAAAAAATGATACATGGTTTACAACTACTTTGTCTGAGTACTTTCTATCGGAGAGAAGAGAGCTTATGATTAATCCACTGCTATCCTGCCAGTAGGATACTAAAGCCTGGGAAACACAAATTTCAATCATTTTTACATTTTTGTTAATGCTGAATCCATTTTAAGTGAAGGAATGCTAGTACTGCTGCTCTCTTGAAGATTTTAATATCAGTGGATCAAATCAAATCACTCTGGATAGGCTTGGATTTTGACCACTCTGCAAGATTAGTTAAGAGTTGCACAAATTCTCCATCGAACTCTTTGGTTTGTAAGAATTCCCAGTATTTCTGACAAGCTGGCCTTCCCTAATGCTATTCCAATTATTTTTTTGAATATATACAAACTCCTCTGACACTATGAATATTTGACCTCATTTACATTAGTACTGCCACTAGATTTTTAAATACTATTACTGAGAAGTAATGAAAATATTCCAGGAATTAATTTCAATTTCCAGGATAATCGTTCTAATATTAACCTTTTTTTTTTTTTTTCAATCTATTTAATTATTTCCATCCTTTTAATCAGTTCAGATAAATTAACTGACTTAACTGCAGCAATCTATTTATTACTACATGAGAAAATGCTGCCCATCAACAGACAATCTGAAGTTTCTTCCTCTAATGTTTAGGCTAGAATTTTCCACTAAAAGCTTTTAGAAGCTTTAGTGTACTTCTGCTGCACAGCAAAGCTCTCAAAAAAATCATTTGGGGCTGGATTTACATTAACTTATCAATATAATACACATCTGCCAAATTCTTTTACAGCGTACAGTAGTAAAGTCATTGCCGCAACAGTAATGAGAACCCTTCCAATAAAAAAAAAAAAAAAAAAGTATAAATGCTGATGGCTCCATCATAGTACATTCCACTCAGCACCTCTTCCTTGTTCACAGAGTCACACTCTCAGAGAAGTTTTGTGCTCCCTGGAAAGGGGATTATTTGTGAAGGACTTACTGCTAATTTTCTTTGCTATTGTTAATAGCTGTATCTTTTACACAAGTAACATATTTATTGATATGTGGATCTTTAGTATATATAATATACATACTTATTTACCCATAACTTATTTAGTCTTAACTACAAAATCTGGATGTGTGAAAACATATCTGAGTGGCAAATTTTTTGAGAAATGAGAACCTTTCTACTAAGCAAAAGACAACTTACAGGATTTGTTTACAAATATTATGGGCATGCTTTCTTAAGCATAGAATCTCATCTGCTTCACAAATTCAACCATTTTACCCCATAAAGAGGCAGCAGTGAACTCTTTCTTTTAGATTCACTTTTATCAAGAGTGATAAATTTATATTTTCAACTATTTCAGAAAGTTCATTACCACTTTTCTAGATTGGTTCTATACACACGATATTAGTTTAGCAAAAGCTAACTGTGTGTCATCTCAGAATTACATTTACTTGAGCAATAAGTGTTTTGCTATCTATACGGACAAAAGATATATATCTCAATAACAATACAAATAAATAAAAGTAATTAATACCTTACGTTACAAGTGTCAGAAAATAAAGATAGCCATGAAGTAATGATCAAAGAAGTTGGTGATGACACTAAAAAAGTTACTTTGAAAATCCAATGTAGAGAAACGTACAGCAACAATTCCTCCTTCGACTGAATCATACCACAGAAGTAAAAACTCAATATTAAGCATTTAAAGTTCTGTGGGTTTATAGCTGCAGGCCCTATACAAAGTTGAGATTTTTCTCTTAATGAAACAGTCAAATTTCATCTCCCAGAGTCCATCGCTTTATACTAATAAAGTTTGTTTAAAAAAAAAAAATTTTAAGAGCTCTCCAGAGACAATACATTTCAAGTTTGACAGAATCTCAAACACTATTACAAACATATGTGTCAGTATTTGATTTTAGAATAATCTCATTAAGAGAGGTGCACCTCAGATATTGTTACAAGGCACTTTTACAATATCTGATTAGTGTGTTATGAAGTAGTTTGTGCAGTTCCACTTCAATAATGAATATACTGTTTCCTGCAGAATAAGTTTTCTACATTTTGATAGCTTCCACATTTTAGATATTATAAAAGATTTTCAGTATTTTCTAAATATATACCAATTCTAAAAAATATATTTATTATACTGTTAAAGAAGGTCCCAGTTTAATAGGCCCTGTGCCAATTTCTGCATCTATCACCTCATAGTTTCTAATAGGAAGTGCAAAGATCAACAACCCACAGCATATCCAAAAAATTATTATCATTAAACTAAGTCTACCTCCTTTGTTCACCTGTGTTCCCAGGGCTGACCAGGTCCTTTCTCCAGGTACTCAATCAGTGGTCCAAGCTGTGACTCAACAGTTACCATACAGATCATATTGAAGTCAAGGGAAATATTGACTTCAGCATCACTAATACTTGACTAAGGGAATGAAAAAAAAAAAATGAAAGAAAGGAATGAAAGAATGGAAATATCTGTTCAGACCAGGTATTTAAACACATGGAACTGCATAATCATTTAAATTCAGCCTGTTATGAAACCATTTTTAAAATTTTGCAAATGAAATAAAAATACTACAATATTGCATATTGCACTACATTACATACTTCCACTTACAAACAGGGAGTTGGGTTGATAATGTAGACCTGTAAGAGAGTTCAAGATTTTTCTGCCAATTTAAAAGCAATTAAAACCTTGAACTCATAAAAAGCATGAAAGATACCAAGTTTCTTTCCTTTTAAAGGTACTTATTACAGATTTTGATTACAGTATATTTTACCTTACAAAATGAAAAATATTGCCTACAAGCCACCAACTGCTAGATGCTACTGAGCATTCAAGGCCTGGTCTTACACTTGCATTCTGTTGTTACCACTTCGTAGAGTAACCTTGAGTCAGTCACCTGTACCTTCTTCCATCCAACTGCTTTGATGAAGAAACATGCAATACTTTAAATATACTTGTTTCCATTTCTTTACAAATTGAACTTTTATGATAAAATGTATTAAACCTTGTCCTATCTCCTACCTTTACCTTCATAAACAAGAAAGCTTAGAGTAGCCATATCTGAACAGAAATCAAGTTCATCAAATCATTCAACAGGCATATAGCCTTGCCCTTCTCTCAGGTTCCTTAAGAACAAAAACAGTAATGTGTAGACCACCACACTGGACTACTTATCTAGTTCTGTCTTGCCACATAACAAGAGATACACATAGCCATCCTAACATAACGGATGTATTTTGCTCATGGGATCATGAGGAGAACTGAAAATTGTCTACATGATACGCAGACCTGAATAATTCCAGCTGGAGGCTAAAAGTCTTTTCAGACAAAATACCATCCCACTGATAAGCATGTTTTCTTCTCTTCTTCAAACTGAAGTACCTTCCCTTTCCACTCTCAATCCAGCCATCAGGTTAGAGTAATAAATTTGCAATACCTGTGATCTGGTCCTTTTAGAAAAAGTTCGACAACTCTAGAAAACTCATAATACTCTGTTATACTTAGCTGAATGAAACTCTTCCATTCAAGAATTCCTTTTGGGATCCTCTTCTTCACAAATAAAGTTCAGTCCCTTAGTAAACATTTCCTCTTCTTCATGAAAGCATTTCCTTATTCACAAAAATCAGTTTGCCCCAATAGTTTTCTTTTCAGCCCTTCCACACAAAAGTGCACTGCTTCAACTATAATGAAAGAAACAAGCACGAGACATGCAAGCAGGCATTATGACATGTTTCATGGTGAACAGCAAAGTCATGACTGCAGACTAAAACACAACGTTATTACATGAGTAATGGTCTTTCATACTCTGCAGCTAGCAAAATCTTTTTTCCATTTTAAGAACAAAATGCCCCCTTAAACATGCCCAAGATTCTATGTTGTCCATCTGATCAGCAAGCATTTTCTCAGGAATTTGCTTCTCCCAGAGAACAAGGATTTATTCTCGTAATAACTCTGTGTCCAGGTCAATAACAGGAATCAACATCAACTGCAACACTGGTTGAAAAATCAGGCTTTGAACTATTATATGTTCACAGGAGCTTTTTTTAAGTGTCCTGAAGTAGTTGTTAAAAATTATTCATCCACCCCACTTGATTTAGTGTATTTCTATACAGCCAATGTGATGTAAAACACTCTTGCACCATGAAGGGAAATTTTAATATTTAATCCTATTTTTTCCATTCTTCAAGCATCTTGAAGCATATCTCTGGGAGACACATCAAACGTAGCTAACTCAAACATCACTAGCTGCAACTTTTATGAGATTTTTGAAGTTATTTGCAGTTTTCTCTTATACATATTTCTCATGGAAGTAAAACATTTTTTTCTTTTAACTGTCCATTTCCAGCTTCTCCTTTATCAAGATACAATGCACTTCTGAAAAAATTCTAATTCACATCAAATTACCTATCAGCTGCAATACAGAACTGACTTCCTTGGTTTCTTCCAGAATGCCTACAGATACACATGTACTAACTATAAAAATGTTTCTCAAATGCCAGGAGATCTACTGTGCTCAGGGCATAGCTTATGAACATTTTTTTTTTTAAATGTACACACTTATTTCAGCCTGAACCTATGAATGTCTGCAACACACTTCCATTTCTTATTAAATCTGTCTACGATGTTAAGTGTAAGAGGCATAACAGAATTCTGCAGTTCCCAGGACAGTTTTGGTTAAGATTGGGTATAAAACAATATGATTGATTACTAACTTCCTGGGATTTCTCCTTTCCAGAATACGCTCATTATCGTGTGTACTGTGCTACAGCCATAATCTTAGTATACACAATGACCCCCAGCAATTTAAAAGAATAAGATTCAGTCTTTCTGCCCAAGATGCACATTTTCACTTTTTATTGCAGGTGAATTTTTACCACTTGTACTCAAAATGCAATACCTGAATCATGATATTCAGTATCGCAGACAATAAACGTAATCACAGATGAAGATTGACCATGTGCTGTGTCATATACCAGGATTAATTCTGGTGTACAAAATCACTGCTACTATTGATCAATCCCCTATATTTTCATCACAAAGTTCACACTCAAATTGAGTATATTCTACAAACACCCATAAAACGTTGTTCCTATTCGGTAACAACAACTTTAGAGGTAGCCTACTCCATAAGAAACAATAGATCTCCAGACTGTGGTGAACATTATCAGTGTGCGGCCTTTCAGTAAAGAAGGCCAACTGACTACAGATCTAAGTAAACTAGACTGTAGACAGCACTTGGAATTATTTTTGTCCTTTCTTCCCAGCACTTGTGAGACTGCACTGGAAGTAATGGGTCCAGTTTGGAACACCCTAGTATAAGAAATACAGGGACATATTGGAGCAAGCTGCTGCAGAAAGCCACCAAGATACATAGAGGACTACAGTACATAAATGCCAGAAGAGGCTGAAAGAGCAGGACTTGTTCAGCTTTAACAAGAGTGAGTGGAGATCTCACAAGACAAAGCAAAGATGAGAAACTCCATTTAAACATTGGGAAAACCTTTTTTGCCTTGAAGTGGTCAAACACTACAAGTTGGTCAAGAAGAATGTAGAATCCTCTTCCTTGCAGATATTCAAAATCTGGCCAGACATAGTCATGGAGAACCTGCTCCAGCTGAGTCAGCCTTAGAAGGAGTGGGACCAGATACTCTCCAGAGCTCCAGTCAACCTCAACCATTCTGTGACTCTGGGATTGGAAGCTAGAGCCTAAGAATCTTGTGATATCACACAGTAACTTTAGACCCTGTTCAAGACTGATATACATTCAAATCTGGAAGAAAATCAGCCTTCTTTCTCCTCTTTCAAATATGGTGTGGATTAAATCAAGCTTCTTCTTACACTCCTTCCCAAACATTCTTTCAGGATTTAGAGCTTTATCTAGCTCATTCAGAAATCTAAATAGGGATTGGAATCTCCTGCTAGACCACCAGCAGTTTTCTCTATTGATATCCTAGGAAATATCCAACCAAATTCTGATTTCCCCTCTTGGAACCCTCCAAAATCTCTCTTCCTCATTCAAGACATGCTTATCAGATCTTCATTTTACAGTCAGGTATGGATATATTCTGATGAACAGCATTCTACAATCAATTATTTTGCCCTCCTCTTCCTTAAGCAAATCAACATGAGAAGAATTATTTCAAGCCAGAAGAACTTGCAAGGAGTCAGGTTTACGACCCCTGCTATCAGTAAATCTCAAGCCTTTCTAATAGAGACAAGCTTATACAACAGTAGAATCTGAATTCAAACACTTGCTTGTATAGTTAATTTACACACACAATGACCTGTCTCTGTGTCAGAGTCCAACACTCTATGTTGAGGTTCTTTTATATATGTCACACATGGAGGGATAATATTTAATATCAAGAAGATTCTGAAAGATGTTTGAAGCTGCATAGGATTTTGATTTCATTATTCCCCCAGTTTCATAGGCACATCACCCTTGCCCATCTCCATGAACTTTCTTCCACTTGTAAGAGTTTATTCAGTGACTCACATTCCACCACTACGGATTTAGTCAGTCACACTGCTAGAATGCAAGCTTGCATATTTAGGAAAATAACCAATCACTTATGTCTCTAAAACTGGCAGAAATTGATTATATGTGAATTGATATTACAAATCTTTGAAAAAATTGCTTGGTCAACAGATTTTGGATTTATAGACTGACCTAATTATATCAGTGTTTATGTTTTCAGGGTTTTTTTTGTTTGTTTCTTTCCTACTAATTTCAAATATTCAATTTACCTTTTTAATTGTTGCTAAGCTATGGCAAAGAGGTGTGTACCAGTGAGACTGTCAAAATACAGGCCTGTCCCAAGAGAAAATACAGCAATGTTATCCCAAAAAATTGATGAAATGCATGGAAAAAACTCTAGATGCATTTTGTCTATATGAGTCTAAGCTAGGAAATAAAGGAGGAGAAGAGAGAAATCAGACAGAATTTCCGCTGAGATAGAAATGCCATGTGAATCATCTGTAAGAAGATCATATTTTAATTGTGCTATTACATGAGATTATGCAAAGATGAAGGGTAGAATGAGGGAAAAAATGAGGGTGGCTGAGAGACAACACATTGTAGAACTCCCACAAAGATCCTCTGAAGAACACACTAAAGTGATCAAAGTGTTCAAAGGCAGCAGAAAGATGACATTAGCCAAAAAGCCACAGAACAGAAAGAACAGGGAAATGGTCAAATGCTTTAAAGCAGATTGGCAGGTTGAGAGGATCAAAGCTTAAGACCAGAAGTGCAATTTTTGTACAGTAATTTGGAAGTCAGTATCCTGTAGGAGGAGACACCCTCAGAAGCAACACTGCAATCACCCCACTTAGTTGCACACACCTCTGCTCTGCCTTTTAACATGCCCTTACCACTACTGCATATTACTCAAAGCACTCCACCTTTTTTTTTTTATTATTCTTATCATTGCATTTTGTAGGACTTTTTTTTACAGCAAACAAATTTGCCTCATATCACCTTCTAAAGTGGAAATTAATATTGACTGAGGTGGTACAAATTCTATCTGAAACAGAATATCACACAGATTTGAAACACACAGCTCCTGACTGTAGCAGGATCTGTGCCACAAATAGAAGGACGGCTGCGCTGCCATGCCTCTGCAGCTCCTTTTCCCCAACCATCTCAAGATCTGTTAACCACGATAACCGCCTTCTGCTATACTTCCTCTTACCATTAATGAGAATTACTGAAAAATGTAATTAATGCAGCTTATCATCACAGATCCTTTTTTCACCATGAAATCTTTTCAGATAATCTGTTTGTGAAGTGGGACAGCCTAGATCAATAGTACTATTTGAAACTAATCTTGGATCCTCTCATTTTTCTCTATTTTGCACTCACATGTTCCCTGAAAACGGTTGTGTAAATGCACTACAGATTGCAAAACAGGTAAAATGAGTAAAAAACTCTATTCTCTGATCAGTTTTCCAGTCACTACACATGCATACTCATATACTCACGCACACTCCTATATATCAATAACTTCTGAAAATACAAATGGAAATGATATAGTAATCTTCCAAGCATTCTGCTTTCTTTTCAATTGAAGGAGGAAAGGAAGAAAGGAAGAGAGAGAAAGAGAGACAGAAAGAAAAGAGAGAGAGAGAGAGAGAGAAACAGAGAAAAGAAAGAAATAAAGAGAGAAAGAGAAAGAAAGAAGCATTCTTAACTAATATACTTCAGTTATTAATAATCCCTTGGAAAATAGATAAATTAATTATAATTAGCTCCCACTTGGATAATTCTGTGTACAGCATTCATATGAGGGAAGTCTAAAAAAGAAACAGGCAAAATCAACACATACATCTTCTTAAATAAAGAACTTGCATAAAACAAAGTCAGGCACTCAGTTCCTCTTTCATTCCATATGATACACAGCTGCGTCAATCCCATCAGGAAACAGGCAACAGGAAATTCTTAACATTCTGAAGAGAAATCTAAAGATGTGTCTCATCACCCTTCCTCCTAAAAGTGCTTTTCGATTGTCTAAAAGACGTTTACTAGTTCAAAAATTATTAATTACTTTACTGAGCTTTTTAGCAGTTCTGGGCCTCATTAAGTAACTAATAAGGAGTCACAGGTATATATTTTGTTAAGTTGCCTTCATTTTTTCATTCCCTCCATTCCAAAATATAAATCAATAAAGAAAGCTTGACATCTATGGACAAAATCAAAGCCAAGTACCTCAGCTATTGGAAAATACTCCCTCATAATGTGCTGCTCCTGTATTATTTGTCTTTCTAACTATAGTTCTTGCATATATAATTCCATTATACTTTTATAAATCACCGTTTTGAAAAATGCTTTTGAACCATTAATATATTTTCCTGGTTAAAATTCTTTGAGATGTTCTTAACAAGAGTCTTAGATAATGAATTTGGGCAAACTCTGGAACAGTCTTTACAGTATTATCATTCTCATTAATTTTCAGAACTACCCACTGTGTTGAGATGATTGTCATGGGCCTAAGACTTCAATTTGACTAAATATTTTTGCATATATTTCAACATATAAGTAACTAACAGATGTTTAAAATGTTAAGTTCGCATTCTAGAAGTAGTTAGATGTTTACTGTAATATGATAATTTGTTTTTGCACTTGTTTTTATTTTGCTGCTTCTATCTTTAAACACTCCTTTAGTGTCCTGGTTGGCTGTAGACAAAACACTTTTAAATGACTTCAGGAGGAAATAAAACATACTTGGTTTAGTAAATACAGCTGTGCTTTTAAAGAAAAAGAAACAACAAGAAGTACTTAATGGTACCGCAAATGAAAAACAAAGAAAAGAAAAGAAAAAAAACACTTAATGCTAGAAATGTTACTTTTACCTAAGATCCAGACATAGTGTAAGCCATTTCAAATCATTTGCATGATAAAAGCTTTCATAGTCATATTTTGTACTCACTTTAGAGACCAAATACTTTCTGTTCTCTTACATCATTACCAGAAGGCTGCATTAAATGAAATAAATTACTTTAAAACTGTTAATATGCAGCATATACAGCATCTTACTTTAGTCCAGATTACTTTTTTTTCTTTGCTTTTTTTTTTTTTTTATTTCTTCTTGGGTTATCTTTGTAGACTGCTCCTGTTTCCATTGTTTCATCCTTAACCATTCACATATCAGAGCAATAAGTATTTCATTACTGGTTTATCTGTCCAGAGGCTTGAGAAGCAGTAACAATTAACCCTCCCTTCACAGTGATTGATACAGGCTTTGCTTTCAATTTGTTCCACTACACAGATCATGAAATTCTGAATGCGATCATCCTTATTGACCTACACTTTCAAACACACAGCTACAATGAGATGAAAGTAATTATTAAAAAGAACACAGGACTACTCAATGCTGAAACAAAGTCTTGAAAAATCTTTTGGATGACCTTCTGAAAAAACTAGCATTATTTGGTGTGAAATAAAACGATGAATTTGCTTCATAATCTGGAAATATTAAATTTAAATCTGATCAAGGTACAGTATCATTATATCACGTAAGCTAGCTCTACTGTCATAACAGTTCATATCCAACCCAGTAAACACTGACTTCAACAAGAGTATTCACAGTAGGATCAGGCCCTATATATTTTAAAAGTTCTTTCTTCAGCTTTATTTTACAACAGTACTGTCTGAAATGTTTTAAAAATGACAAGGCTATAATCACTCTTCTCCCATAGTCTGTTTCAGAAAGACACAGTGTTTCTTTTTTAAGGTCCTGGACGTCTTGAGGCACCTAATGTAAATAAATACACAGGAAATTCAGGCTGCTAAGGAAAAATAAACCTCAAGTCAGATTTCCATCATCAACTGAAATGAACCAAACTCCATACACCACTGCTGGAAACTTAGTGCAGTGAAAAGCAAGTATTTTTCATAAACCTTTGAAAAACAACCCCACCAAAATATTAATTTATTGTAATTGATACATATTTGAAAAATGTAGCAGGATTGTTGGGCGAACAGTAATGACAGACCTGTTTAAAATATGGGTTGCAGTCAAAGAAAATCAGGATAGAAAACTGTGCAGAAGGATGTTCTTACAGGCCCGAGGCTCTAATCATAAAACAGAGTGATGGAGATGAACCAATACTGCATGGATTAGCAATGAATTATTTTGAACTATAATCATGTGCCAGCACAAAGGGGAGGTAAAAACTAGCCATTACTCACAAGCTGATCTGCAGATAAGAGAGAAAAAAAAAAAGTAAAAAGGGGGAAAAATTTATATGCTAAACTGAGTCAGGAGAATAATGAAAATCTAAAATGTTGTTACACTTCAAGTAACATTCTATTTAATGTCTTTCGTGTACTGTATAATACGAAGTATTTACACAATGCAATCTGTAAGATTCTGGGAATAAAGCAGGGTTAAATCAGACAACTCTTCTGTAAATTAGTACTGGATAATAATATATGTATTGAAAAAATATTATAATAGAGAAATTAGTTATAATATTACACACAGAAGTACCAATTTCTCCCTCTGTAAAATTCCAGGAAATACATATGTAGGCGCTTATAGAGAGCCAGGTAAAGATATCTGCAAATGCCTATATGCATACGCACACTTATGTATACATATGCATATATAATGAGGGATTTAATTTCCATTAGTCCATTTGAAAGCAAAGCACCACCATCTTAAGATTCAATGTTAGTTTCCCACTCGGGGGGAAAAAAAAAATGATAAAACTAATTTTGTGAGAAATGAAAAATCAAAACTGCTATCCACAAAGATTCCTGAGATTCTTATGAACAGACTGTTTAAATGAAGAGCACTTTAATCAGTAGAGGAATCCTCACGTTTCTAATGTCTTGCTGTGCATTCTGCAGGTTATAGTAGCAGCTGGTAGAGGTCATATATCTTTTGTGAGCATCCCAAAAAGGCTCACTGCCAGACTGTTAAATTATGAATAAGCAATGAACAAAAGAATGCAGATACGGTGGTGACAAGATAATCCAAGCAAATTTATCTATGACAAATTTCACAGGATTAACAAATTACATTTACACAGAACAATAAAAATGTGAAAAAAAAAAAAAAGATGAGCCTACTTTTCCCTCACAGCATTAGAGCAAAAAAAAATCGCCATTCCAGTGCATGTATTTACATTCAACTTTATCTAAAGTAAGACATTTATAGCATGCTGAGAACAATCAACTAGCATTATTTCCTTTCAAGTAAATATATATACTGTGTCTATCTAACATACAATATATGCCTACACTTTAAAGAATACATGTTTACAAGTCAGTGGAATATTTTTAAAGTTTTCCTCAAAGTAGCAACAAGCAGAATAAATACACAGGATTCTAATCTTGCTTTTCAGGTGGGCTCTTCAGCCATTCTCTGTCAGATAGAAGACACTTTTCCCCAGCCATGTTCTTTTTTCCTATTTGAACCAAACAGACACTCTAATACATGGTAATTATCACAGTAAAAAAAACAAAAACAAAAACAAGTCATGAAAGGGATTTGAATACTTTGAAATAACATTGCAAAATCATTTAGCAAAATATTGTTTAAAAAATAAAGTAGAAGATCGTTCAAAAATGTTTCCTAAATGATGGAAGACTATAAATAATGAAGGTTCCTAAAGATGCTCCTTCAGTATGCCAGATCATTTTGGGGTGAAAAACAGATTTGCAGTGTTTGCTGCATCCTGCAGATTGCTACTCTAATCTTGAGATGTGATACAAAAACAAAAATTGAGTAACAGCCCTGGGAAAGCACAGAATAACAGTTTCCAAACCACAATTGTGTAGAAAAGCATTTTTCTTTCTATTAACAAAGAAAAAAAAAGAATGAGGGCACCTCTTGGTTTCAAAATCTGAGTGAGAGTAACTGATAAAAGGAATAGCATATATGTCTGATAGATCCGGAATCTGTATCTTTTCTATCGCTCCTCTTACGCAAACTCTGTATTTTTGTCATTTCGTTTATTTTGTGTTTGTTAACCTAAAGCAGTTGTTTAGTAAAAATAGATCTTCAATAAAACCTGGCCTTCTCAAATCATATGTGTAATGTACGTACCAAATACATGCTCTTGTTACAGAGCACTGCCTACAAGCAGGAAAACTCACTATTAAAGTGAATATCCAATTAATTAAGATTCTTTAGTAAACTACTTGGATCCTTCGAACACTGCTACTTGAGTACCATTTATCTGTCTCACTTAGCCACTGGAAAAAAAAAAAAAAAATACTGTACTTTTGATTTTCCCCAGGAAATACAAGTTTTGTTGCAAGTCTGAGTAGCAGCTCAGAAAGAATGAATAAATAAAGCAGCCTAATGCATTTGTTTCTCCTTTTATACTCATCTTCTATTTGTTACCTACCAAGAGAAAACAGTTTGGGTTTTGTATTTTTTACAATGTAAATATTTTTTTAAAACCTCTTGTCCATGTACTGTGAGTAATTTATGCACAGGTGAAGCAAACATGCCAATCTGACTACACTCAGATAAATAAAAACAGATACTTTTTTGCAGTGAAGGTTGAAGGAAAAGTGCCCTTAGCAGCTACTCTCTTTTTTAAGATTTTTTTTTCCTTTTTAATCCAGCTGCCAGCACTGTACAGATTCAGTCACTCCGTTCTTTCTATATTGACCTCAACCTTGACCTGTGAAGACTGCCCACTTGCATTTCTTTTCCCCACAAGCTAACATATTCAGTGTCCCATAATCTCTAGAAAAAGACAGCTTTCTAACTAGCATTCTTCTCAAATTTGCCATGTTACACTTCTGCTAAATGCATTACAGCCTCGGAAGGATAATTCTGAGCCACCTAACCCATACAAGCCAAGGTTGCGAGTAAGCCAAACATAAATATGAATATGCAAACGGTAAAATGAACCCCTCTCCCATTCAAAGAAGAAATCTATCAGTTCTGTGCTTAAATTTGAGCAAAACGATATCCCTTCAGGATATAATCTAAAATGATTGTTCAAAGACTATTCATTACTTGATAAAATTCAGTTTAAAACAGTGTATTGTGTAATGAAGCTTGTTCTAAATTCCTTTTAGAGACAAAAAACCCAGGCAAGTATTTAAAAAGGGCTTATAGGATTTAGGCGCCCATATTTCACTTAAATGCAGTATACGCTAGATGCCTAAACCCAATAGGCTCCTCAGAAAATTCAAGCCCCAGAGACATTATTGCAGATTACATACATACATATTATTCAGACCATATCCCGTAAGTTCACTATATACATATGTAAACGTATGATGCCTGCAGGTAATGGAACAGTACTTTTCTACTTAAATTATTTAACACAAGGGCTGAACTTCTATTATATATCAAGCTAACAGCTAATTTTAAGTTGCAATCAAGCCATTCTCTGAAAGCACTTTCAGTGGAGGTTTTGCCTGTAAAAGAAATGTAAATCCCTCTAACGAAGGCAGTGTAATCTTTGAATACGCTCTCAAAATGGGGGCTTGAATTTTATTCCTAGTGTTAACATTGATATCTTCTGCCACTTCTGTTAGTTCTCAGAAATGTTTTTCATCTATCTCATCAGTAAAACGTGCTGAATCGTGTTGAAATCCTTTTCAAAGCACACTAAGCTATTTGAAAAAAATAAAAAATGACAAAACAGAAATACTAGACATTAATACTAAAGTCTTCTTCAGACACTGAATGACATCAGTGAGAAGTTCCCTGGAACAGACAAATGGCAAGATACGGCTGAAGAGTGAAAGTCCGAAATGCAACACATAAAAAATGTTGGGAAAATCGCCTGTAACAAATCTTCAAAACTCTGCTTTCACTAATCCATTTCAAATTCTTGCTTACATATCACTTGTTCTTTAATGTGACTGACTCTTGCCTGCACGTCAGATACATAACTCTCAGTATCGGGCTGCAGCAGGCTGAGATTGGAATCTCTTTGAGGACTGTTCCACCTTTCCTTGAGAATCTCAAGACTTTCATGTTTTATAATAACACACAGACGCAAAATCCAATCCTCCTCCCATTAAAGTACATTAAAGTTTGTCATTGTCATCTCAGTGATAACAAATTCACATCTATTGAATTATACGGTAAAAAGACTTTTATCCTTGCTTGTGATTCTCCATAGTGTACTTTAATTATAGGTATAATTTCATTTGGAACTTTTCTAAAGGTTAAAGTACAACTTGAACTCAATATTCTCCAAAGGCAGGGTCCACTTCTGCCAAATTACGAACACAAATACTATCCTGCCTTTACCATATCTTCTTCATCCTATGCAGTAACCTATCATAGCATACAAAATTAATCATATTTTTACTACTCAGAGCCTTGTTCAAATCAATGGCACAACACTCCTATTCATTTGCCTAGGACTTTGTGTTTTGCAAAACTACTGTTCCAGCTAGTCACAGAACAATGCTCTAGTCATATAGAACACAGCAACAACCATTTTATTCTTACTATGATACAACTTCTTATGCAGCAAAATGCAATAATATTACAAATTATCCTTATTATGCAAAATCCTATTAAACAAGAAGTTACGCTCGTACTACCGGACTTCGTATGTTAAAGATAACATGCAGTGGCCTTATACATATTATACAGAAACAAATTGTCTCTTCTGAAAAAAAATGCAATTACAATAAAAATGAAATTTCAAAACATTTCTTATTATGGGCATAAATCTTTGTCAGTCTCTTTCAAAAACAAAAACACTAAACAATAGGCATAGATCAAAAAAACCAAAAACAAATGTTGGGGGGGGAAATGCAAAATATTGCCTATGTACCTTAAATCTAAAATAAAAAACAAGTTTCCAGGCTGAAACCCCACAGAACAATTTCACTTAGTTTGTTTTAAAATAACATGACTACTGTTGAAATCTCATCTCACAGGAGGTGCTTTTACACTTCCGAGAGTTAACGCTGACAGTAATACAAAATGAATCCCACTGATGGACTGAGTGTGAGGTTTACTCACATGAGATGAGATTTCAGGAAATGTCTCATAACTTAGGAAAAAAATTACTTGATAACAAATCAAAATTTCACCTTGTTTGCAAAAAAGGCTTTAACTTACTGACCACAATATGAGCAGAATTGATCCCAAAATGTTTATGAAATTTTAAGAGTTAATGCTCACGGTCAGTATCAGTTATTTGGACTTAGAGCACATCTTCTAATAATGAAGGCATCATTACAAAGATAGTCTTATGAAACAAATGTTTATTTAAACTAATTGTACTTTTTAGCAAGGATGCTGATGAAACTAATGCCTCAAACGTCAGTTTTCCAACAACTGTTTTACATCTCTCTCACAGTAAAATCCCCATCTGGGCTGGCAACTTGTGTGCCAAGTTTCAAATGAACGTGATTTGAAACTGCCAGCATGTGAGACTCTGAAATTCAAGGGAGACACTAATAAAAGGAGACGGATGCTGACAATACATCCTGGTACTCTCTTTAAAATACCTGCAGTTCCAAGTGCTGGATGGATCTGTTTTCATAATCCTCTAATTATAATATGTTTATAACATATAGTAGCCCTATATTGGTACAGAACAAGTTAACTGGATCTAACTTGTAAGAAAAAAAAAAAGCAGTTGTGTCATAAAGAATGTAGAAACAGTGCTGCAGACAAAACCTTGTTATTCACAATCCCATTAGTTACTGAAAATACGTAATATAACTTTTGTTGATCAATACTCTCGTGTAAGCTCTAAATAATATATGATTCCGGTGGAGAAAAAATGCAGCAAATGGTGAGAGAATGTTTCAAATTATGAGGACCGGTATGACTGCTAATCCATAAATCAGGAATCGGAAAGATTGTTGTAATGTGGGAGGGCTCTATTTAATAAAGGTCATTATAACTCCTGGCTCTAGAGCTATAAGATCTAATATCCTCTCTGGTAGCTCTATGATATGCCCATGCATTACTGTTCTTGTTGACAGTCTGTTGCCTTGGAAATATTTCATTATTTCAGTTTTTCCATTTGTAGACCCTTGGCCTTGTGATATGAAGGCCACCCTATTTCATATTTTCGATTATCATTTAAGCAATCTTCTGGAGCTATTTATATAAAAGCAAGTGTTAGACAATGCATATCATCATTTATCACTGCTGTGTTTAAGCTCACGCTCTAGAAAGAAATGCCAAAATAAAGGGCTTTTTTCTCTTCCACTGTAAGCCAATAGCACTCTGATATGATGATATGCTTTACAAATCGATACTGGCATATCATGTGCATGACACTTCTGTCTATTTAATTTTCTTGGTTAAATATCCACACAACTGAAAAACCCCAAACTCCTACCGTAAAGTAGCATTTGCTAACACACACAGTTTAAAAGAAAATCAAATTATGTGTGTAACTTTTCAAACATCCTTTAAAAACCTTGAACAGGTAGAAAAGTTTCAAAACAATCAGATGCCTGCTTGCAGCAAGGACTACCACCTCTCGCAGTTGTTTCGTAATTACTAATCTTGTGCTGGAAGCAGTAACACAGTCCACCTAAATATTGTGGAAAATAAGACCAAACACAGAATGTGTTCCCACAGCTCCCTCCAGGATCTCTCACCCCCAGAACTCCTTTAGGGAGGCAGTAACTAAGGAAGAGCCTGCAGAACCCCTTCAGCGACTGCCGAGTGCCACGGCTCGAGGAGCCTGACACATACTGCTGGAAGGATGTGTACAGACAGCTTAAACCAACAGTTAATGTAGGGCTTTGGAGCCACATTAATGAATTTTTAAGAAAAAGTACATGTGGCCTGAGCATTGAAGCACTGCTATAGCTTTCCAGAAACTTTTTTTAAAGAACAGCAGACTGACGTTATTTCTGATACAAAAAATGTCCTCAGCCTCTACATGCAATATTTACGCCCACATTGGAACACTGTGAGGGGCGATAAGAAGGGGAACCCCAAGGGCACAGCACAGCCGCTCGGCCGCTGGGCCAACTTTGTGGCTACAGTGCTTGAGGAATCCAGACGACTTTTTCCCCCTGAAATCATTACTCCTCCCACTCCCTACAGGGAAAAACCACTCGGATCCAACCTTTAAAATGACAGCACCAGAGCTGAACAAGAAGATGCTATTAAAGGGCATTAAATTAAATACAGTATATCCTCCTACAACTTCAATCAGAATTTCAGACCAAGTGTTATTTAGTTCAGCTCTCAAGTGGAGCAGAATAACAAATCGCGCACTTTGATTTACCTTCTCCGAATGCCAAATGGAGACAGGTGATAAAGAAAGCACTCATGCACAGGCTATGAAGTTTCCCCTAGAAATTAATTCTATCTTCCAGATTCCTATCTCGGAGAAATTCCCAAAATGGCACACAAATATGCTTCTGCCGGAGAGATTACTGAAGCTATCCTGGCGAATGCACTTCACACTAATACAGTACGGTACTCAGAAAGGAGGCAGCAGAATTGTGTATGGGGGGGACAGGACTTATTGATACAAATTGTTTCCCAACAAAGAACTCTAAGGCAGCAAAGCTGCTGCTGGAAGCGGTGTGAACTCAGCAGAGACCGGATGCCTCCACAGCTGTCAGAAGGGGGATTTTTAAAAAATATTATAGTCAGAGATGAAAATCTGTAATTTACTGACTTCTGAGAACACACTTTGTTCCCACTGCATGCATCTCCCAATCAGCTGCATGTCAATGCAGCCTTGTCCCAGTGTGCAACAGTTAATGCCCACATGCCCTGCGCTCAGTGTTTCTGGGCTCAGTTTCTTGTTCGGGGCAGTCTGCCTCCCTTGGAAAACAACAGAGACAGAATCCAGACAGAATCCACAGGGTTTAGAAGTTGTACGAAGAATGCTGATGCTACTCAAAAACGGAAGTCTGAAATGAAGATTAAAGTGAACTGGCCCCCTACACTTTATTTTTGTTTAAGTATTTTTTCAGTGCTGTGAAGTAGAAAGTGAGCAACACGCGGCCCAGCTACTTTTAAAAGCTGTCTAAATGTTAATTTTCATTTTTACAGCAAACAAGGAACCCTCCTTATCCTTCAACCTCAAGTTCACTTCTGAAGGTAAGTAAAGAGGTGGAAGAAGCCACCCCCAGCCCCTGCTTCTGGACGCAGCTCTCCTCGCAGTGCAGCAACGCAGCTTGGAGCACTTTTTTAAGGAGCACAAAGTAACATCACATGAACTTGTACTCTTGTTTCCTCCTGGTCACTTCTAGAAAGATTCACTTCGCTACAACAGATCCGCTATGGGCGATCCTTGTCAGCAGGGCAGCGCGTTCACAGCAAGCGTTCTCCCCAGCAAAAGTCCCAGAGGC
Source organism: Meleagris gallopavo (assembly GCF_905368555.1). Taxonomy (NCBI): domain Eukaryota; kingdom Metazoa; phylum Chordata; class Aves; order Galliformes; family Phasianidae; genus Meleagris; species Meleagris gallopavo. The sequence continues at coordinate 34,684,804 of NC_139408.1, read as the reverse complement.
GGCCGGATGGAGCCCCGCGCCCCTCTTCCCATCGCCCGGCTCCCACCCGCTCGCACCCTGACACCGCTCCGCCCGCCCCGGGGGGCGCCGGCACCCTCCGGGCTGAAGCGGGGCTGGGCCGGGCCGCGGGGGCCGTCGGCGGCGCGGCCCCCCCGCTCCGGCCTAGCTGTACTTGAACAGCACAGGCGGGGCCGGCCCCTCCACTCCGGCAAGCCGGGCCTGGCGCGGCGCCCCTCTGCCCCCCCCCTCCCCCTCCGCCGCTCTCGGGGCCGCCGAGCGGTGGGGGCCGCCCGAGGGGGGGGCTCCGCGCACACACACACACACGCAGACACGCACAACCGCTCGCAAACGCGCCTTGCCGAGCGGCGGCCGCTGCGAGCCGCGGCGGTAGGGCTGCGGAGCGGGGCTGCCGCCGGCCGCCCTGTGTCGGTGCGGCGGTGCGTGCGCGGCGGTGGCGACGCGGGGTGCGGCGGCGCACTCGGAGGAACTCGCGGCGCCCGGCGGGGCGAGCGGCGGTGCCGGCGGCGTCCCCCCCCCGCCATGGCAGCCAGCCCCAGCCCCGGCGGCGGCGCGGCCCGGTGCTGCTGCGGCTGCGGCTGCTGCTGCAGGTTCAATAAAGAGAAAGTGTTACCGTTCTCGCCTGGAAGGATCCTGCTGAAAGCTTGGCTTGGTGGGCGCCATCTTCCTGGCTTTTTTTTTTTTTTTTTCTTTCTCTCCCTTACTTTTCCCCCTCCTGATGTTGGTGTGTGTTGTGTGTCTAGCAGCGGCAGCGGTGGCCCTGCTTAGCCAGACGGGCTAAGGAAAAGTACTGAGGCCAAAGCATAGCGGGCTCCCGCTCCTCCGCGCGGTCCTGCTGCAGGTTGCTCGCTCGCTCGCTCGCTAGCGCTGCTGCTGCTGCCGCTGCCGCCGTCCATAAGCCGAGGAGCGGAGGGAGCCGGGGCCCCGGCGGCCCCAGAGACATGCCCAGCGCGGGCGGCGGAGGCCGGCGACGTCGAGGAGAGCGAGCCGCGGCGCAGCCCCGGCGGGCAGCCCGGCCGCTGGCATCGCCCGGCAGGTGCGGCACGGCCACGCACACACGCGCGCACACACACAACGCAGCCGCTCGCACGCTCACACTCGCGGCCCCGCGCCCTTGGGCCGGGCTACGAGGGGTGCCGGGCCGCTGGGCTAGCGGGGCGGGGGCGGAAAGGAGGGCAGGCGGGGATCTCCGCGCTTGACCGCTGTGAAAGTATTTCTGGGCATTTTCCAGCTGCTTCCCCTACTCCGCTCCCGCTCTGCGTGCAGGGGACGCAGCCTCCGCTGCCGGCGCAACACCGCCACTCAGTTGCAGTTTCGCACACTTTCCTCCTCCGGAGTCGCGGCTCCGACGGAGAGAGGTGCTGAGGGCGGGGAGGCGAGAGATCTCCGTGGGCACGGAAACCCCGCGGCTCACTCCGCGGCCCCCGGCGGGCCGGGAGCAGACGGGGGTCGGGCACCGAGCAGGCCCCGCGCATCCCCCTCCCTCCGGGGCCGAACAGTGGGGCACAGCGCTAAGGGGAGCGGGGAGGTGCCCCGCTTTGCTGAGGGGATGCATTGCTGTGCGCAGTTTCACTGCGGACTGTGAAAGTAAGCAGGAAATTAAGGAGCGGGAAAACGGAACCGCTGTCCCAGTTGTCTCATCCAGGACACCTGGAAAGGAGAAAGCTCTACAAGCTCTCCATCCCCACGATAACTTTGTAGCTACTTCTTGCCGCTGCCTTGCAGTGCAGTGCCCCGGGCCTGACCCCCCGGCGGGTTCCCGGGGTAGGGCTCAGCCCAGCACCCCCACGGGACACCTCCCCGCGGCAGCTCCGGGGGGCGGCGGGGAACGGGCCGGCAGAGCAGCGACTGCGGGTCCGCGGCCCGGGCAAAGGCGCGCAGGTGCGCACAGCCGGCGGGAGCGGGGCCGCGAGCCCGAGGACGGTGCAGGAGGGGCGCGGAGAGAGGGGGCTGCGGGTGCCACGTGCCGGCTCCTCCCCACACGGCTTCTGCCTCGGCTCCAACAAGGAGGAAAAAAAATAATAATAATAAAAAAAAGTTAACAGGTGTCACCTCGGTTTGTGCAACCGCGGAAGGAGGTGTCGGTGCCCGCTGTGGTTTAAGCTTTTCCAGAAAGCTCGGAGAAAAATCGTTCAATGTAAAGGACGCCGTCGTGTCGGTAATAGTTACAATTTGGAAGAAGTGCAGAAATGTTTCCGAGATACCCGGCGTGCTGCGAGGTCCGAGCGGCCGCTGCTGCGGGGCCGCACCTGGCCCGGGGCCGTCACGGTTTGGCAGAGCTCTGTCCTTGGAGCTACCCCTGCTCGGAGCCTGACGCAACCCAACTCTCAAACGCCGAGCACTACAAATTCGCACGCTGCTCGTCTGTAAATTTCTGTTTAACTTAAAGTCTCCAGAGGTCCCTTTTATTTGTCTTAAAGCCAATGTGACATTTCTGACCCCTGACTTCCCCACTTCACAGCCTCAACTATTGTGATCGCTGCCCCTACTTCCTCGTTAAAATGTCCGTCAGTTTCCATTGTAATTTAAAGATTTTATAAGTGACAAAAATCATAGCGAAACCGTGAAAAGAAACCAACTTTAATCCGCTCCTTCCTTCTCTCCTGGCCAAGACACAGTGTATGGGGACGGCTGGTGGCAAAGAAGGACTCAGGCTTAGTTCAAATGATTCTAAGGAGGTGGTGGGGCAGCACAGGGGCTGTTGCAGAATATTAGTGCTTGTGCCTTTCCCTTTAATAAAACCCACAAAAGTTAGCACCGAACATTTTCTCTCATGGGCATCAGAGGGAAAACACAGTGTGTGTTTCCCAAAGTGAGAGAGGGGAGCCCAAAGTTGCTGAAGACCAAAGCAGGCACTGCTCTGCCAAGCTTCTAAAACATTTGTTTGAAATATAACATTAAAACTTTCTGTGGTTTTAGCTTCTATGTTATAGAGAGATTTAGCTGAAGTATTTGTTACTACACTGCATTTTTCTCAGGATTTATTTAGTATTGAAAAGTCAGATCGTTGGGACATTATTGCATTTAGAAGAATGTGAATGTCTCGCTCCGATCTCAACCTACATTGAGGTGTTGTCAGTACTTTTAAGCACTCTGCCTCGCTCTTGAGCTGATAGAGGATCCTCCCGGAGCCCCACTCCGGGTCTCGCCCTGCACAGCACTGCGGGACCCCGAACTCAGCCCGCAGTGAATTCAGGCAGTACCGGCGCGGAGCGGGGCTGATTGGGACGGTGGGAACCCCTCTGAACTTCGCTGCGAGTTCCTGCCAACTTTGTGCGCTCCGCTTCCTAACGGCGCCTAACCTGCGAATTCCCTGCATTTGCATCAGAATGCGTTTAGGTGGAAAAAAAAAAAAAAAAAAAAATAGCAGTGCTGAGGGTTTCGTGCTGCATTTCCCTGTAGTAACAGGTGACACAGTAAAGCTGTTAACCTACAGTGTGGAATTGCAAGTGTGCAACCCCAAGTGAAAATTGGTCTCTTTCTTGCTTGAAAGCAAATTCTCAATCGGCATCCCAGGATCAATTGTCCCCCTGGCTGCCACACACTGGGATCTGCACAAGGCATTGACATTGAGAAATTCCTCTTTAGAAAGGATGAGCGGACGGGATCCCAAACTTTGCAGCGGCCACGCTATACGACCGTGCTCGCACTTTTTTTTTTCTTTTTTTCTTTTTTTTTTTTCCCCCCCTCAGCTATTGTTGCTTTCCAGTTCATCCGAGAAAAAACTGGGAGATTACGTTTACTTCTCAGTGCATTTTAAAAGATGCTGTATTAAAAATAAAAAGGAAGCGGGAAGGAAAAACTCTCCCCTCCCACCAAGCTACCTCCCCAACAATCAAATGGCAAGATTTTTTTTATATATGAAAAGAAAAAAAGAGAAAACAAAGAAACACAAAAGCACAAAGAAAAAGCAAGTGGGGGAGCCCCGGGAAGAGCCGCGCGCCCGCTCCCGCCCGCTGCTCACCGTTGTTGGTACGAGGTGATGCCCTGCACGTTCTGCGGGTTCCCGTTGGCCGCCGCTCCGGCTCGTCCCATGCCCGGCGCCGCCGGCACCCCCCCGGCCGCCCCGCCGGCCGCCGCCGTCACCTGCACGCTGAAATCCGGGAAGATCCTGATCATCCCCGCGGCTCAGCACCCGGCGGCTCTCGGCGAAGAGGCGCAGCGGCAGCGGCTCTCCCTCCGGCGGCTGCAGCGGCGGAGCCGGGCACGCTGCAATCCCATTAGTGAGTGGCGGCCGCTGGGAGTAAGGCAGGGCGCTTTGATGTGAGCTGCCGGGCGAAATGGAAAGGGGCTGGGGGGGGCGCGGGGTGAGGGGAGACGATGCCGGGCTGCGAGGGGCTGGGGGGAGGGGAGCAGAGCTAAAAAAAAAAAAATGTTTTTTTTTCCTAAATTAAAAAAAGAAAGAAAAAGGTACGGCTAACAGCACGGCGGCTGTGGATACAGAGAAAATCCAGACTGAGGGACGGGAGGAGAGGGGGGCGCAGTTACTTTGGCGGTGCGGTGGAAATGATGAGCAGCGAATGTTGCCTTTTTCCCTCCTCCTCGTCCCTCCACCTCCCCCTCCCCCCCCCCCCCTACCCCCCCCTTCCCAAAACGCGACTCTTGGAGGATCGCTTGGGCTCAATGAAGTAATAAGAAAGGCGGCGGAGCGCGGCTGGGCCCGCGCCAGGGGGGAGGGGGAGAGCCCCGCTCCGGTCCTGAGGAGAGGAGGAAGAGCGGCGGATGGTTGCTGCGCGAGTTCTCGCTCTTGGTAACTTGCTTTTGCTTTTGCTTCCCCCTCTTCCTCCCCCTCTCCCCCCCCCTCCTTTCTCTCTGAAGGGACGGTTTTCTCGAGCGAGGAAACGCGCCGCTTTTGTGCAACGGCGGAGTTTGTTCCTATTATAGGGAGCTGACTCTCCTCCCCTCCTAGTGTGCAGCAATGTTATTGCCGCTCAAACTTGTAAGGTGTGCGCCGTGCGCGAGCGCACCGATAACACACCGCGCAAAACCCTCCGCAGGCGGCACTCACCGCGCCGAGCCCCGCGCCTCCGCCCCGGCCGCCCCGCGGGAAGGGCGGGCTCGGCGCCTTTGAGCCGCCGCTGCCTCCCCGCCCGCGCTCTCTTCCCGGCCCCGGGTCGGGGGGGACCCCAGCCGGGAACTGCGGGCCCGCAGCGCGCCCCGGGGGCGAGGGAAGGGCGACATGCGGGCCCTTCCCGCAGGAGGGTCCCAGCGGATCTCCCGGCGCGTCGGGGCGCTCCCGAACCACGGACCTGTAGCACCGTTCTGCTGCGGGCCGAAGCGAAAAGTGCGTTGCCGTGCACTTTGCAGAGCAGCGAGGGGACATTGCGAGCCAGGCGCGCGGCAGTGCACCTTGCACTGCAGCAGCTCGCTGCCGGCTGTAGGCCGGAGAAGAGCGGCTCATAGCGCTCCGGGACGGGACGCCGGGAGTGCCTCTGCGTGTGTAGTGCTGTAGGGGCTCTGGCCCCGCTGCCCCAAGGGCACCTCATCCTCTGCTTCCATAAATTAGAACTGTCACCTGGCCCCATCTCTCCTTTTCCCATGTGTGCCTCCTGGAATCTCAGCTTGGCTCCTCATCTAACGGTATCGTCTCATCTTGACTTTTCTTTGCATTTCTGCTCCAAACCAAATTAAGACGCACTAACTTGATGTTAAAACAGAGACTGCATTCAAATCCTATGTATTAAATAGCATCTGTGTTTGCATTCTGTTTTAATACAAAATGCTTTGGATTGCAGCTAATACCAGGAGATATGAAACTGGTTAGTCCCCACATGTTGCACATAAAAAGAATTCATAATGAGCATCTGTGGGATGTGGAATGGATCCCATGAGTTAGCTGAAGACCTCATAACGTAAGAGCTGAGAAGCCTAAGTGAATTATGACTCTCTTTCCTCGCAAGTAGGATTAATTTTCTATCTCACTTATATTCATTATCTATCCTGTTTATACTATAGGGACACCAATTGTTTGAGTGTTAAATATGAAGATTTTACAGAAACGTGTGGGTTAGGTTGCTCACAGAGAAGAGAGGGAATGTTGCTCGCTAGGAAAAAATGTTATTCAAATTCCATGTTTAAAGAGCTATATTAGATAAAGCTGTTCACTTCTTTTCAAGAACTGCAAGTTCTTCGCCTTTCTCTTACAACATCTTTAAAATGTGAGGTTTACAAAGTACCTTCCATCTGCCTGTGGCCCTCCGAGTGATGTCAATAGGAATTTTGCATGCAGATGAAGGCCCGTAGATGGCCTTTAGAGAGCAGGTCAATAAATGGCTGGAGGAATAATTAAAGACTTCTGAGCTGCTCCTTTCCTTTTTCTTACAATATAGTACAAGACTGGCATGAATATAGGCTGGGCTACCACTCTAATTGGCTATGGAACAACACTGAAAGGAATGTAAATGTGGGCAGTAGACATTTTCCAAATGATCATTCCATCAGTGTATGTCCGGGCAGTAGAGTGGATGTAATCATGTCCAGGTCCCCATCCATTGTCTGTCACTCTCTGCTGTACAGTGGCAACTCCAGGCAGGGATTCATGTTTCAAAGGGACAGCCCGGACAGAGAACCTTTAGTCAAGCTCACTTAGTCCTGAAAGTCACCAGTTTTCGTCCATGGGAGTAGAACCAGACTCACTCTCTCCCTCTATCTCTCTCTTTGAGATCTTTTGTAACTATTGATTAGTATCTGAATTTAAGTGTTAACAAAACTGAAAAGGCAGCCTTGGTAACTTTGCTCACGCAAGTAAACCCATTGAGTTAGCGGAACTATCAACAGATAGTTTTGTATGCTGTGAGACTAACAGGATTCCAAGGTAGGTTTGCAAATGTCTGCAGAATACATAAGCACCTGTTTTCTCATCACTCTGAAAAGATACTAAATGAAAAATATTATCTCATCTGCAGAAAAGTCCATTTTGATTGTTAGTATCTTCTGTACCCAAATTAATCACGACAGTAAAACACAGAATTTCTGAGACATGTCTTATTTTATACACCGAAGAAAATATCCATCATCAAGCTTCTTCTCTGCACCTTATTAAATTGTGTGGGCCCAATTCACCACGCATTTCACCAGTGCTACAACACCGTGTGATGGATTAAAATGAATTCGGTGCAGCATGCTCGTGTGAAAGAGCTGAGAATCCAGCCTCATATTTTTAATTGAATTTATTTCTCATTTTGCTCTGATTATTGACAGGTTCTGGTGTCTGAGTGACATACTTTTTGTCTAAATACCTTATACCATTGTAAGATATTCTGCAAGTTGCTTTAGTATTGATTTATCTAAGAAATGTTCTGATACAGTACTGCTGTTTCATACAACACACTCTAGATCTTCCTCTCTTAGGCAAAAACATATAAAGATAAAAATTAAAAACACATGACAGTGTGTAATATAATCACATATAATATTTATGCTTTACATATACCTATCTATCACAATTATATATTATATCTTGATTCACATTGTCAGTGTGCTGCTGTTCCTTTTTTTCACAGGTGAAAAAATCTCTCTTCTCTGGAAATTCATTTCCATTTACTTAAAGTTAAATGGTTTGACTTTGAATTTTCATTATCTGCTGTTGGAAGGAGCCTGTGACAGGTATGAGAGAGAATGCTACAAAGCTTCATTGTATCATCTAATTTTTGCTTCACTTTAGTCAGATATCATTTAGGTAGAGAGTAAAATACTATACGTAGAACAGGATAAGATAGAACAAAACAGAACAGAAATAAAATAAAATGAAAATAGGATATATAATGAATTACAGTAGAAAAATGCCTTTATCTTGAAGTGACTTTTTTCCTCAGCTATAGTGATTCCTCAGTAGTGAGAAAATTGAACTAATTTTATACAAAAGGAATATGTCATAACAGGATATGGCATTTATCTTCCTGAGATAGGGGTGACCTCATCATTCACAAGTGGCGTAGCTATGAATGAGTAATCAGCCTCCCCACCCATTAAGTGTAGATAAAGTCCACATCTTTGGAGTATTAAATATTTGAAAAACATTATTTTACAACATGCCACCTCTACAAGTGCCCACTGACTGTTGCTTCAGTTGCTGTTACCAATATGTATCATTAGTGGGAAGGAAAGGAAGCTCCTCAAAAGGACCTTGCATAATAGTGAATGGGAGATGAGAAGTGAGAATAAAAGAGAAGAGGAAAACAAAGGAAGATAGACCTGCGGGGAAAAAAAGCTAAGGGCAGAGCAGGGATAAGGCATCTCTTTAAGTGACCAATACCTTAATTGCTGGCAATATTCCAAGAGCTTTATAACATACATACAGTAAAAATATTTTTCATATTAATACTTACATACATCAGCTACTTCATATCTCAGGTTATATTGCTCAAGTTATTCCCAAAGGAATTTATCTATGTATAGTATGAGACAAATATATAGTTAGGAAAGAATTTGTTTTACTATTTATCAGCAGTGCATATCAGAGAAGAGCTGCAATTAAAAAAATACAGTTTCTTTCTAAAACCACATAAGGTAACACGATTTTCTCCTTCAGATGTTGTCAGATGCTTCATTTTATTTTCATTCCTTTGTAAAGGCAATGAGTACAGTTTGAAGAAAATATTTAGAGTTTAATTCTAAATCGAAAAGAACTGGCTGTTCATCAATATAGAAGAAAAACCTCTAAACAGAACGTGAAGTCAGAAAAAAAGACCATCAAAACTTAAATAGGAAGAGCTCAAATATTTTCCATCTTTAGAATTCCTTGATGTGTACTCAGGGTGGGAAGAGCAGATGAAGGAAACGACTTTTCTGAAAGGTTGCACTGCAGTGAAGGGCAAGATTAAGGTAGTTCCCTCCCCCTATATTCAAAAGAAAAGCAAGCAGAGAGTAAGATAGAAGGAAAATGCCTGGGGAAAGTAGCATCACTATCGAAATCATAAAAGATGTATAAGGACATCAGTGGAAGAACTAGAAAAACTATTAGAAGAATGCCCTACAGGGCTATCCCAATGGCTCAGCGATTAGCACGCTGCACTGCCACTGGGAAAATACAGCCAAGGTTTGAGGCGAATCTTAGCATCTCACTCATTGGTACTGGCAGCTGAGAGCCTTATGAGGATGGTGAGTCCACAGTGGAGAAAGACTGATATACTGCTCACTTGCCCAGAGATATGCACCTAGGCTCCGTTTAGACCACCAAAGCTGTTTCAGGAAGGAGGATCTTTTTTTTTCAGTCATTGACTATCCTAATTCCCTCTCTATGTGAAAGCAAAAGAGCACTTCTGACTAACTGTCATTATGATGAAGGACCACTCATTTTCCAAGGCTAGAACACCAGTATTAGAGTCAATTGCATCCTTTGCTTTGTCCCAGAATTTGGTTAATGAGTTCTCTCTTAGCACCAGAAGTTTCCTGCAGTGTTGATCTTGCCCAGGTTTTCTGGCAGCACCAGCAGAAGATCAAGAGATGGAAGAGATGGATGGACAGTGTTTCCAGACTCTGCTTCTACAGAGTGCAGAATCTGTGAGTTCTCCAATCTGTGATGCTCCTCCAGGCAGTTTTAGTGCCTGTGTCTCCATTACCGTCATCTTCAAGATCAGTGTTAAGTTTCCTAAGTAGAGTAATCTGCTTTCATTGGCATCAAATTGGGGTCATGGAGACCACAACTAAACTGTGCTGCTTGCACATCCACAGAAAGCTGATTGATACCGGACAGTTTGATAAGAAGCTTAATTCGAGAAAGTAGAAAAATAAATCGTGTAGACTTTTTATTCCTTTTCTTTTCTTTTCTTTTTTTTTTTTAAATCTCTGAGAAACACCAGCATCTTATCCTGTGCCCTCACCACATTCAGAGTTTCAGTTGCTAATTCTCTTTGGTCCTACTTGTCTGTAAAATAAAGCAAAACTTACAAAGGACACAGGAGTAGACAACACTTTCCCCTTTCAGTTATTTATCTTTCTTTTCGGGCTGTGTCAGTGTTCCTAAATCAAAATAAGTTGCAGAAGCAGCAGTTAGTGTTTCTTGGAAATAAAGTAAGAAGAGGCAGTTTAAGGTATTTGACTCTTGGCCCATCTGCTCTGGGTGTCCTGCCTTGGAACAAGGAAGAGCCAGAGTTTCCCGCCAGCTTCAACCATTCTGTGATTCTAGACTGTGCTTAGAGGAGTCTTGCCCTTCTCACTAAACAGTCGTTTCATAGTAATTGAGAAGAAAGAGAAACCAAAAATGCTGTCTCTCTTAACTCCTTTTTGATGAACAAATCCAAATTACTTATACATACAGCAAAAAAAAAAAAAAAAAAAAAAAAGCACAGAGCGTTTTCTCAGAGCATTTTCAGACAAGCCTACTATAGTCTCTTCTTCTTGATACCAACAGTGCACTGGTGATTCCTACAGCAGTGAAGACAATACATAAAAATTCATGAGACTGAGCGTATCTGTTTCCTTCCTGCTGGCCAGGTTGGAAGTCCCAACCAGTACCGATATCAACAGCATAATAACAGTTCTGTCAGTGCAGTTTAAAACTGTGCTAGGTCCTCACATCCATGCTTCTCCACATTTGCTTTTGTTTTTGTTTATAGCAACAGCATTATTTCTTTCAATTCACTGAAGACAACAGTGCATTGTGTTCCTGCACAGCACAGCATAGTCCCAGGTGGGCAGCCATGTGTGTCTGGGACTCCAAACAGCTTCTGAAACTTCAAGCATATATGAGAGTCAGAAATAAATACTTTGATCATTAATCTTAGTGTTTTTCCAACAAGAATTAGAACTTCTGAGGAAATACATGTATCAAGGACTTGAATTCAGGTTAGTCTCTCAAAGTATATCTTTGTTTCGTAATAGAAATCTCTAAGAGGGTACCCATTCCTATATACTATTTAACGATAGTTGTATTTATACCTATTTGTTATTATCCAGTTTAAATTCTCACTGTTAAGCTGACTGTCCAAAATCTTCCTTGCCTTCTTTTCGCAATCAAGAAATTCAAGTGTTGAGCATACTCACAGCATACATTCAAAGTTTAAACATCTCAGATCTTACTTTTTCAATTTCAGGCTTCTCTTGGGTTAAAAAGAAACAAATTTTTATGTAGTTTTCATGCACGGTCTATCAGAAACCTTAAAGAGAGAGTTTTATTCACTTCAGAGTTACACATTCATGCACATTGTCTGTTCTTCAGTCATTGCTTTCAATATCATATTAACCACTGAGAAGAACAGAACAAACACAACAGGCAGCACTTAACCAAGTATCCTTACTTTTCACTCTTCAGAATTCCTTGTATTTTTCATTTTGACAATAAATAAATAAATAGATAGATAGATAGATAGATACATAAATAAATAAATAAAATGATCTAATGATCTGAAATGTTTCCAGCCCATTTCCCCAGGTCAGGTAGCTCATTGTCTGGTCACAAATTGCTTCAAATCCAAAACACACTGAATTTTAGATGTTAGCTGCTTTTGCATGTGTATCATTTTTTTTATTTCCTTTAATTACTTTTACACTTTGTCATAAGCCTTGTCACAACTTCAAAGAGTATTTTACTATGTACTTCATCAAATGTAGACTGGAGGGTAGTTTTTGCCTAAATAAAGTCATTAACCTCACTTTATTCACTAGAATTACTCCCCAAAAAGCTACTTAATATTTTTTTTAATTTTTGCTGTTGCTGCTGGATCACATTATCTTATTTTTATGCCCTCTTAGGCATTAGCAACATAGGGGATGAAGATCTTATGGACACTGAGGGAAATAAGTTGTGTCTCTGCCTGTTCATTAGTATATTATTTTTTAAATGTTATGGAATTTAGCCATTATTCTCTGGTTACAGATTTAAAGTCACATAGATTTAATTACAGTGTGTGTAATATGGGTGGATATTGACATATGTAAGAAGATTATAACTTCTTTGTCCAACATTAACTGAATAGATTTTATTCTACATGTCTTGTTTTTTTCCTAAGATGGTTATTCTATCTGTTTTTGTTTCTGTTTGTTTGTAGGTTTTTTTTTTTTTTTTTTTTTTTGACATCCAGTGAAGTCTGCTTTTACTTTATTTGTACACTTTACATGGTGGTTTCTTGACAAGATTGGTAAATGAAAGTTGCTACTTGCTAAGGTTATCATCCTTTTCTTCTCTGTCTTAGTGAACCTTATACAGAAGAAAACGCAAGAGAACTCCTTCGAATTATCTTTTCTCTTGATATGCATCTTGCACTGCGGGGAAAACCTCCTACAGGTTTTCCAGGTTTTTTTCACTTAATATAGATTTTGTCTTTTTAGTTTGGAACAAGAGTAAATATAAGAATTTATACAAAAATATATTATAATAATGGCAACAGTATCCATACAGTGAAAGAAGTTATTTTTAATTGAAACTTATAATAATAATTTTCTCCTTAATTTTCAATTTCTGCAACAATTTTGTTGAAATAATTATTTTGTTTCAAAGCCTCTAGTTTCACGGGAAGATTCACCATTAAAAATATAAAAGTAAAACCAACTTCATTTAACTTGACTAAAACTGTCATATAGGTACAACTAACCATGAATCTTTTGGTGGATAGTCAGACAGGATAACAGTAGTTCATTCAATATTCAGATATAACCACTGAATTAATTAAAAAGTTAAAAATCTGTCTTGAATGTTTCACAGTCCATAGTATTCTCTATGTTTTCAGTACATTACCTTATTTTCTGTGCACCTGGTCTTTCACTATATGCCAACAAAGTACAGCAACTAGATTTTTCTAGGATATACAATAATTTATTACTGCTGGACTTTTGATTCTAATGAGTTTTACTGAATGTTTTGAGCTTATAGAGGAGTACAAAGGGTGAAGAACTGCATAATAAAGAAGACACTTTATGCAAAAAGAAGTTTTAAATTAATAAAATGACTAAAGTTGACATATCAGACACCTGAAGTAGAAAAAAACATTAACGTTTTCTTGAACTATGTTATAGACTAGAAACGTACTTCAGTGTTTTTGTATTTGAAGATAGGAACAAGAATTATTCCACTTAAGCAGAAATAACTTTCTTAGCTTTCAGAATATATTTATTATGGATCTTTATTATTTCTACTAAGATCAATTTTATTTGCATTTGATTTTTATGTGTGGGAGAGGCCATGAGTGGGAATAATCTAAAATAATTTGACTTTTGAGAGATTAAGATCTTCAAAACTATTTTAACAATTGATGCTTGACATTGCAAATCATTTTTTTCCTTTTAAGTCCTGGTATCTGAATTATGATATTGTTCATTTTATCACACACATATCATTCCATATGTTTTGTTATGATGCTGCAGGAAGAAAAAAGTACCGCTAACTTTTCAAAATGGGCCTAGAGTTGCACACCATCAAAACTGTAGAGAAATGAGAATTCAACTTGCGTCTCATGGTAACTTCACATAGTTCACATCATCCAAGGATCGGTGTATTTAGGTGTCAAACCACCTGTGTTCATACATGAATAGTTAGAAATCTAGACTACCTGAGACCACTGAAATGTAGTCTTTCCCCACCTCTCCAGAAAGCCATAATGAGGGTTTCCTGAGGTTTTATGCTGGGAGAAAAGTAGCTAAGGAGCAGAAAATGAATCAATGCCTTTTTCCTTCATGAAGCACAAAGTTAATGTGAGAGTGAATCTAAATTTCTTTGTTCAGAATTACTGTAAATGTTCTCTTGAGGAGAAATTGCTCAGTCTAAGGATAATTATAGTTACACAGCCATTGAGGTGAATTAGTGTAGGGAAATGAAAGAGGCTCACCTCATCACTGAGGCAAGGAGTGGCAGCGACTATTCCAAATGCTGTCTGTTCTGAAGCATCCTACCCTGGATACCAGCAATAGTATCTGCTCAGACAGCAGATGTGTATGCCATGCTTGAAGCTAATTATTTCTGCAGGGTGACAGTCTGAGAGTGATTAAAAATATATATTAATATATATGGTATATTAGACCTATAAATATATCTTCTCTGATTTATTTGGTCTGAGCTCATCTATAAATTGTCTGGCTTCTGAAGGAAAATGGCAAAATTGTCTTGCATGCAGAGGGATAGATTTCAAGTTAAATCAGTTTCTATAAAAAAATCTAAGTAAATTACAAACTCTGAAGAGCTCAGATACAGCTAATTGCAGTATGCAAATAACCAAGGGTGCATGTACATCTTGAACAGATACCAAACCAGAGATCTGAATGGAAAAAATGGAATAACATTACAGTAGAGAGTAGTGTTTAGAAGTGCAACACACCTTATTCAATCATGAACATGAGTAATGACAGACTGGTATTCTGTTTCAAGAGAGCAAGCAGGCATGATTGTCCTCCTCAATTATCCACAATGTCAGTCAAACTTCTTGGAAGAATTTGGTGGTTTCTTCAAGCAGAGGACAAAAAATATAAAAAATGCAAGAAAAGCCAAATAAGTAAAACAAAGCACTAAAAACAAACAAACAAAAAAAAAAACCACCCAAGCAAACAAACAAAAAAACATAGTTATATTGGACTTTTCACATGCTTTTTATAGGGAACAAGAAGGATTGCTGATTCTTTTGATTCTTAAAATGTAATTATAAGCTTTATTCACTGTCCCTTCCTTCTCAGAAAAAAAATTATTTTGAAAGGCACTTGCAAAAAGACTGCACGATGCTTCTTCCTAATACCCCTCTTATGAGACAATATTTGGTACTGATCCTCTGGAATCAGTAAACAACAAGAAATAATTTTCATTTAAGTATGTTGAGGATTTATTTTTATCTTTATGAAGTGTTTGAGTATTTGGTTTTGGCAGCATGATAGTGGAATCAGTAGCCTACTGCTACTAAAAGTGAGCACTGAAGTTAAGAATAACTTTCAGTAGTGTTTTGTTGAAATCAATGGGCTAATATTATCAGACATGGTTCTCATTGAAGTTTTGAAGATTCATTTTTGATAGCAGGTTAGTGAATCCTATAGGAAATGTCTACAGAAAGAATTTCACAGTGAAATTACATCCAATACAGCCCTGTTTTGCAGAAAATAAAAGCTTTGTGAAGTACGAGTACTGTGCGTCATCACTTTCATGAAATATATAATAAACACAGTATAATAGATACTAGTGGAGTAACTGTAAACACATGTTGCCATTAGATTTTCAGGAAAAATGTACAGTACAATATCACCTAACAGCACAGATTACATAATACTACAGCATATTTTCAAGAGAAACATAATCATTAAGATAAACATTTCATGCTCTTTTAACCACAGGCTTTCACTTTTTCTACATAGGTACGAGAATCATACCTATGTCTCTTGCAACAAGAAGAAAATACCATCAGCACATCCACCCTACACAACCCATCTCTGCCCTTCTCTCCCAAGCCGGAATAATAGTCTTCTGCCATTTGAATAATAGTATCTCCACTTCACTGAATTAGTCAGACAAAACAAGACTTGTAATATTTGACAAAGGGAGAATAAATTAAGCTGCTTATTAGGAAAAACAATCTTCAACTTTTTAAAAATTTAAATCTAAACACTACTGACTTCTCAAAGGGCTAGAAGAACTTAAATAAAAACATCAGATGCACAGCTGGGTCATACTCTATTTTGTGCAGGCTCCTCCCTTTACCACTTAATGAATGTTGTCATTCCACAAACTTTCAACAACACCACTATATTACAGTAGAAAACACATCAACAGGAAATACTGTACACAAACATGAATTAGGTATGTGGAGTATGTAAATCGTTAATTCGGGCTACAGACTGTATAACTGGTGTGTAGATTTATTTTTTTCTTCCTGTATCTCTAAGATACTTCCTGTACTCTGGGCCCGTTTTCCAATAATAGTGTAAAATTTTATGTTTTAAGACATAAGCACAACATTTCTAAATTTAATTGAATACTTAGTTCCTTACACCCATGTATGTCTTCACAGCTCAGAACTATGTAATCATGGAACCACTAAAGTAGAAAGCACAGGCAATGAATATCCCATCAACACCAGGACAAGGTATACAACCAACTTAGTCTCTATACAGGGTAAGAAAAATTTAAGAAAATACATGAAACCCAGCCAACAAATGACTTAAAAATCCAAGTCAGCTGATGCAGATTAGTTTAAGCAGCCTCAAACCTATCCTCCAAAGCTGCAGGTGGGCAATGATGAGAAAAAAAGAAGCAAAATGTTTAAATGCCCTGTCTCCTTCAAGTGTAATAGATGAATTTTCTCATTTTGCCTTAGCTGCAGGAAGCAAATCAGGTATCTCAGTACAGAAGATATTTATGTAACTTTGAAGTCACACTAGCATATTATATGATATTCAGGTCAGCTTGAAAACGCCGGCACCTGACCAGCTACATTAGTGCAATACTCTGTTACACCATTCACACCAACATCCAATCTTTCAATGCCAATTTTTTGCAAAAGTTTGGCAGATTCAACTCTCAGCAAAAGTTGTGCAGATTTTTTTAATTTTTGATGTACTTTTTTGAGCCTTGAGGCTGCCTTGTGATACAGCTTCATAGAAAAAGTTTCAAGGAAATTACATTATTTTAATGGATTTGTTTATCTTGCAAATTCACCTAGATTCTCTTTGATAGAAAATTGATAATTCAGAACTTTATTAAAGTCTTTAAGCAAAACATGAACTCTTGTATATTTGGACATATTCTCAAAAAACCCACAAGCAGCAGAAATACATATAAAATAAAAATTGAAATCAAGTTTGATTTTGAGAGAGCATCATAGTCAAACCATGTGTAAGTCACTGAACACTGGGTTACTGGTTTTGACTAAAAGAATTCTGCATATGAACAGCTATGATAAAAGAAAGGATGATTGGCAATCCTGATAGCTTCTGAAGGACCAACCTTTCTGAAGAAAGAATAAGAACAACATTTTGACAATTTAACACCTTTCTTAAAAAAAAAAATAATAATTAAAAAAAAAATAAAGTTAGGGGCTGGATTGATCAAATAATTGTAACTTAATCTAGCAGATATGATCAACTCTAAAAAACAAGATTCTTAATAGTAACTTTACCACAGTGTTCATTGTAGAAGGACACACACAGTTATATATGCGTTGTAGAACCCCTGTAAAGTAATAACTTTTAATGAACTAACCTTGTTCAAATAATACATTTCTGGGCACCAAACCAAATATGTGCAAGAATACAGTGCAAACCTTCTGAATGATAAAGCAGGAAACTAACAAGAAAATAAAACTACAAAAGGAATGCTCAATAGAAAATTGAATGATAAGACTGTTTATATTAATAGTTGTACATGTTTCCATGAAATCAAACTGAATATGATAAGAGAAACTTTTAATATTACTCTCTGTTGAAGAAATATATTTACTAAAACACTTGACCTAACAAGGTTCCTTCTAATTTCATCTCTTATGTTGATTATAAGGAAATGGTACCAGGAATGCATTTGTTCTTTTTAAAGTATTTGTTTCATTGTAGATATATGCTCTCCTTTGTTAGGGCAGCACTGCAGACCCTGATAGGGATCCAGTCTCTGAAAGTAAACCTTATTCCATTTAAAAAGCAGGACCTGTGCAGAGTTAGATCCAGGTCCTCAGGGAGTCCTAAATACCAAATTCCTTTTGAAAACAAGAAACAATACTACCCAAAATTCAGACCTTCAGAGATGCTTGGTCCTCTGAACTCCTGTGAGGGCCAAGGTTGAGTCTCAGGTGGCAGCAAGCAGATTAATGCTTCAGGCATTTGCTGTCATCCTAACGTGATATTCAGCTTCTCCTCCAAATTTGGGAGCCAAAGTTGGTGATGATATCAAGACTGATAATTATGAGGCAGAAGTATACGAGCATCTTTGTTTAGTCTTATATAGCTAATTGATATATCAGGGAGGAACTGAACTTCCAAGCACATCAAAAAGTCATTTCGCTTCCCAGAGCATCAGATTGCCTATGAAGACAAACCTCAGGAACGCTATTAGCTTGTTAAGGCTGTCATTAAGGTTAGACCTCCCAGCATCTCCTCTTCTAACATCAGACCAATTTGTTGCTGAAACGCATTCTTATTTTAAAAGAGGAGGATATGAGAGCTAGAGGAGCTGGGAAGTAACCTGCCTGGTGAACATGCTTTCTTTAAGAAGCAAGAAAGCCTTGAAAGTAAAGATTGCTCAAAAATGACAGGAAATCAACAACATTTGGAGAGTGGATATCAAGGTGTGAAAAATAAGAGCAGAGCCACAAATGCTACCGAATAAGATATCATAGTAAATTAGTTTTCAAAATGATATTTTGAAGGTTAAGTATTTCTCCCTCAAATAAAACAGAATGTTTTCAGTATTATTTCTGTACCTTCTGCATACATCATTCTACTTTTCCTATATTCTTATTTATAAAAAACAAAACAAAACAAAAAAAAACAAAACAAAACCAAAAACCTTCTATCCAGATATCATTGAAAACAGAGAAGGTCTAACAGATCAAAAATAGGAGCAAAAATTAAAGTAACCTAAATTAGTTTATTTTTCATGTTTTTATGGTTCCATCCAAACCCCAGACTCTGTCTCTTGATGCTTACTGTGAAGTTGCCTTCTGCCCTGGTGGACTTGTATCGAAGACACCTGAATTAAGAGGCAGATGGCAGTGCCTTGCATCTACAGGTCTGTAGATGAAATATAGCAGATTAAGTGACTCTGAGCTGATAACTTCAGCCTCTGTTCTTCTAGCTTTTTCAGAGCTTGTGACTCATTGCCATTCTCCTGAAGTCACAGAGAAAGGACAGACAGTTTTAATTATGATCACAAAAAAAGTCTATCAGGCATATGGAGATAACAGCCTAGAATTTTTACGAGGCCTTGGAGAAGTTGGTTTGCCAGAATTTGAAACTCTGGCAGTTGACTTATTTGAGACTGAGAGAAAGTTTCCTGCATCTCTGATTTTTTGCCAGGAGAATCTGAAAATAAAGTTACAAATATATGACCTTTGCATAGAAATGGATGATAGAGAGAAAGTAAAGATAACAATAGCTATGGGTCACTAGGAAAATAAAACAGAACACTCTTGTAAGAAGTAATCATGAAATATTTTGAACTTTATTTCAAAGTCCCTCTTCATGGGACTTGCTTGAAGTCCTACCATGTTTTGTTGAAGTCAGTGAAATTTTTGTGCCAGATGGATGGAATTCTTGATAACTATATTGTAATAGCTGTAAAGGATTTGCAGAGTAGCACAGAACTTAACTACTTGAAGACTGTTTTAAAATGAACATTTGGGATAAGATGGGGAGGCAAGAGAGCAAAGGTTTCCTTATATCCTGGTGGCATGTTAAAAATTTAAAGAAAAACCTGAGAAATTACTTTTCTAATGGGAAATCTGATGGTACTCTATTCCTGGAGAAAAAGTAGGATTATTCCTGCTCTGATGCTGGATGCCTTAGTTTCTGTTTATTTCCACTGGAATTGAAGTCTTTTAAGAGAAGACTATGCTTAGTTTGCAAACATTAAAATAACTCATAGTCTAGGTACATTTAACATTACATGAAGAAGCTATATGAAGAACTCTGAAGAACACTTTTGCTCTTTGTGAATGAGTACTCTATGGGACATGCTGGAATTGCAGGCAGAGCAGAGTCAGACTCCAACACAACACAGTTTTCACCAACATCACGAGTGCACTGCTTTCTTAAGCACATCTCTCATGTGTGTTTTGTTTTCCTTTTTTCTCCATAAAGAAAAATAACCTAACAGCAGCAAATTATGTGCAATCACTGACCATTGAGAGCAACAACTGATTTATTACAGGAGATGTTTACAAGTGTGGGGCAATTACAGCTGCCTTGTAAGTAAAAGTATACAGACTTATATTCCTTAGCACCTTCACATTCTTCTCTCTTGCAACTTGTATTTCTCTTACAGTTGTATACAGACACATAGGATAAGCCCTGAGTAAACAAGGTTCAAAGGTTATAGATTTTACCTGAGATCATTTCTCATCCCTGAAAAAAAAAAAAAAAACACAAAAAACACAAAAACAAACAAACAAGAATGACAATAGCTGCAACAACACTACTTCTTGGAGAAAAATCTAGGAAAACCAGAGTCAAAAAGCCTGCTAAATTCAGAAGTTGTTATTCAGAGTCAAGCTCTTAGAATGACTTGCAGCTTACAATATTGGCTCTCAAAGTGCTTTTTGAAAACAGGGACTGCTAGCCTTGTTCTCTCTACAACAACTGAATAACACTATGAAGATTTAGAGGAAAATTTCAGGTGGAGCAGATGATGGCAGAGCTCTTTTCACTTCCCTGCTGAAGCTGTGTATTTGACATCAGCTGGCTACACAGCCAGCTTGCTTTCTACATAGAAAGCTGCCATCTGGTTTGAAAACCTTAAGGTGGACTGTATTTGGGATATAAAAGTCTGTGTAACTTTCAAAAATCATGACTTGCCCATGTATTTTTGCCCATACAAGGAATAATTTAATTTTTTTCTCACACTTAAATTCCAACTTTACTAAGCAGGCAAATTTCTGCATCATGATGAACACCAGCAGTGTTAGCTGAAATCAAACCACATAAACACTACTCAACCCATAGGTAATCCTGTAGAATTCAACATCCTTACCCAATCAAAACTTATTGCTCTGAAATCCACATTAGCTATCACTGTTCCCTATTAAAGACATAGATGGGAGTTAAGTAACTCTTAGAATGGATTTTTACATCCATTGAGATCTCTCTGAGCAAGCAGTACAGTGCTTTCTGAGGACAAGAGAATAGTGACCAAATTGCTATTGAATCAGCTTAACTACTAGTACAATGAAGCTAGGGCTGTAGCCATTTGGCAAAGAGCTTTATGATCTGTTGTACTATGGCATGAATTCCCTGCAGAGATTTGGCTTCAGTATGAATGCTGGTAGCCATTGCCATCAGTGTATGATTGAGGTGGGGATGGAGTAACAATATGGGAATAGCATTGGGAAATTCAAATTTTTCCCCCTCTTTTTTCAACTTATTTTTCCACTTCCATGTGTTTTTTATTCCGATTTTGAGGACAGAAATAATCATGCACTTACCCTGTAATAATGTAGTAATCTGTCATATAAATACCCTGCCATTATATGGTAATTATGGTTTCATTAAATGATCAACAGCTACCATGTTAGCCAAGAATAATTACACATTTGTGCCCTGTATCTTAAAGTGTTCTCGGCACTTTTTTTTTTAATTGAAAAGGGAGAAAAAACGTTCCCTTGTGAATAAGACCACAGTTTGGCCCAGTGTATGCATTTATTCAGTATGACTTGGAATGCCACAATCTCCTATTTTGACTTTATTCCACAGCATACCAAGGTCTCATTTAAAGGAACTTCACCACAGCTATTATGGCTGCACATTTTCAAAGTTTCCTGAATAAGGGGCCATTCTACATTACTGCCTTTTTTCCTTTTCATTTCCAGCGTCAGTTCATTACTTTCCAGAAATTTAATAACACCCCAGTGTGTGGACTATAGCTTTCTGTCTGTACAACCTGGTTTAACATCTGACACTGACCCAAACAATCTGCTAGCTTGAAAATTTCTGTGATTGTTCTCAGCTCTGAATATCTTCTTACGGTTAGCAAAGAGGGACATTCTCCACTTTTGAAATCTTTTAATTTCTTTAAGTTGAAATTTGAGATAATGGACGTAAGGAGGATGTTTAATATTCATAGAAGATGCATTAAATTTTACTGAAAGACCAGTGTATGTAGATCTGCTAAATTTTACTATGTAGACATGGTGAAAAAAAAATAATAAATAAAAATTGAGCTGTACATTTTCCTACTTATGACTTTTGAGTGATTATTCATTGCATACAACTTTTTACCATTCATTGAAATGAGTGTCAGCCGCTCCTATATTCTGGATAAATACATGAGGAGTGAATTTAGAGCGAAATTCACATGCCTTATCTGCTCTTAAAGGTCTTAAAGGACCCTGAGTTGCTCCAGGTTACCTGAGCCATCCACAAAGAGCTGGCTGGTCCTTCAGGAGACTAATGCTCTCCTGGAGTGGCAGCCACAGCTCAGGGGGGTATTCTTCAATAGTAAATGTGACCCTGGCCACTCATGCTTGAGCTGTGTCACCTTCCTCCTAGCCCAGCAAGTGGCTGGGCTGAAGTTCTTGAAGCTTCAGCTCTATTTCAACTTCCTGGGCCCAGATTTCTTCTCAGAGACACACGTGTAAAAATCCATATGGGAAAGAGGGGAGGAAGTAAGGAAAGAAGAAGAAGGGTACATTCAGAGCTTCTCTTTTAAGCCTCTCCCATGTTATGTGTAGATTTTTACCACTCATTTCTGCATTTCTCTCCTGCACCAATTTATTTTTCTACCACCAAGTGCTTTATTTTGCAGACATATCGCAATTTTCAGATAAAATCTTTCTCTTCAACTTTCCCTTTTCCAGCTCTTACTGAAAAGCTTCTGTTTCAGTAGTTTTCACCTGCATTTCCCCTTTCCTTTTCCTGGTAATTTAAATTGTCAGTTCCAAATTTCAGGGAGCCTTTTGTTTCCAGCATACTCATAGGGTCTGATTCAGCACGATAACTTGAGCCCGTGCATAACCTGACACAGTCATTAAAAATACACACAAATGGAAATAATTGAGCATGTGCCTCACAGAACATCTTCCAAAGAATTTCACTTCACTAAAGAATAAAAAGGGCAGGGTTATTACAACAAATAATCTGGACCATTTCCTTATGCTTGGAGTAACTCTAGAATAATTTTTTTTTCCTAAACAATTAAGATGTTTACATTGAACTAAATGAAAACATATTTTCAAATGCAGTACAGACACAACATTGGAAACCTTTCTGAAATGCAAACTTTCCATTTGCAATGGAAAATTATTTTTATGTTTTTTATGCAATGGAAAATTATTTCCATTTTGTCATACTAATTTTTATTAATTTTTTTCTAAGACAAAAAGACTCACAATCTGTGATACAAATAATACATCCTATATTTATAGGATTGTTTGTATTTTAAGAGCTCAGCAAAGACTCTGGATGTGATTGAGCAGTGAATTCTAATCATAACGTCAGTAGTCCAGTGACAGAACCTGTCCATTGACCACACGCCTATAGACACCACAGCACTCTGTTCTTATAATGCAACACAAACTGTTGTGTACCATGATCTATTGATTTGTATTTGTACCGTGTCACTACTTCAAGTGAGATGAAATATACTCTGTAAGAAAAAGGTATCCTAATGCAATCTCTCAGACCATATGGGTCCAGCAATCTGTTATACAGATTGCTGCACCCGTATAGCAATGTACAAATGCCTGTGAGGTAGGTGCTTCTTGGACATAACGAGCAGAGGTATAAAAAAGGGAAAAAGTGTGCAACACAAGAGAACAGAGAGTAGTCAGATGTGATCCTTAATCTTTGTAAATCATCACTGATGCCATAGGTTATGGCACGCAGTGACGTTCTGGGCATATTTCTGAATAAATTAGGAGGATCAGAAAACCCAGAGAATTTCTAGATCCTATTGAGATACTCCTGCTCTTACATTTCACACAATAATATGCATTATTTATAGACACTTTTAGATATCCTGAAAGTATTTTTCAAGAGGAATTTGTTACCAGCCCTTATTGTAACTATGCATGTATAAAAAAAAGCAAAAGCTCTGTAACCTGCAGGAGAATGCAATCAGGAAATTCAAAGCTAGATTTGTACTCCCCCTCCCCAATTATCACTCAAGAGTGAGATCCTGACTGTTGAGAAGGGAAAAGCAGCTCTGTTATGTTTTATTTATATATTTATTTATTTTTAAAAAGCTTTGCTAAGAAAGGGAATAATTTAATACCAGGAAACCTACAAAAGAAAGATGACCACTGATAGTATATGCAAGTAGAACATACTCAGGTAACTTGACCCACATTTTTAAAATATATATTTAGTCTGTCAGGGGCTGCTAGCACAAAGGCTGTGGTCTTGCAACTAGAGGCTTCTCATTGAAGCCCCAGGGCCCCATAGGCCCGTCCTGGCAACAGGTATGCATATATGCTCTGGGGTGGGAGGCAGTCACTAACAGAGCAATAATATTGCTATGGGTGGCTTAATTGAACTTTCTTTCTGGATGCTCATACACTGACTGTTTAAAATCAGCTGAATATAACAGCTGCACAAAGCTGGCATTTTTTTTATCTGCATATATTGGCCTCTTTTTTCCTTTTTTTCCATTTACGGCTCTCACATTTTAAAAGTTATTAAGGATTTTATTTATACAAGGGAAACATCTTCTAGTAATAAAACAGAAGTGAGAATAAAACATGGGAATGAGGTGAACAATCACACAAGATTTGAACTTGAAAACATTTTGTGCTGTAGCTGAATGCATTGACAACAAGCCATACAATTTGTGTACAATCCACGTGGGCAGTTCAAAATGCAAATGATAAGGATGCAAGGACTCCTACAGACACATTTATTCTATCACATAATTTGTTCTGTAAGTATACATTAAATGAAAAAAATGCATTTCAGCAATACTGGAGTAAAAAATAAAGTCTGTCCAATAAAGGTGAAAATAAATTGTTCTTATTTACAATCACCTTTTATAGCTGTGCCAAACTACTCTTTTGGTTTTGTTTTTTTCTTTTTTATAAATTTTTGCTGTGTTTTTGAGAGATTCTGTCATCTTTTGAAAGAGTCCTGTTCTTCAAAGTGGAAAATCCTGTTAGTAAAGAATATCTCCAAAGAAAAAGAATTTGAAGTGCACATGAAAGGCACCTGAAATGTGACTACTCTACAGCCTTATAGATCACGTCAGGTGAAACCAGGCAGTGTTTAAAGAGGTAAGAAACTGAACCCCTGTGGGTGGCCCTCCATGGCTCCTGCCAGCCCAGAGAACTAGGAAGCTTCTTCACCAGTCTGTCTTTCTGTTTTTCTAATTGTTGTGTTTTTTTCTTCTCAGTTTCCAGAGATAATTGTTTAGTAGAAACAGTAAGTATCATAGAACGGCCTAGGTTGAAAAGGCCACAGTGATCATCTAGTTTCAACCCCCCTGCTATGTGCAGGGTCACCAGCCACTACGCCAGGCTACCCAGAGCCACATCCAACCTGGTCTTGAATGCCTCCAGGATGGGGGCATCCACAAACTCCTCGGGCAATCTGCTCCAGTGCCTCACCACCCTCTGTGAAAAACTTCCTCTTAATATCTAACATAAACCCCCCCTTGTCTCAGTTTAAAACCATTCCCCCTTGTCCTATCAATATCCACCCTCATAAACAGCTGTTCCTCCTCCTTTTATATGCTCCCTTCAAGTACTGGAAGGCCACAATGAGGTCTCTCCAGAACCTTCTCTTTTTGAAGCTGAACAAGCCCACTTCCCTCAACCTTTCTTCATACAAGAGATCAGAGAAATATCTTGTTTTTCCTTTCTTCTTCTGCCTAGTCACATTTTAATGTGCTCACTTTGAATACCAATGACATTTTAGCTACCCTCCTTTGTGTATAATATAATATTTCTTCTTGGGGGGGGGGGGGGGGAAAGGGGGCCATCAAACCAATGAGTGCTAGATATGTTAACTTCTGCAGTGTTTATTGCAAGACAATAGAAAAAGTATCATCAGACCATTAGAAGTCTGACCAATTGTATCTCATGTACAAGACCTTTCTTAGTACATTAAGTCAGAAAAGCAGTTAACAAGGTATGGTAGAAGCATTTTATTTTATTTAGCATCAATATTCATTTTTCCCCTATAACCCTTCTGGCATGCTACTAATATTATTACTGTCAATACCAGCCCCCTTGATATTAAAGAGTAAGACTTGCTATTCAGGAACATAATGCAAACCCATTCAGTTTGATGGCCACAAATGGACTCTGAGGGAATAGTATTACATATATCACATAGAGTAATAATTTTTCTAGTATGCACTCTCAAGAGTCCGTGCTTTCCTCCAGTACTGCCCTACTAAAGTTGATTATTCTAACTCTCAGGACTCATTTCCTGGAAGGTGCTGAAAATCATTGTTCTAGGTATAGGGCAGCAAGACAGCATATTTTCCAGTCAGCAGCTAGAACAAATCATTTCCAAAATAATCTTCTAGAAATCACCACTGTTAAATCATAAAGAGAATTCCTGAAGTATTTGGGAAATCTAAAAACCTAGAGTTAAGCTTTACACTGAAAACAACTGTACTTCGCCCTGCAAAATATCTCCTGTGGTGAAGAAAAAAAAAAAAAAAAAAAGCAAGGAAGCAAACAAAACCACAACAACAAAACCAAGAAAGCTTGAGTTTCATTTCTAAGACCTCTAACCTGAATGTGACAATGACACAAAAGCCAGATGTTGCATCTGTGACCCTGCTGAAATACACTGTGAAATACCTTGTATATTATGGGAATTATTTGTGATGTCACATTTGAATACATTATTTGAATACAGACATTATTTCTCCTTTGATGAGTAATGGAAAGTTTATTTAGTTTCAGATCAACCCTATTTTTTTTTCCTGTGTTTTTGAAGGTTACCAGCTGACTCAGTCACTTTAGTCCTGTACCCTAAAGTGACTTCAAGCACTCAACTACTACCAAAGGAAAAATCAGTGGGACTTAAACATAATGTCTTAAAGCAAGACCAACATCCGCATTGTTTACATATTTACGAACATTTCAGTGAGTTTAGTGTTAAGCACTTATTTTTACATGTAGAAGTACAGACAAAATAGCTAACTCCTTCATTTTTCCTTCCATTTCTTCGAATTACAAGACAAATGACAATTTTTAGATTCAGTGGGTTGACACTTACAATGAGGAGGTCTTTATCTTTGTTTCACAAAAATCCCAAATAATTACGGAAAAAACAGCTTGCTTCCTCCATCCTACTGAAGTTCCTTCCACTTTGTAATGGAATTTTGTCAAATTTCACCTCTTTCAAGGGATTAGTCTGTGTATTCATATAGCATGAGGAGTCATACTGTGGATAAGTCTACAAGTACATTTTACTTAAAAAAATATCACTTACTGAAAGTGCAGTCTTCCCTGCCTTGTGCATTTGGTATTGTCTTTGTTATGAATGGAAGAAGTTAAATTAGAATTAATTTCATGAAAGACTTAGCAACAGGTAGTTGGATCCCTATCTGTCTTGAATGGTAAACACCAAATGGCCTAACACAAAGTAGCAAATTAAATTAATTATGTTCATGTGTATTGTATGCATATAGGCTTTCTTTTTTCTTCTTAGAAGAAAATACCCTCAATGTGAAACAAAACCGTATGTCATAGCTAACTAAGTAATTACTCTAAATTGCCATAACTAACAGATGCATGCCTAGGTGTATTCACATTGTAAATCTACAGAAGAGGGCATAAGAAATTAAGAAGTTTCAAATGGAAGAGACCTCACTCAGATGAATTACTTTACTCTAAATATCATAATTGGCCTCTCTTACAAGAACCAACTTTCAAATTCCAGAAATGATAAATGAAGGACTTCATTAATTAAGGACTTTAATACCTTTACCCTTGAAACAAATATCTCTTTGTATATATACACTTTTTTTTTTTTTCTTTTTTTCCTCCACACTCCTCTCCTCTCTTCCTTTCTGCTCTTGTTTTTGGCTGTAGACTCACAAAGCAGTATCGTGATCCAGGATTTGTTTGAAGAGATTTCATCTGGAAGGGAGTCAAGCAGGGCAGAGGCAGGGGAGCTTTTACAGATTATGACCCGTAATCTGGTTAATACTCTGAAACATAAGGATCCAAATGTTGAATAGTTTTGGAAAAGACTGCAGCCTATGTAGCCACATCCCCTTCTGACAAGATATGCTGCGGGCCAAGATGAAACCAGCTATCTCTACAGTCTAATATGAATGGAAATAAAGTTTATATAGTTACTGACACTTAAATGTACTGTTTAAAACAAAGTAAAATTGTAATAAACAAGAAAACTTCATTCTCTGACACTTTGCATGTTTCTCTTGGCAATAAAAGTCTGCACAAGGCTCTACACAACACTGAGAATTTCATCCAATACCTCTAAGGACTGCAGGATGGTGGCCATGGTTTCATGGGATAAAAACTTTTAATCTTTTTTTTTTTTTTTTTTTTTTTTTTTTTGAGGTCATCAGACAGCAAACTGATTCACAAAACCTGGCTCAAGTCCTCAGCATACAAGCAAATTTCACACCCTCATGAAAAGCTAATTACAAAGATACAAGATACATTCCACATCCCATGCTTGAGGAGCCAGGACACAAGACAATGTCTGAATAAAAGCTCTGTGTCTACATCGGAATTCTATTTACTTTTATTGTCAAATAAAACACGAACAATATTGTAATCATTTGGAAATAATTCCTGAATATGCAGACTGTGCTGAAGTAAGATTCCCTGAGATGCATGGATGTATATTTTACCTGCTGCATAGGCTCATTTTAAACGGACTTCTGGCACAACTGATTGAGAACAGGTGGCAGAACAACCAAAACTGCAAGAGATGGTCTATAATTATATGAATTCTTTGGTCTTTTCCACGATAGAGAGAAGTACAAGGCTATGGAGTGCTTCAGTCAATATACTTGAGTAGCTTGATTTTTTTTTTTTTTTTTTCCTCTTTCTCCAGATTATATCCTACTTTAGCAGCACAAAGGTAAGGGATTCTATATATTTAGCATCCACATACTCTGCAGTATGTACTGAAAAGTAGTTAAAAATTAAAAAATAAAAAATTGCACATTCTGCACATAATCTACTGCACGTAGACTATTACCTACTTTTATTTTTCTCTAACCTAAATGTAGGAATTACATAAAATTGTATTTCTTTCAGTGGTATTCCTAATAAAATTCTAAGATCAGAACAAGTTGTTCTGTATAGTTGGGCTAATTTCTGCATAACAAAGACCATAAATATTAATTGAGTTAGAAATAGACATCCTATCTTGAATCTAAGCTCAAAGCACCTTATTTTAGAAGACAATGAAAGATAAATATCCAAACTCATTAGTTTTCCTGTACTTGCATGGAAGATCCTTTGGACACATGAATCACAAGCACAAACTAAAGAGGTCCAACCAGACTACTTGTATGGGATTTGTTTCACAAATGAGAGAATTTATGATCAAATTTTAGCTCTCCCAAGCTAAATTAGACATCTGAATTTCTTCAGAAGTTAGTACAGAGAAGTAGACATCATCTGCACCCTGAAGATAGATGTCCCAAAGGCTTAGGCACCTAAAAAATTAGCATGGTGAAGGCCACCTTAGGCAAGATATGAACCAATGAGCCAAATGATCTGAAAGTCTCTATTTATCCTGCTCTTGTGATAATAAGAAAAAGCTTAAGGATTCCATCCTTATGTTAACAAAAATATAACACTCCCTGACCCAAATATCTTGCTGTCCAAATTATATATATTTCTAGTCATAATTTTCAGTCAGTGGCTCATTTTACATCTTGATCATTTGAGTAAATAGATCCTTATGATTAGATAAACATTTATTGTAGGTACTAAAATCTGAGTATTTTGTCAAGTAATGTGTGTGTATAGGCATGTGAAGAGTAGGAAACAGTTGCTTACATTTTCAGCTTTAACTCAAGACATTCCTGTACTTTTCAGAGTCTTTTCAAAGTTTTCCAACATCTTTTTTTGGTTTGAGGGAAATAGGCAAGGGATAACGCCAGTGAAAGTCTGTCCAGAGTTAACAATACCTCTTTTCTCATACCATCCTTTTTTTTTTTTCAGCTATATTATCCCTCTTCATCATAACTTTGCTCTCACAAATAAAGTTTTCAAAACAGACTAAACTCAAGATCTTTTAGAACAAGATTCTACACACGGGGGAGAAAAAAATACCAAAACAACTCACAATATTGCTGAAAGTCAGTAGCCATATATGTAAAGCCAGAATTTGTTGAAAACCTAACCCAACTTTCAAGAGTAGCCGTGCCCTTGATCCAGACAGAATATTTTCTTTATTTCAGTTTCTCTAACAGGTTCAGGTCATTAGCTCCACTTTTCAAAGCTGAGAAACTGATTGCAACTTTTAAGAAGCAGGAACACTTCTTTTATGAATAGCAACCATTGGATAGAATGAAATTAGAGGAAAAAAATAACTATTTATTAAATCTCAGACATTGTACCCAGAAAGAACAATTCTCCTACTTTCTACGTTCAGGATAATCAGTTGTAAATTAAAAACATTTATAAAAGTGCATTAATTGTAGTCAGTTACATTATAGTCAGTTAAATAAAACAACTATAAATTTAAGAGATCTTTAAAAAATATTGTATTTATCAACATGTTGTACTGCTCACTTACTGGAAAGAATAAACTTTTCTTTAAAGAAAATAAAGTACAAATACATAACAAGACAGTATTTATTTGTAGAAATCCAAGCTTCCTGTGTTCTGATTTAAATCAATTCACCCTGAATTCAGTCTTTCCAGTCCCTACGCCTGTGGTAGTAGAGTTTTCTGGCCCTCCTTCAGTTTCTCAGTGTCTTTGTGGTAACGGTTGTGCCTAAAAAGGGAATGCAATGTTCCAAGTGACTTCACACAGACATGCCTAGGGCCCGATCCAAGCCTATTGACAGCAGTTGGAGTCCTTCCATTTGCTTCAGTGGACTTTGAATCAGTTATTTTTTAAGGATGTTACCTCCTGGCTTCCTGATCCAATAGACATGCATAAAGAGGCCAAATTTGCTGTGCTTTTTTTTTTTTTTTTTTTTGGTACTCTATTAAGTGGCATCTAGCTCTTTCTCACCCTAAATTACTATCTTATTCATGCAACAGTTTTAGGCCTCTTCTTAACTTTAAGGCATTTATCATGAATATAGTAATTTTTACCTTGTAATTTTTTTTTTGTTTGTTTGTTTTGTTATTGGATGTGATCTCATTACTTTCTATTCACAAGTCTAATTCTTCTAGATTTCCTTTTCTATTACATCTCTGCTCTCACAAGTAATGACCACTTCTGCCATTTCAACATCATTTATGAAAATTAGTACCTCTGTTACTGTCTTTCCGAGATCATTAAGGAAGTTAAGGAATAAACCATAGTACAGATTCTTGTGGTAATTTGGGATTCTCTTTCCTTTTCACAGTGGTGCTGTTCGTCAATGCCCTTCATAGACAGCCTTTCAGATGGCAATATAAAGTTATAACCATCTTCCAAATCAATCTTAATTTATAAAAATCTGGAAGAAAATACAGCCTAACATTTAACCAGCATCCAACTGTAGTGCAGCCAGTCCTTTTAACTTTACTTGTATTCAACAAGACTTTTCAACAAATTCTTATGAACTCTCTCAGCTTATTAAATAAGAGCATCTATTATTCTGAAAAAAAATTAAATGAAAAAAAAAAGCGAGTTTCAGTAAGCTTTGCTAGAATTAAGTTAATGGTGTTTATTTCATAGGACTCTTATTCATCTGCATGTCTACTGGACCTGTTCTTCCTCCCAGTGGCATATGATTGTCAAAGATCAGAATATTTCTGAAAGTTAAAATCCTCTCTTCTCAGTTCTTGTAATGTGGTATGTCTTACTTTACTAGGAATTAAAATAAATCTGTCATTGGTACCTCAAGTTCAACTTCAACTCCTTTGGAATTGTTAAGGCATCAGTTACCTTAGGCAAGCAAATTGCAAGTACTCAGTTGTGTGTTGTTTGCTAGCTTTTTTAGTATTCCCTTATTCAGTCCTTACCATTAGAAACTGCTTCTAAGAAATTATTTTTAAAATTTTTGGTACCACACAGCTCTTGAGGGATCACTTGAACTTCTTCCATCTTTTACAATTAAGCATCTAGCTCAATCTTTCTTCTTCTTTTATTGTTCATCATTAAGCTACGTGGCTACCTTCTAACCCTCATATTCTGTCTTTTCTTTAGTGGAAGCATAACTAGAACAATTTGATCCCAGTTTAGGTATCATAGTCCTCTTATTAACCAGTGAGTTTTAATTCTTATTCTGTATCTTACTCACCATTTCCTATGTTCCTTTCTCAGGTAAAATTTTCATAAGATTGAAGAGCACTTTCCCTGAATTAAGCCTTTAGACCTATGCCTTTTATTTGGTTTTGCTTTACGAAGTTTTACTTCAGTGATAGTAGAACATCTTTTACACTGCCAGCTTTATATTCAGAAAAAGCTATCAGTTAGTTATCTTTGTTTCCAAATAAAATAACTTAATCTTCTCTAATTCGACACACAGAATTTTTAGTAGTATCACTAGGAAACCTACCTTTACTTGATGAGAAGACACCTGCTATGTTAGCTGAAGGGACAATGGAAGTAAGCTTAAGAAGCCTTGTTGAATATCTTCCAGTGAAAACACTAACATGAAAATGATTGTAGGTCTTACAAAAAAAAGTAGTAAAATTAAAAGACTCTGTTTCTACCTGGTTCTTCATTGCATAAACTCTGGAATCCCTCTTGACACCATTAAGTTAAATAAGGCCAAGTGCAAGTTGCTGCACCTGGATCAGGTCAATCTCAAACATCTGTGTGGACCTGGTGATGGGCAGATTGAGAGCAGCTGTGTAGAGGTGCACCTGGGGGTAGTGGTGGATGTGAGTTGCAATGTGTGCTTGCACTCCAGAAAGCCAACTGTAATTTGGGCTTCATCTAAAGAAAAGCGGCTAGTGAGGTGAGGGAGGTGACTCTCTCCTGCTGCTCCTAGTGATCCTAATCATGAATGACGAAGTAGTATCTAAGCTTTACCTATGATGACAGGGGCTGCATTTGTCTTCTTTGTTGCTGTCCTTGCTGTAAACAAATGACAGGTGGCTTATTTAGTTCTTTATTTGTCATGCAAGGTACATTAAAATATACTTGTATTAAAATGAAAAAACTTTAAGAGGGAAACTTTACTTTAGTCAACAACCTGTTATACACAGTTGTTTCAGCTAATGTGAGCAGAGTACCTCTTACAATGGTTAAACTTGGAACCCATGAGAAAAATGACTGATTTTCTGACTGTCATTTTGGCTCTTTCACAGTATCACAGACACTTGTTCAGGACATAAGTCCTCACAAATTTTTTGTGTTCATGCAGTAGTGTGTGAAATAGCAGGATTCTGGTCTTGAGTTCTCCCCCACGGCAAGCTCAGGCACCAGCCTCACCTCCTGAGTCCCACACGTGGCTGGGAGGCAGATGAAGGCAATAGTCCTATTAAAATTACAAGGCAGACTGAGCAGTTTGTGAGTACCTTACCAACTGGGAATGATGTTTGGCACTGCTCCTTTGAGGGAAAGATAGTCATGAAATACTGTGGGGGAAATTACCAAATTGAGAAAAGTGAGTTTTCAAATGAGCAACAGGTATATTCTTGGGGAGACAGAGGAGAGTGTTTGCTATTTTTAATTACCGCTCATTTGACAAGGAGAATCAGCTCTCAAATCAGTGGGGAGACTGGCATTATTCCAGTAAGAGCTGAATCAGCCACCAAATCACACATAAATCTGAAGTTTCTGTGCTCTGTTTTTTAGTGGTTTTCCTCTGCAAA
Source organism: Meleagris gallopavo (assembly GCF_905368555.1). Taxonomy (NCBI): domain Eukaryota; kingdom Metazoa; phylum Chordata; class Aves; order Galliformes; family Phasianidae; genus Meleagris; species Meleagris gallopavo. The sequence goes on along the minus strand of NC_139408.1, from coordinate 34,651,316 downwards.
TCTGCTTCTCTGCTGGACCACTTCATAATGTAAACAAGGTCTAAGTCAGACCTATAGAGAAAAACAGCTGGCGATGAGGGGCCAGTATCCATACTAGACATTTCCTAATGTTTACCTACCTAGAGGTTACGAAAAGGATTCTTTCAAACTAGATCTAATTTGTTCCTGTGCATTAGAGCTGCTTATAGATCTCCTATATATTAGAGTTCCTCACTGTTGGAGCACATTTAAAGATATTTTACCTCAGAGTAATCCAGGTTGCATTCACACACTTCACCCTGCAACATGGACTGGAGCCTGGTAAATGGAGATCACTGAGAGCTGCAGTTCAAAAACATGCTTAAATCATGCTAAATATGAATGATTTTCAACAAAAATTGCAGGAGAACTTCTGTAAAAACACTCTCTGCAAAGAGAGATGCAGCAGCTAATTTTTGACGAGGAAGCATCGAAGGAAGAACATATAAACCTATGGCACTAATCTCATGTTCATCTCCAGAAAGATAAACGATGCTTTGTTAAGTGATGCAACCATGAAATCACGTCTCTGGAATGTCCCTCAATGCAATAAAAGCACTTGTATGTCCAGATTTGATGTTCTTTCATTTGATTTTTGAAATCATTTTTGATGTAAATAAGTGTTCATCATAGGGCAATAATTATAGAAAATTACTTACTCATTGTAAAAAACATAGATTTTACATTTCGTATGCTAGCACTCTCTTGCATCCTTCCTTTCTGTATTTGTCATTTATTTCTCCTTTTGTTTGAACTGTAGAAGTTGATGGATTTTGTGTAAAATTTATTTATTTGAGATTCTGTTTAGATTTTACTCTATAGTATGATGACATGCTTACTAGTCTGGCACTTTAATTAATTAGAAACTTGTTTAGGACAACGAATGGTATGTCTCAATTTCTAAATTGCCCATCAAGTGTATTGTATGAAATGTTTGCTGGTGTTTTCATGAGAAAGAAGTACTGATTACTATAATAAAACTCTTGTGAATTTTAGTTCAAGGAGTCATACTGGGACTCAAAGGAAATTAACTCCAAGGGATGTGTCATATGTAAGTCCTAGCATGTACACTAATTCTGATCGTTCTGATTCAGAATTCACTAATTCTGATCGTTGTAGCCTTTGTGCCTCTTTTCCACACTTTTTTCCAAGTCTCTTTCTTTGTTTACTTTTCTATCTGCTACATATAATACAGAGGAAACAAATACTTTCCTTTGAATTCCGAGAGAAACAGGCAAAGAACAAATTCTTCTTCTATGATTTTTCAGAATTCCCATGTTATTCCATGAAGACCCACTCTTCACAACATTTCAGAAAGATGGGAAGTACCAGAAAGGCTGAACTAAGACTATGTGTCCACATAGAGCACTCATACAGTCATTTTTGGGGTGCTAATTGCCATCATACCAATCCCTAAGAATTTATATCAGGAAAGAATATGTTGTACTGATTCTCTTAGTCTTTTGCTACAAGGAGTGAAATATTCTTACCATGACCAAAAAAGGAATCAATAAACATATATGTTTTAAATCATAGTCAGAGTTGACATTTTTTAGATGCAGTTCTTTTTCTCACAAACCTCTTTAACTGGTATCATTTTCTATGCTATGAAAATATAGTTCAACTCATACAAGTTAGTTTCACTTTAGCTTCTTGTTTAAAGCATTTGAAAACTGACCATTTTAAGTAATGCTAACGCGGGGAAACATTTTCAATAATCATGGCTGGTGTACACACTGCTTCTCTTGAAATTCCAACAGAAATATAAAAAGCCTAGCACCTGAAGAATATTTGCATGATATGATTATTTTTCCATGTTTCCACATGAAGAAAAAGAAATTCACTATAGAACTATTTGTATGAAAGAGCAAACAGACAGAAAGATGAATCTGAGGAGAACTTGTGGGGGAGTGATAGCTGTTGGTATGCATTTCAGTAAGGTGATACAACAGTTAGTTACTCTATTCCTGTCCTTCTCTCAGACAACAAAGTAGTAACATTTTTCTTGTGAAAGGAGAGGCCCTGCAACTAAGATTTTCAGGAAGCTTGGAAAGGAAATGAGCAGGGATTTGTTACACATACTTCTGGCAAGGTAAAAACCTCTTTAAGAGGAAGGTAATTACAGCAAAAATATTTTTTATCCTTGTCAGTGTTTTACAGGCTGGTTCAGCCTGGTTCATGAGTAATGGGGCAGAGGAACACACAGACCCACACCCCAGGAAAGGGGGAAGAGGAAAAGGGAAAAGGATAAGGAGATGGACCTAAAAACAAAACAGCAGCAATGATCTGAGGAGGAAAGCTAATTTACTAAGTAAGATAGTGGAATGCAAGATAACACAATATAATACAATATAATTGGAATTAAGGCTAATAAATCAAATAAAATGAGAGAGAGAGTGACCAAAAACTGGAGGTCTCACTTTAATGCTGAAAGTTAGATTGCTAAGGAGCTCACATGCTGTAGAGACAAGTAGAAAGGGAAAGAAGTGGATATATCATAATTTGTGAACAGTTTTTATCTTTTCCTCTGAATGGAAAATGGCAACAGAACATTAAAACTCTTCTGGACTATGTAGTTCTTCTCTTCTGAGAACCAGGTACCCAGAAAATCAACAGTCCATGAAACTGGAGCATTAACTCTTTAACTCCCATAACACGATGTTATGATATGGAATACTGATAACAAAAATCATAAAACCATGACAATCTTCTACACATAAAGCACTATTTTCATTTAATTTGATATGCTTTTGCTCTAGGAACCATTTTGGATGTATTAAAATAAGCATGGGAGACTGTTACATATACATGAATAAATACTATGATGTTGGAGTTCGGTGCACACATTGTTAACTGTTCATTTCAGTTTGTGGTTAGTCTGTAACAGCCATATTTTGAGTGTGCATCCCAACAAATGCTGAGGTGTAGGAAAGCCAGTGTGCTTTCTATACCTTCAAAACAGCCAAAACAAGGACCTTTTCTTTCTAGAGCTTTCCCATTACTTCTCAGAGCACTCAAGCTGCATTAGGAAAGATTCAAATTGGACATCAGAAAAATTTCTTCTCCAAAAGAGTGGTCAGGCACTGGAATGGGCTGCCCAGGGAGGTGGTGGAGTTACTGTCCCTGGAGGTGTTCAAGCACCATTTAGATGCTGTACTAAGGGACATGGTTCAGTGGGGAAATACTGATGGTAGGTGGACAGCTGGACTGGATGATCTTGGAGGTCTTTTCCAACTTTGGTGAGTCTATGATTCTATTCTATGACTTTTCCATTTTCACACTAAAGTAGTACTTTTGGTGGGTATTTTGGAGGCTAAAATCCTTTCTTGATCTACATAACAGAATTAGTAGAAAATGTACAATTTTACGTGTCACTAAACATCTGGTTTACTCTGTAAATTACTTGAATGTTTTCGGAGAAAAACTGGCATTCAGACTGGAGATTTCTGCAGCGATCTCTCTCTCCTTCCTAGACCTGAATAAAAGACATGATATTAACTCCAAATCCTCATGTGTTTGTGAAATAAGTGTTATTGCTGGAGTTCAAAATGGTTCCTTCCTATGGTCTTAGTTCAGTTAGCTGAGTAACCACTCCTATGACACCCTCAAATCCAGTAAGTAACCAGTGTTATCAGATATTTTCTAGCATGGTTTTCATGTTCTCAGTCTAGAAAAGGGTTCTATTGCTTGAAACTGCTAAGAAATATGCTACTTCTTTCCATGAGTCTTGCTATCTTTTGTAACATATCAGCTAGAAAGTGGAAATACACATATCACTCACAGGCATCTCAGTTCTACAGAATCTGTAAAGCTTCCCACCACATGAACTCAGGGTATTGTCCACATGCAGTTCTAACAGGCAGCTATGCTGGAGTTGTTCTGATGTGGGATATTCTCATTAGTGATAATTGCAAAATAAATAATCTGGGAAATAGTGTCAAGATAGATCACAATCCAGTGTCTGCTCTTCATGACATGGATTTAAATGCAGGATGAAGTTCCTTAAGTCAGAAGACTTCCAATTTATGTGGTAATACAAATCAGAATTTAGTGTATGTAGAAATACCAAATATGAGAAAGTTACTTTGAGAAATAATGTCAACTTTAGAAGAAATGCATCGTGTCTCATTCCACTAGTATTTTCTCCGTGAAATTATCTGTGTGAGGGGCTAATCCTGTTCTCTACACAGACAGAATTCCCTTCAAGTCAGGGAGAGTTGTGCTGGTTCTAAAATTGCCTGATTGGTATCCAAATGTATTCAGTTTTACAGTTTGGAGTGTCTTATAATCTTTCCAGCAAAAATACAACACTTAATGGTCCCAATCCAGTAAAGACATCCACACAGACTGATTCTTATTTACAGCCAGAGTGATTTACAAGAGAAGAGACTAAATCTGCCATTAAGATCGCTGACATAGTCTTGCTCAAAAGCAGGCCAAGAAACATTAACATAAAACTCTCTTCTTGTTACTGAATATTGTTTATAGCTATAGCTGTTCTTTCAGTGCTCACCTCATATAGATTCTGTGCAACTGCTCATGTTTTCATTCTCCCATGCCAATTTTTGAGCTTTATTTCCCCTTCTGTTAAAGAGGCCTAACTGTAGTGAAGTAAATATTATTCTTCTAGTAGTAGGGATAAAGAATTGACATACAAATTCTATGAGCAGGTTTTGCATTTAGGCAGGTCACCAACATAATCAGATGATTAACTTCTGCTTGTTTCATTAAGTTGCAAGATTGGTAAATTTGTAGTGGCTTTTTGGGACACTGTGACAGTGTACAATTGTGTATGAGCTTGTGCTCTGATGAGGAATTGCAAAGTAATCTAAAAATATTTTACACAGTACTTCCTGAATATCCCAGAAAGAGAGCTTTTGTTCTCTTAGCCTAGCAAAATAAGAAAACAATTAAAGAAACAAATAATACAAAAAATACACACACACAAAGCCCACTTCACTAGAAGGAAAAAAAAAAAAAACCAACACTTTTCACCAAAGAGTGTTTATCTCATGTGAATAAAATATGTAAGCCCCAATCTTAGTAAAGATATAGTGAAAGAATAATCACAATGACAGTTAATACCTTCAAATAGCCTAGCTACACAACCTGAAAAATACTTCTCAAATAAAGTCTTCAAAAGACATAGGATAGATAATTTTATGTTACACTACTAATTTGAAGATACTTTATGATATGTTGGGAAACAATTTTTTCCTCTGAAAGACTCACTCGTTGTAGTGGTGACAGGTATTCTTTCAAAAGAAAATATCCTATTTACAAGATTTTTATGATAAGAGCACTTCCAAAATATGGAAGACAGTTTAAATTAGTCTGCCTGAGGAGACTTCAGCCTTCATTTTTCGCTGTCTGCCAAAAACTATTTCAACAATACTGCAAGGATTTTGGGAGGGAAATCTGTGTTAGTCTTGCCTTTTGAATTATTAAATATTCACAGGGACAAAGATTGTGAGTATAGCTCTGCACCAGTTAGACACTTATTGAATGGTATGAAGAGGTACCACAACAAAATTGTTTAAATCCTTAGTTTTTTTGCATTTAGAATGCAATGAAAAAAGACATTTTTTTTCTTGTATTTTAAAGCTGAACTTTCATCCTCTACTGAATTTAAAACAAAACCACCTTGACTATTTCAGTCAGCTCCAAGCATGTTTTCACTATTGCATCAATGTCACCTGATACTGAATAATGCCTTAGAAAGATGAACGACCCTGGCCTTATTATTTTAACACACATTTTTTTCTGTTTTCATAGCCTTCCCTGTAAAATAGGTGCTATACAAATGATTATAATAATTTAGTTTATTAATTTGTGGTCAGAATGTTATATATCATATCAAAGGCATGAACCATTACCGTATTTTAGAATGAACCTTTTAAATTCCACATTGTATTATCACAATACGCTTTTACTTTCATAGGTGTGTTCTGTTGTTACAGATACTAACCAGATCATTGATTCCTGCATGAAGTCTCTATTACTTGGGCAACGTATTCCAGTCCCAACCTAATACATTCCGCCCATTTCAGCAGCAAACCTTCAGGGTGAAGGCTGGACAGTTATATTGAGCTTTGTTGAATGAATTACTTACTAGAAAGTAACCTATAATTAAAAGATAATGTAACTTGTAACCTCTGATATTTGAAAAGCTACTCTTGCTCTTAAAAAACTCAAACCAGTTTGAATACTACCTTTCTCTGAATAATTAAAAGTTAAATAAGAAAAGTGTGGTAAGTTATACGATTAATTATTGAAAGAGCATCTGGATTTTGAAAGATTTAGTAAGCACAAGGGAAAAAAATTGCAGTAGGATCTTCATTAGGCTTGATACTTTTTGCATAACTTTTTTTTCTATTAAATTAATCTTTGCTATTTGTCACTCAATACTTTTTGCATAACTTTTTTTTCTATTAAATTAATCTTTGCTATTTGTCACTCAACAGTTTTTGAGGTAATTAACCTAGTTACCTAATCCTGGCTCCAGTCTATAACATGCATCCATAATGCTCAAGTCGATCTCTGTGGTATTCTTGTTTCTGATACGTCAAGGCAAAAGTGTGGGTTTTGTACTTGTTTTCCACAGCTCCGCTGAGTTTATAAAAGATGCTGAGCACAATAAGACAGGTCATGCCTGCTCTTTAAAATGTGCTTTGCAGAAGATTTAAGAGAAGAAGGACCAAAAAAAAAAGTGCTAAGTACAGTATTTTGCACTTATTGCTGGAAGCATAGTCCATATCATAACAGTCAGTAGTGTCAAGATACATGTTGAGCTTTGCTTAACACTCCGTTGCTAAAATGAAGGATGATCTTGGTGTTAAAAAGAGTAGAGAGAAAGAGAGAGAGGGAACAGAAGAGGCAGGGCCACAATTCATTTTTTTCTGCCAAAGGCTCTGTTTAATATTGTCCTTGATACATAGAAGTTTTGTGGCAGCTCTAAAAAACATTCTGATCATTAGGTTTAATGACTTTGAGCACTCAAATTAGGTATGTCAGGGTTGGGAGCCTAAATTCAATCTATGTATTCTAATTTGAAAGCTGGCATCTAAATTGGGCTTAATTCGAATTTTTGAAAATCAAATATTTTGTTTCAAGATTCAGAGATGTAGTGAGATCCTCAAAATTTGGGACCTACATTCAGTTATTTCACACCTCCCTATTCTTTCTTGCATTTAGGATTGCAGTGAGTTGGGAGGGAACCAAGAGCAGCAGTATTTCTCTGTTCACATCTTTCCTTTATAAGAATGGATACATAGGTGCTATATTTTTCTCTGTGTGCTTTGAATGAAATGAGAGAGCATTTATGAGGAGATTGTAAGACACTATGAAATCCTAAAACTTTTGAGTAGATAAGGTAAAAAGACTGGGAAGTGTCAGCCTTGATACTGAATACCATAACTTAAGAGATTTTAGCATGAATTGTAAGCACTCAGAGAAATAGTTGTTGACAGGAAGAAGTAGGGCCCAATTGTTAGAGGGCAAGGGTTAATAGAATCAAGTAAAAGTGGCACTTATAAGACTGAAGACATTGAATATCCATTTAATATCTTGTTAAACAAGACAGAAATGTGCTGTGCCTTAGTAATAAAATATTTTTATATAATAACTGTCATCAGTATCTTGTTGATAAAGGTTCATGTCCACAGAAAATAAAATAAATTAGAAGAAATTTTCTAGCTCCTAGGAAAGTAATGTTTTGAAGCAGCCCAGAAACTGTAATAAACTATTCATGTTTTTGTCCCATTGAAGATGGTTTTTGATTCATTATGGAAGAATATGGCCTGATGTAAAGATAATCAAGCACAAGATAAAAATCTGTAAAGATCTCCATTCCTAAATTATCCTTTCAACTCAGAGGCTGACCTGCTTTACTTATTGAAAAGCTGCTCAGTGGTCTCATGGGAGCTACATCCGTCCCACATCACGAGATTCCTAACAGCTTCTCCCAAACTGAAAAGGCAACTAGAACCTGTTTACTTTATAAAGCAGGCAAAATTTTCCATCATTTAAAGTTTTGGCTTAAAACTCTTATTCTAAGTACAAAATTGTGCATTTGCAATGGGAATAAGCATGAGGCATTAATCTGCTTAGATTTCAATAATTCATCCTCTGAGGCACCCAATGGATAGCAAGTTTAGCCAAGTAGCTTGAAGGAATGTTTAAATAGAACTGTTCCACGTGTTAAACAAACACTGATGACTGACAGTAAAACGTAAATTAAAATCATAAGAAAAATAACCACAGAATCCATTGCTATGATAGAGAGCTTTGCAAAGATACGTGAAATCCCATTTGAAGCTAAACAATGTAGCTCTACTGTCAGAATTCCTTCTTTTTTCTTAGCCTTACATCCCACTGACTTACTGCATTTGAAAAAATTTTATGTAGTTTTGAAGCATTTGGCCATAACTTGAGCTTCTCAGTACAGGCATGTTTATCAAATGACATCTGGATTGTTAACTACTCTGTCAAGAAAGCAGTATTCGAAAATTTAATTAATAGTTACATTTTTTGTGGTAACTGAAGGAGTTTTATTCCATATTCCCATTCAATTGCTCTGCACATATTTCCAAATTATCTCTACGTAAAATTTTTCTTTTCTTCCTCCTTCTTGACCGTGGCAAATTACGACAAACTTGATTTTTAGGTCATTGTTGAAAAGCAAAACACAAAAACAAAAAAAACCACAGTAACTCCTTCACACTTGCATTATAATAACCCTTTTATTTATCCATGATCCTACTCTTTTATTAAAGAGTTGAGAGGTGATGAGTTTCATGGTTTATTTTAAAAAGTACATTATTTTGAATGGATAATACTCCATCTTATCAATTTACAATAACCTGAAGTCTTCACTGATAGCTCAAAAATGTATTTTTTATTTTAAGTTCAGAAATTCAACATCTGGAGCCAGAATAGCTTTTGGATGTGTATTGCCTGCTTCTGTAGCAAGTAATTAAAAATCAACTAAAATACTGCTATAAAGTAGTATGGTACCATGGCAGTGACTTCTGAATTCTGTCTACCTATTGATACAGGTTGGTTTGTCTAGCAGTAGGTTTGTCTAGTAGTAGCAATAATACTAACAAAAGAATGTCTTCATGTAAGATTTTCATTTGTACCATGGTGGGGCGGGACCTGTGACCAATAGATGGAATAAAGATGGCAAAAAGGAAGGAGGGGAGGAAAAAGAAAAGGGAAAGGAAAGGGAAAGGAAAGGAAAGGAAAGGAAAGGAAAGGAAAGGAAAGGAAAGGAAAGGAAAGGAAAGGAAAGGAAAGGAAAGGAAAGGAAAGGAAAGGAAAGGAAAGGAAAGGAAAGGAAAGGAAAGGAAAGGAAAGGAAAGGAAAGGAAAGGAAAAAGGAAAAAGGAAAAAGGAAAAAGGAAAAAGGAAAAAGGAAAAAGGAAAAAGGAAAAAGGAAAAAGGAAAAGGAAAAGGAAAAGGAAAGGAAAAAGAAAGGAAAAGAAAAGGAAAAAGAAAAGGAAAAAGAAAAGAAGAGAAAAAAGAAGAGAAGAGAAAAGAAAACAGTGACAGTGTTTAACTTTGGGTGGAATACTAGCAGAAACAAACTGAGGAAAACACTCCCATTTTTCTTTGTAGTGCCTCTTTGCTATAGAAAACTCTTACCACTTCTTTTGCAATCTTGAGAGAGGTCAGAAAAGAAGAACAAATTTGACCCCTAGAAAATAATCTCTTTCATCTTCCTGGCTCTGCTAAGGATACACTTCTTGTCTTGCAAATGGAGCCGTTTGACAATCATTGCTCTCAGTGTCTGGTTAAGCTTCATCTTTGGTGCTAACAACTAGTGCACTTTTGACCTCCCTCTGCTGCAGTAGACATACAGTGCCAAAAAAGGTCAAGGAACAACTTTTCCACAAAGATTATAGTCTAACAAACCTTTTCCTCTGGGCAACCCCAGAACTTGGATATTGGCCTTATTGGACTTGATTTTATGAAAATTTAAGGTTGCTCCAGTGAGAGCAAAGACAGCTATTCTTCTATTATTGCTAAGGAGCGTCCATAGTGGTTCCTTTTCTGAGACACACTTTTCTTTACACTTTCTCCAGTGTGTTTACTTTCAGCTTTTTGTGTCTTTAAGAGAGAGAGGATGAGAATTTTTCATTTTTTGAAAAAGTATGGACTACTCTAGCTGTGGTGAGAGCAAGGGGATTTGAAGAAGGAAAACTAAGTGCACGGTTTTGGAATCACTGAATTATTCAGCTGCCCAGAGTTCATACACAAGCACTAAAAATATAGAAGAAATTTTACATATATAAAAGCATTAAAGCTTTTGGTTGTATACTAATAAAAGCTAAACCTTTCATCACTGTGTTACATAAATACTTTTAACTCAGAAATTGCCAAAAAAACTAACAGTGCAAAACCTTCTCCATTTTCCTGTCTTAAAAATTATTAAAAACTTAGCCTCGAAAAAGCGGCCAAATTTTCAAATGTGGGCACCATTCCATCATCTAATCTATGGGATTGATCTGAGTGGTGCATTTAAAGGCCTCTTCCTGTCAGTACTTTGTTTTTCCATGATCATGCTATAGGACACATAGGAGGCTGTGAACATACTATGTCTGTCATAAATCAGTGCTAAAGGGCAATTTGTTCTGTGCCATGGCCCTGTGCACTTAGCAATTGCAGTTTGGAAGTTCTGCAAGAGCTTGTATTGGCAGCAATATTTGCAAATTGTCATGCAATTAAAGAAATATAAAAATTAGAATGTTAACTGAAGTTAATTATTTATCTGTTAGAAATTCATATACAAGCATTTGTATATTCTTTTAAATGTGTATTTTATTATATAACTCCATATTCAGATTCAAAGAAACTAACAATAATGAAAAGTAAAGATTGATCACGAAATAAGTTCAAAACCTTCAATTTGGAACTGAAGCTTGAAACAAATTTCTTTATCCAGATTTAAATGATGAAAAAACAGTCTGCTACATACTATGCAGCACCACAGCAAGCTTATCACATTCAAAATGCCATACTGTTTCTTAATCAAAAGCATTGATATAAGATGAAGCATAGCCTGGATGAAACTGCTGGAGTTCAAAGAAATGGCTATGTATTTTTTAAGCGCACAGTATGCAAACTAGCTTAAGAATTTAGGGTAAGGAGAGGTGCTGCAAATTTTTTTAAGTTGTTTGTCACACTTCAGACAGGTGCTGCCATCTGATTCTATAAGCAGATTCATCTACACATTATTAGCATTTTAAGAGTCCAGAGTAGTTGCTTTTTGTTGCCAACTACATCATGGAAAATCATTGTGCATAAGGACTGGCTATTTCTGCAGCCACAGTGGAATTTTTTACATTGTCACATCGTTTCACTTCTAGGTGACCCTTTCTCAGTTTCATCCAGCTCCCCACACTTGTATCTTGTATTACCACTTACTTCTTTATTTGTGCTCTGTGAATACAGGCCTCACTACCTAACTTGCAGTTTTGAACACATCAAGGGAAGAAATATTCAGGGGTCTTTTCCCTTTTTCAATTCTAATCCCTTATGTTATGCAAACACAATTCCTTGATAAGAGAAACAGAAAATTAGAGTCTATAGCCTGTTTTGTGATGCAGGCATCACTAGTAAATTAAACAGCAAGAACTTCATTTTCAGAACCAGTAAGGATCCTTATGCAGGGTCAGCATGGCCTCCACTTGCTAAGATTATCACATCAAAAGGACTTTGGAACTGTTTTAAATGTGGAGAGGAATAAATGGAAGAATGTCATAATGTGATATTCCTTCTTTTAAATTTAGCTGAAGAGAAGTGTCCCATGGGTCTGTTTGCAAATAGGAGTATAGAGAAGAAGTGTTGGTGGGCTTCTGTTTACTTTCTTCTTTTCATAACAAACAGATACTCCTCCAAAATTTATCCCATAGTCACCTTTTCTGCAATGCACAACAATAATACAAACATAACATTAAAAAAAAAAAAGAATTTTGGAAAAGAAATTTTCAGTGAGATGCTTTTTTGAACATTTTGTTATGAGGTCTCATTGGTAAGGAAACAGAAGATGAGGAGATCTTTTATCGATACTATTACGTCAGTCAGCAGATAATATTGTAAAGGTGATATAATTACTTACCAATTAGCCAAATCTTAGATGCAAGTATACAACCGTAGCATTTACAACAATTTCCTTAGTAGTCCACACCTACCTTCAGAAATGTTTTTCTTCTCTGTGCAGATGTCTCACCAAATTATCTCTTCTCCATGGCTCATCTCCATCACTTACCAAATTCTACGTTCCTATTACCTGATGTGTCATTTCTTTCCTTCCTATTAAGAGTAGTCAGCTGCTGTTTGCCACTGTCTGCACAGTTTATCCCACATTTTTAAGCCCTTTGTTTTCCAGCTCAACACACATATCCAGTGCTGAAAGTCAAGCTTTAAGCTTTTCCAAAGAGGCTCATTTTTCTACTGCACCAGATCTATATTTGTTATTGATACTAAATAACTACAACTCTAATACTTCTAAAAATGTCATATCAAATCTTTTTTTTGGAAGGCTGGATGAGATCTCAGCCACTGCTCACAGAAACCAAGGTTCAGCTGCAAATCTGTTTTGAAGAAATCTCAGCCCTCTCACCAGTTGCAGTAGGTGAGAAAAGCCCAGTACATTGCTCTGGTCTTGGCAAGAGTGACTGGATGTTCCTGAACATGCTTCTTTCTTAGCCTTCCACAAATCTCATGAGTACATGACAAAATGCCAAGGGTAGATTTCTAAGATTAAGAAGGACTTTCTTCATATCACCTTTTCAATTTGACTAAGCCTAAGAAATCTGTGCAGAGATATTTCATTAGTAAGTATACAATAGTAATAAGGATCAAGGAAGATAAATAGTGTTGATTGCCATTGAAATCTCACAAGAAAAACATTTTAATGCATATTTTACTCTAAAAGAACAATCTGAATCTTCAGATGAGGATATATAAGTTTAGCTTGCAATTGACATTACAGTTTTTTCTAAGGAAATGTTAAAATTAAGAGTTCCTGTTGTACAAAAAAATGCAATTTCCTGCTTGCTTGTCTTAAAGACTCATAAAGTAAAAGTTCTAGTGTAACACTTTCTTGAATTTAAAAAAAAAAAAAAAAAAGTATATGGTTGCATAAAACTTTTGAAGTGCAGTAGAAGTCTAAGAGAAATATAACTATTACTGTCGGTTTACCATCTCAAACATGTTGCTGTAACTGTCATTATATCAGATGAGTTTGAAAACAGATTTTGCATTACACACTTTATTTGACAAGGTGATTCATTGTTTAGAACAGTTTAAGATGTCAGTCCTCATGGAAAGAATTGAGCTGCGCTGCTGTGCTTATGAGCATTCCTCCATCAAAATGTATGATTAAAGAAGGGTTATTCTTCTGAAATACTGTCATCCAAGTAACCTGAATTATGAGCATTTTCATGATTGAAATATAGTTTATCACAGTTAACTCCTAGGTAGCCATGTATATGTTACATATGGCATGTAGAAAGCTGGTTAGAGTTACCCAAACAAACGTATTTAATTACTTATACCACAGCACACTAGCTTGTCAAGTAATTGAAATATTTTTTTCCTGAAAGATCACATCTTCATTCCCAGAGAAAGAATGAAGAGGAAGGAAAAGAAATGCAGGCATTTTCTATGCTTTTTTATGTGCTTTATATCTGTCAGTGGTCCATTTCTAATTGCCCAGGAGAAAATCAGAAATCTTCCATGTTGCTTTGGTCATTGTTATATAGGTTTTGGGAAAATTTGCCAGCTTCCATCATGGAGAATGACATTTGCTTTCCACTGTCATTAGTTTGAACTAACCTGCTATCTTAGCACAGCTGCCTATTCTATATTTAGGCTTCTTTACAATCTCACTAAGATGTTTGACTCATTAATTTCCTGTAGAAATGAAATTCCACAGATAATTATATATCATGTAAAGGAGTATAGTATCATCTTCCATTATGTCTAAATTCACTACCAACCCATTACTGTGAGTGACTTGGTCTTATGTGTCTGGGTGAAGAAGAAAGATAGATTTGTCTTAACCAAACCATTCATTATTTCAAATACTATCATGTCGTGATACAAAATGCTACCAAATAGTCATAGATATATAGTGTAGACACAACTCAATTTTCTATTTTACTATCCCTCTATTCTTCCCTCTCTCTCCCCTCTTCCTTTTACTCCTTCTTCTCCTTCTCCTTCTTCTCCCTCTCTTCTCTTCCCTCTTTTCTCTTTCTTTTTTTCTCATGCCTTTCTTCTACACTTGTCTTGTACAGCGACTTTTCCATTTCTGGATGTTGCTTCACATATGAGAAGTTTATATGCAGGATATATGGCTAAGGACTAAGCTGATGAATTACCTGCTCCATGTGTCTACCCCTCTTATTGTGAGTGTAAGAGTGACAAGTGGTATGGGGACATGTACACACAGATTGCAGTTTGATTTTACTTGCAATTCAGGATAATTATTAACATGTTCCTCCCTCCAAAGGACTCAAACATTGATACCCCTCCCCCTCCGAGAAGAAACCTCCTCTTCAACACCCTATGTTTAACGCAATCAAATGTTAATTAACTGACAATGGTACATCTGATTGATATGCTTAGCATACTGAACAGCAGATTTAGAAAAAATGTGTATTCATGAATAGCATCACTTTACAGTTTGCAATAACAAGTCTAGCAATAGAGATAAATTGGTTTCAATACAGCGTATGCTCCTATCATTCTACAAATGTTTTTAACAGAGCTAATTCCCATCAACCTTCTTTGGAGCTCTGCATCCTCTTCTGTCTGTCTTCTTTTCCAGCCATCAGCCAGCATATCTGCAGACTTGAATGCTCCCTCCAGCCTTGCTGGCAGCTGCAGTTGTTACATATCTGCCAGCCACCTTCTCTTCACTCCAACCCTCTATATTATTGCCTTCTACTTGCCTGCCTTTCAAAATGGTGCCTGTAAATTATCTGTAACTTTCTGAATTCCTCTGCTACAAATGTAAGTTGCAAATGCTTTTCTTAGTTGATGATTTTTTGTGGGAAGAAAAGATACAACGAGAGAACTGTTTGGCTCAGAGGACCAGTTCCAAACTCAGTGGTTCCAAAGACTGTTTGTCAATATGGTGATAGCTGCTATATATGCATATAATAGGGTAAGAGGTACATGAACACGTAAAATAAACGGTAACAGGCCTGAGAAACATTTATGATCTCATTTATGGCAAAACCCCTTTACAGAGGACAGTTTTTTTAGTGGTCTTAATCATAGTTGAAAATAGAGCTCTATGTCTATGAGAAGCTCCTTTAAAGTCTTTGCCTTCATAAACCGTGATCAAAAGCATCACTGATCATCTGGGCTGGCATACATGCTCAGCAACCAATGGAGCCTTGCCAGTTTTAACCACTGAAAAGGCATTTTCATAATCTTTTTGCACTATGAAAATCCTTATTTGAGTTATGAAAACCAAACACTATAGAAAGATATAGTTCTGGTCAGGATAAATAATGATCAGCTAATAAAAAAACAGTAATACCACAAAGTTTAGAATTCTGGGTTAAACTACTGGCCAGGACCTCTAGATTTACAGAAATATTGATTTTTCTTTCTTTCTTTTTTTTTTTTTTCTCTGCTGATGAATGTAACTTTAAATTTAGTTGTTACAACTTTTCCAGCTTGTCAGAGAAATATGCTTCTCAGACCAAATTTGATCCCGTTCTTTATAAAGATGCAAGAAAACACACACCCTCTAAAGATCATTCTAGTCCAGAGCTATGAGTAGAAGTTTCAATATGTATCCTCCATGAGAAATAACCAAACCACCTCACCCGAGGGCATGTTTTTTCTAGCAGCATATATCTTTCCCTGAAGAAGTGTATAGATGTGGGATAGATGGTTGATACTCAGTATCAGTACTTCCAGAGTCTGATCTTTATCATGCTGTAAATGAAGTGTATCAAGTACAGCTTTTGTTTTTCCACTATTGCTTGAAACCTTGTCAAATTCATTTCTCTTTCCCTGACACTCTCATGATATTTCTTTGGCAAATGCTACAACTGAATCCTTGCTGCATTTAAAACATCCTCATAGTAATTACAAGGAAGAGAAAAATCATTTCAAAATATTGTTTTAATTTCCATTCACAATCCTAGAATGTCACAGAGACATGAGATCAATACAAGACAAAGTCATTTCCTTCTCTGTTCTTTTCTGTGCCATAACATCTCAATTTAAGTATGATGAAATTCTGTACTTCCTGTATTCTTAATTAGTTTATCAATAACTACATTGTCACAGTAATAGTTATGCATTGAAATTACTGACCTACAAAATTCTAACTCCAATATTAGTTTACTTCTCTACACTCCAGAAATAAAGCAATACTACTTGTTGTTGATTGGAAAATACATTTTTAAAGCACTGAAGCACTGAGAATTCATATAGAGCTCAATCCTAAATGATGCGAAGTTCATTTATGATCTAGCATTTAAAAACCTTTCTAGAATCAGGGGTGAGAATGCGTTTACTGAGCAAACAGTAGTCACATGAAAAATGTAAGCAACTTGGGTTGATAAAATAGGTATAAAAGACTGTGAGTCTAGAAAGTTTGAAGCACAGAACTGAAAGCAATAGATCAGATGTCATTTGCTGGCCAAAATCCCTCTCCAATTGATGCTATCATTAGGAATAAGTTTTTAGAAACTTGCCAGTGAAGGAGATTGATCAGGTATGAACTTGACATCCCAGTTAATCTTCTTGAGCCAAGCTTGTGTATGGTCTATCCTAAACATTAATAAACCACTTATTCTGCTTTGCAGCACAGAAACCTTTGCAGCATTGTTCTTGATGTCTTCAATAAAATGAAATGATAATAATAAAAAAAAAACACTTATCTTGAGTACATTTTTGTCAAAAGTTGTTGTTCTGCTCAACACAGGAGAATTATAATGAAATTCTAATATACAAGGCACTGGAACTGGAATTATGACATCCCTTCGCCATTCTGAAGGAAGACAGATGAGTGTTAACATGTCATCTAACTGACAGGGACTAATCATCTGATCATCTGAGTTTATTGTGAAAGAAACTTACACAATTTTGCTGGTGTGCATGTGTTTGTATGCTTGTGTGTACACAAGTTGACAATGAAAAACACAAACAACCCTAAAGCTTTAGAGGTACCATCTCTAGAACATACAGAGGCACTGTTTCATAGAAAGGCTATTACTTATCTTTGGAAAAAGGCAAACTATTAAGGGGGAAAGAGATTGGGTATATGGTTCACAAGGCTATCCAAACATAAAACTACAGTGACTACAAAACACCTTCTGAGTCATAGTCTCAAGCACAGGTTTTACCACTAGCATTAGTGTGAGTTCCCTTTGTTTGGAGCTGCAGATCTCTGGCTCTCTGCGGAAGGAATGTGAAGCAAACTAGAAAGGGAATCCATGCATCAGGGCTGTTTCTGTAAAATGGTCTCCACACATTGCAGATGTTGTTCAAGCATAAGCCAAGGAGTGTGTGGAATAAAAAGCAGCCTGTGGAGTTCTGGATGGGGATAAATGCTGCAGAAAGCTTGTAGCATGCTTCTACAGCACAAGAGAATTTCACCAGAAGGTAACAGGATCTATACAAGAATGTATTTATGGGCTGATCTTAGAGGTTATATTGGTAAACCTACATTAATTTTACACTATATCAGTAGTTTTCTTAAGGCCATTAGCACCAGAACTTCTCGAAAGTTCGATGCACAATTTGGTCATAAGCATATGACTTATGCTAAGACAAGAACAAATCCTGTAGAGTATATGTCAGAGATTTCTTTTCATTTAGAAATCAATTTTTATTAACATCAGAACCCAATATATCCTGAGAAGAAGACTAAGATTAAGGGGAAGAAAAGAAAAAACAGAAAAAAGGTAAACACATAACCATGCCAGAAAAAAATAGTTGATGATAATGGCTCTTGTGTCAGGGTCAAAAAAAATGAAGACTTTACCTAATGAGACCAAATAATTTAGACCTGGGAATATTAGTTAAATTAAAATGTTCAGAAGTTCTCAGCAAGGAATCACAGAAATTTGAGCTGTAGTCATATAATATTCCAGGTATTGTATGTATTGTATGATGAATATGTGGCTTATTGATACGACAAGTACTACTACTTTTCCATAGGAAAAAAAGGGAATTTGTGGCAAATGGTCTAATAGAAAGACACAAGTAATTGATGAATTTCTACATAGTCTATTGGGTGAGGTGACAGATCTGAAAAGCCTCAGACATATTAGTTTTTCTGTCATCATAGTGTAAGGTCTCACTATAGACTAAGTTTAAAAAACATACAACACCACTAGAAAATGCTAGGGAGAAAAATGAATGATTCCGAACTTAATTCCCACATCAAGACTGTTTCACAAATAATTTTTGAAATAAATCTTAGATTAAAATAATTGACACAATAAATATTTTACTAAACTTAGGAGTTATATTCTTAATTACTTTCTATATAATTTAAGAAATAGTTAAAATATATTACTGTGGTAATTAGCTATACAGCTATGTACTTTAGGTAATCTAAACGTGTTACAAGACATGCTAGAGCAGAAAGCTTTACAAGAGTTCTGTTAAAAATTGCTTCTTATTAATGCACTTCTGTAAGCTGGGAGTTATTTCTCCTGCCCTACCAACATCAATGCTATATAGCAGAAATTTAAACTGAGAGATAGATGACTTGTCTCATGCAGTTATAGGAAGCTATTAATAATTTGAAAAATATCCGATTTTCTTTACTCACCTGTTACTTCAGTGTTATATGAACATATCAGCTGGTTGGTACAGTGCCTTTAAGCTACAAGCTCAGCTTGTCAAACATTTTTAAAAGAAGAAGAATGCTAAGGCTTTTAGTAAAAACAAAAAACAATAACAAAAACACAATAACAACAAAAAAAAACTTATATAAATGGAATAAATGGCAAAAGATGATTTTAGGAGATGAAAGCAATGTTTGCAGAGGTAGATCTGGCTTGATTTAGTTAGCCAGCACAAGATAAAAACCTTTAAAATGTACAGCCTAAGTCATTGAAAGAGCAAACTGTATAAGTGTCCATATGAATATATATATAAAGCTTATTCAATATAATTATGTAAATGAAAGAAATTTTAAGAGTCAGAGAGCATTTTATAACCCAATATTCCAATGATAAAAAGAAAAAAAGAAAAAGGAAAACGTCTGATATCAAAGTGTGCTTGACCACTTTTAACTGCTGCTGGCAGTACGTTAGCTTAATGTATTGATTGTTTGTCTCTCCTTGTTTGACTTGGGAGGCCTGCCAAATCTTTAAGAAGAGGATCTTTCCTTCTGAGCCAGGTAACACAAATCTTCACCAGCTATGGAACTGCTTCTCTCTATGAAGTCTTTTCAAACAAAAAGGTATTTCTCTGTATTTCGATGCAGCATTCTGTTCTTAGAACGCAGGTAAAACACATCACCAGTTCTGTTTTTTTATTTCCCCAATAAACTATGTTTATTGTGGCAATTCTAATTACCATGCAATCTAATGGTTTTTAAGGCTTATATTTTCCACATCACTGGACATCACAAACACGAAAGCATTTTATACTGTCATTATACATCAATGTTTGCACTTGGTTATACATATATACAGAAATTATTCACACAACTTAACCTTGCTATTTCCTCCTTCCAAATCAACATAATTTTACTGTGAAAGCAGCTTTTTAATAAATGGTATAAGAAATACAGCAAGGCACACATTTTTTAAAAACTTTTTTTACTCATTACCACCTCAAGAAGCATAAAAAACCAAAATGTTGTACTTAATTCAGTAGAATGTCAACAGTTCCTAATATACAACACCATGCAGTTGTTTCTTGAAGTGTTGCATAGATTAAATTTTAAAATTAAATAAATAAAATGACATTTATTTATTTTAATTGTTTATTTTTTAGATGCATTGAATCAGGAGGACAAATGATTTCCTTTTGCTGCAATCCAACAAAACTGTCAAATTAAATGTAAAATAGCTTCAATAAGTTTATGCATTATACACATAAATATTAAATTTGATACACAAAATAGAGGAATACTGGCAGGTGCGGTACTGAAAAGATGAATCAGACTGATCATAAATCCTGTGGAACTTCAAAACTTTAAAGAACAGAAACAGTGATAAGTAGTACAGGAGCATTCAATTTAGGAAGGGCAGGTCATTAGAGGTAGCTTGGGAAAGGAATCCATATGAAAGCAAATGGCTTTGCTACCACACGAAATGATCACTGAAATAGGACTAGCATATGCAATCTGATCACAAAGCCAACATGGACAAATCACATTTGGAAAGAAAATTTATCTTGGGAGTCAATGTAATGAAAGGCAGTGATACAATGGAATTGGAGGTCATCCCAGGGTTTACAGGATGAACCTGCACCTGAATTGCAGCCAAGTTTCTAAAAGGAAACAAAAAAGTAATAGTAGGTTACAGAAAATGCAGTTTTATTTGCAAAACATAGCTCTTCCAGAACAACCATAGAGAACCATTAAACAACCACATGCCAGAGCCTTTAATGCAGAAGCATACAGTTGGCAAACAATGACTTTTAACAGCCTGAGGTACAAGGTAGTGTAAAAATTGTTTTGATATAGAAAACTCATTGATTTCTGTAAAGACTAAAGAAACAGGAAATGTCATGAAATCTGACCTTTCCCTGGATTCTGTCTTCATCCTTACCTGCAAACTTACCTTCAGCACACTCATAGGCGCACCAATCAATAAAAACATAGGAATTTTTTAAAGCCAAATACCAAAAAGATGCACCTGTCACTTATTTTAATACTTATGTAGTCATACACTATGAGATTTCAATGGAGAACAGGAAAAGATTGTCACAGAAGGGGTCCATGAACAGAACTGTCATTGTCATCACTGAATTTTTAAATTGTAAATAGCTACTTGGACACTTCTAGTACAAGCATTGAGTTAAATTTTCATATTATAGAATTATCCAGCTTAGAGTTTAGGGTTAAACTATTCATCAAAGAGCACAGACTTATGATGAGGATTATGAAAAAATAACTGTCAGAATACAGCTCAAAGCTTAGTGCAAAATACATCTTGTAGGCATGTCCTAGGAGGCACACTAGACGTGCATTATGTGCCTTCTGAACTAAGCAGAAGTATCTGCATCTATCCAGTTACCTTCTCCTTTGATCTTATTTGCTGTAACTGAGCCCCCCTCTATCTGTAGAAGGAATATACTTACACGAAAGAGTGAAAAGCTCAATAGTTTGTTTAGAAATTGGGGAAGAATTAATGTGAGTAAAGGGGAAGATTTTATCAAAATGTTTCTACAACTTTGGCAGGAGTTTCATGTATCTATAGCAAGAAAAGTCTCACTGATGGATTATGTCAGGTTTTTCAAAAAATATGTAACACACAAAAGTATAAGATTATCTGTTTATTCCATTTCATTTTTTTTAAAGAAGTCAGCTATTGTGAGGAGATAAAAAGTCAGACCATTTTAAATTCTATAAAGAAACATTCTTCTATCCACTGCCCTACAAAAATTAAATAAAAATAAATTTAGATTTCTTTTGTAGTTCCATTCTCAAAAAGTAAATTATTACACACTAGCTATTGTGTAAATTTCTATATTATTTCTTTCCTGCAATGACTAATTCACTAACAATACTTTGCATTTCTCTATCATATTTTATCTGTGGATCTCAAAACACTTTCCAGCAAATGAATTGTGTTTCACAGATTCCACCAATTATTATTCTCATTATTTTGTGGCTAAAGTAACTGAGGCAGGGAAGGAAAAGTCATACAAAAACAACTATTTCTGAGCAGGAAATAACAGTCAGGCCTTCTGGGACCAGTCCTGAGCATCAGCCATAGAGCCTGCCCTCTCTCCTGGGTTTCTTTCTGGATATAGCAAGTGGCAGAATATTCTGGCTAACTTTCTGGTTCTTAGATAAAAAGAATTCTTTTTTTTTTAAGCCCAGATAAAATGTTTTTTTTCTAAATTAAGTTAGAACTTCTGTTTAAACTATGGATTCTGTACAAGAGGAAAGAAATAGCTTTTCTGACTTACTTGTAAGCACTAACAAATAACATGCAGAAGTATACCGTATTTTCTAGAAAAGAAGTGAGGCACATCACATAAACCTCCTCAATGTAATGATTTTTATGCATATTGAATATATGACTAATAATTCCCAACCCTTTTGTGAGTTATGGGTCACACTGACAGCAGAACACTGTAAGATCTCTCACATACAGAAGGACAGTTCTTACAAGCCATCCTCCATGCATAGTTTTATGACTACCTCTGTTACAGAATTCTAATGTTGGCTAGTAAGGAAGATGTGTTGGTGCTGATAGACATTTCTGAGTCTGCTTTCAGAATTGCTACTATTTTAACATGATGAGCATTTTTTGTAGTATGCTGATAAACAATTGGATTGTTACATACACTTGGCAGGAATGTATGCAACTCTTCACTATTTTATTCTCTTGTACATCCAGTGCAAATACTGAACCAGTATAAAATCAAACTATACTTGAAACTAGGCCTCTTTCAGCTTCGAATTCTTAGTATGCTTTAAAGGTACACATATACTATAGATTATTTTTCTCTAAGTATTGCAGCTACACATGGAATTACACATTTAAATGAGCTTACAGCACAGGTGCTACAGGAAAAATAATGGTGTTTGCCATTTATCTTTCAAATTAAATAATGTGTTTTTAAATAGAAACTTTTTTCATAATACACTTATGGGAACAACATTTATCTGTCACATTTTAAAAGATGTATTAGTAATAAATGTAAATTACCTTTGGAAAATCAGTAATTAGCCTCATCAAAAAATAAACAATCTGCCACCAAAAAGATAATCTTTAGCATAGTTAAGTATAATAACTGTTATTTGAATAAGTTAACAAATTAGGATAGATTGCTTCTGTAATTCATTCCCCATAGCATGAGAGATGAAGTTAAAGTACTGAGCTTGTGAAGGGGGGAAGGGAGCTCAGACTTCAGTGAAACCAAATCTAGCAGCTCATATTTTCCTTTTTTGATGTGTCTGAGACATGCTACATGTATCCTATGGCTTTATTGCTGGGAATAATACAGTACATAATTTCCATGGAAGCAAGCTTATATATATCTGCTAAGAAACAATGTATCTTAAATTTAAAAAGTGGGATGTCATGTGAAAGGCTTTGTTGCCTTAAAATTTTTTTAACCCCCAGGCAAAAATTAAATGCACATTATGTTAAGTTGAATGCTATAGTTTTAACATAACTCTATGAAAATTTTGTATACAGTCTCTGCATTCTATTGCGCTGCAGGGCATATATTAAAATGTCCATCCTCTATGCCCAGTTTTAGTCCTGATGTCTAGTTAACTGCATACTGTCATACCCCAGTCTTATGAGAAATGCGGCTGGCTACCATATAAGTAACTATGAAGCTCTTAAGAGTGAGCAGAAATTTACGCAGTATTTTGAGATCCTCAGAGGAAAAGTACTAATGAATGAAAAGTTACATTATTGATTTTGTCAGTGAAAGAATAATAAGAAGAAAATCACACTCACTGTACTAAGTATTCTTAGTGTTATAAAATGAGTGGAAAAAAAGAAACTTTGTAAAGAAGTAATTTAGGAAAAGTTTATGTTTATATAATAGTCACTTATCAACCTCATGCTTTTGTCTTCACCCCAGTTTATAGATAGTGGCCTCTGTAGACACACAATCTTTTGAATGTAATCCTAGAATATATAGTATCATCTATCAGTTTTGTAAATCCCAGTTGATATCTGTTGCTTCTCCAGTTGTTTGGATGTGTCCAAGTATTAATCTACTGGCAATCAGCAGGTCAGGAAAACTCATTTCAAAGCCTTTCAAGAAATATCCTCTTTGCAACAACAGTTCCAAGATAATATATTATTAAAATAGATTTGTGTTTGAAAGAGATCATGGCAAGGTGTACACTTTTGCTGCCATAACCTAAAGATTTTCCTAGATGTCTTTATACATATGTGAATATGTGAATGGTGGATAAAAAGTTAACATGTGCAAAAGAAAACTCCAGTGCACAATTATACAATATAGAAAAATCAGGAAATTCTGAAGTTAAATATCCAACAGTAGTAAAGCAATCTATTTTATATAAATAGGCTCTGAATCTCTGCCATAGCTATGCAGGTTGCAATTGGTGTGTACTGGTGGATTTCATAAGCAGTGATGAATAACAACCTTCTCTCTTAAGGGAAAGAATAATGGATTTTTAGAACAACCTAGGTAGGAAGGGAAACGAATGTCATCTAGTCTAATCTCCTTCTCAAAGCAAGAATTTTTCCAAAGGTAGATCATTCAAGGACATGTGCACGTGAATTTTGAAAATCTCCAAGGATGGAGATTTTAGAACTAGCCTGGGCAACCTAGTGTTTAACTTGGTGCCTGACTAGAAATCCCCTTGCTACAGTTTCTAATAAGCAGAAGCATTTGGAATTGGAGTGGCATTTGGAATTGCCATGCTGGTTCTGGCCAACTGGATTGGTGTTTCCAAAAACTAGACATCATTGTAAAGCTATGCTGGCTTTTGGCTCACCAAACTGCTAGTGAGACTCAAAGCAACAGTTCTACATGATAGGATCTGTTCCAGAAGTTGCTTTGTAGATCTTCTATTAAATGTGCAGCTAATTGTTAGACATTCATGTGAGGTCAGAACTCCAGATAGGAACTACATATGGTTCAATACGCTTACCACAAAATAGAGCTGAAGCTTTCAGCACTGCTTTGTGGCTATCACATTTCATTTGCTTTGGTGTTTGAGCCTTTATTCTGCATCACCTTCACATTACACTTTTCATTGATGTTGGAAAGATTTCTTACTTTTGTAATCTCAAATTTGGTCAAATCTATAATGGCTAGTAATGGTTTAATGAATGTAAGTCATGGTAAGGTGACACCAAGAGATGACTTATTATCTCTCTATTTAATTTCTAGTCTGTTAAGACATACATCATGGACTGTCCATAAATATTATAGAGCTCCAGTTCACTGGTCACTCAAAATCCTTGTAGAACCAGTTCACATTCATTAAGTGCATAACCTCATCAAACTCATGAGGTCAGCTGTCTGTGGAGAAAGGAATCAATGAGTAGAGCTGGTATTTGTTTTCGTGGTTCCACTGATAAGGGAGGAGTAGGCTGATATAGAAATTTTAATTTTGAAGGATTCCAAAGTTCTGCAAGACAGCAGATTTTAAGTATTCCAGAAGAGAGCAGGTCCAGTCAGTGCAAAGCCAAAGGGCAAGAAGCAGCTACTGTTCACTGCATTTTTTTGACCAGTGGCATGTAAATCAGAATTATAGTGTAATCAAAACAAATGAAATAATACTACCATAAAACAGAAGCCCTGGATGGTGATCCACCTCCTCCTTTCATAGTACAAAAATTTAAAAATAAAATAAAATAATAATAAAAAAGAAAAAAATAAAGAAAAAATGTAAATTAAAAAAAAAATGTATTTCATAGAGTACATACCTGTTTTTAGGATAATGTATATGCCTGGAGAGAGTTACATTCTATCTGCGCATATTAAAACGTCTTTCTTTACGAAGATTCAAGAGATTTTCTTCACAAGTAAGGGTTTTAGTGTTCTGGTGTAAAACCTCCTCATTCTGTGAATGGTCATGCTTTAAATGAAACTCTGAAGCCTCTTCAGAAGCAGCAACACATTCTTTGGGCTCTTCAGTTACAGGTGATTTTCCTATACTACTCTTTGTACTGCTGAGCTCTGGAAAATTCTTTTCCAAACCTTCTGTTTGCCAGTCTGAAATCAACAAATCATCCACAGCATTTTTCAAATTGTTTGATGCATTTTCTTTGTTAGGATTGGAGGCATTTATATTGTCATCATCACATAGAAAAGATAAATTACTATCTTCTAATGAAGTTTTAACTTTTCCTAGTGGTGCCAGAGTCAATTCATCTGGTGACTCTGGAGATGTTTCAGAAATAACATTACAAATAGGCTGCTGCTGCTGCTCAGCTCTTGCTTCAGGAGTACCATTACAAATGGATTGCTGCTGCTCAACACGTTCATCTTCAGGGCATGCTTCAAAAAAGCACTCAATATTATCTCTCTCATCTGTAAAATCCAGTGGCACAGGAGTACTGCTCTTTTCCTCTATGTATTTGATTACTTCTCCACAGTCACTATCATGAGAAGAAAGTGAAAGATAAGAATAGAAGTCCCCTTTTCTTAGCTCAATGGGTCTGTGAGAGTGTTCCAACACTTTTTCCTTGATTTGTGTTAATGAAGCTGGAGCAGATGACTCACATTCGGGTTGTGACTTACTTTTCAAAGCTGTTGACGCCATGTCTATTATCTCCTTCACAAAGTTGTGTACTGAGCCATCTTCCATATTTCTTTTATCAAAAGCAGCAGAGTCACAGTTACAGCATAAATCAGGTCCATTGGCTGAGGAGTCACATTCTGTCTTACTAGATTTCAAGACTGCACAGCAATCAGTAGATTTTTCAGCAATGCTTATTTTGTGTTGTTGATCATCAGATAAGGATGTTTGAAAAGAAGCAGCTTGTGTGTCTACAGAGCTTGTTTTGGAGGAAGATTCAAGACAAGGCTTTTTAGCAGGAGAGAAAGCAATGCAATGGTAATCAGACTGAAGATGACTTTGACATTCTTTTGGAGGGTTTCTGGATCCAACTGACAACAGAACAGTCTCCTTTCCATCCATATGTGAATCATCTGAACTGTCTGTAAATGCTTCACAGACACAAAATTCATTTTCAGCTTCTTTTACACCAAGTGATGCATGAATTTTGGAAGTTGCTGACGTTCTAACAAGATCTCCCTTATGACTGCCAAGAGTATTTTCAACATTGCCATTCTCCATATCATCCACAAGTTGATCCTTCACAACCTGAGAGATATCTTTCATCAGATGACCCTTTGTCCCTTTTTCATGATTACGTGATACATTCTTACTATTGCCATTATTTTCTGTTATTTTCTGCACGGAACCATTCAAAAGTGCTTCAATGTTCAGTGTATCTGTGGCCTTTGATGTCTCATTACTAACTTTACTGTGCTGAATTTCATCACTGAGGTTACTTTTCCTCTTCTCTCTTGTCAAAGAAAATTTTGGTCTCATCCAAGTTTGGAGTTCATTTTTTATATAATCAAGTCCTGAAATTAAATTGCATTCTTCATAAATATCCTCATCAGTTGCTATACTGGAGTCATCATCTTCATCTTTGATACCTAGCTCTTCCTCAGTTAAGGTAAGGGTGGAACTCGAAAGCAAATCACTGTCATCTTCATCATCAGTGCAAGCAGAAGTGCAGGAGACATTAACAATCATGCTAACATTGACATCGCTTTCATCAGCTACAGATCTATTAAGATGTTTTCTAAATGATGCATTTGAATCTGGTATTTTATTTCTGTGCAGTACTATGTCTTCAGAACAGAGAGAAAGATCCTCACTGCTGCTGAGCTCTGTGAGAGAAGCTGCTGAATCTTCATTTACTGAGGAAGCAATATCTACAGACAGCTGTCCAGTAAATGACATTTTTTGAGAACTACTTTGGAGTGTTATATCAGAGATACTGCGCTTTATTTTTTGTTCTAATGGACTCTGGATGTTCTCTAAACGATTCAAAAGATCTAATGTCCTTTTGCTGAGCTCTCCAACAGAATCACTGCTTGCACTAATGTCTCCTGAGCCATGATGACTAAAAAGATCTTCATTGCTTTTGTAGGAAGTCAGCCAGCTCTCCAAAGAGGTGCTTCGTTGAAGACCATCTCCACTTTTAAAAATACCTGAGCTGAATAAATCACCTACTACAGACAGAGATTCTAATGAAGAACTATGAGATAAAGCAGAAATCTGTCTTGTATTTTCTGTAGCAATTAGTTTTCTTACTGTTTCTACAGACTTAGAGGAATTGGGATCTGATCCTCCAGGGATATTTGCCAGATTATGGTCATGAATAAACTCATCTGGTTGTGACTCTCCAGGCTTATGTTCAGATTTACCAGGTATTTTATCAAAACAAAAACCATGAAACAAAGCACCCTCTGTTTGTGTCTTTTCAGTTTGCGACTGTTTCATTATCACTGGCAATTTGAATTTGGAGCCTTGAAGATATGAGTAATCATAAAATGTAAACACATCTTGTTTTCCTTGCAGTTCTTCTAAACAAACAGTTTTACACATGGTAATGTTGTTCAAGTCCCTATCAATTTCATTTCCACAACCTCCAGATGGTGCCAACTGAAAATCATCTGAGAGACTAGCATGGTCTTCTTCATCTTGCTTTGTTTTTTGCTTTATTACATCAATTATGTCATCCATTTGAGTTCCTGTGTGCCCAATTTCAGGATTGCTCTGAGTGCTTTCAATATCATTCAGTAAAAAAATTTCTGAATTATTTGTAGTTTCTGTATCACATTCACTCACTATTCCACTTTCACTCTCGGAATGCCTGCTTATGTTCCCACTCTGGTACATATAGTTATATGGTTTTGCCAACATTGTTCCCCCTATTAGGTCGGGCAAGGATTTGGTAGATGAAAATGAAGAGTCTTTACTAAGACTTTTGTTTAAAATGTTAGACTGTGTTACACTGGAGAGTTTTGATGTTTTTTTCAAGAAAGGCATGTGTTTTTTTTCCGATAATTCGATATTATGAAGACTATAGACCTGATAGATATGAGGATTTGGAGGGGAAGTAATGCTAGAACAATAAAGAGGACTTCCACGATCACTGATACTTTCATCTTCATTTACATCATTGCTGCCACATTCTCCTGAAGTAGGTTTCTGGCTTAGATCGTCTTTTTTGAGTTCCTGATCAGGATCACTTAAATCTTCATTAACACTGATCAGCTTGTTACTAATATCAGTTTCATCCCATTCTAGTGCATCTTCACTTGGACCATTTAGATCCATCAAACTTGGATCAATAAAGTTCAGAGACTCCTGTTAAAAAACAAAAAAAAAAAAAAACAGAGATGACAAATACATACATCTCTAAGTTAAAAAGTTTAAAAGTTCTTCCACTGAAATCATAGAAGTAAACTAATGAGAGTAAAGAGCATTTTTGGAACAATGAAAATTAGCAGGTTTTTAACTTTATTATGTATTGTGTATGATTTAAATGATCAGTTAAAATGAAACCTATTAAATTCTGCATCTCTTCTTACTCTGCATGATTTCTCATTTTTCTTAGTTTTTTTTTCTTATTTTTTGCTAAAACACCATACAGAAATTTGACTTTTCTTCACCTGAGATTAATTGTAGTCACTTTAGAAGTAGCAAACTAACCATTCTGCATAATCACACAGAAGTTAATAAAAACGTACTTGTAGGTCTTTGTGTTGGATATATAATAAAATCTTTTAGCCTGCTTAACAGAATTAAAATATACAAGTTTTACCATTAGATTTCTAAAAAATGATTATAACAAGTTTTTGTGTAGCCAACCTTAAAACAACTGATGTAGTACACTGGATATCACTAGAATTGATTAATTTTTGTTAGAATTACTGTTTATTCTTTATTTGATAATAAAGGTAGCACTAGTGACCAGTAAGTAGCTAGACAATGATCACTGCATCCAGAAAAAAGCACTTTTTCCAAAAAAACCTTTCAACAATACTTCTTGAGCTTTCTTGGAGCAAGTTTTGTTTTGCAAATTACAGCACTGATTGCACAGCAAACAACAATCTAAATAACCAACAAACTTAGAAATACAAGCAGATACAGTGTTGCTGTACTTAAATAGTAGTTAAAAGTGCAGCTGTGAACAACTTGGTTGTTGACTTAAATTCATAAAGTCTCACCTCAGGCTAATTGAGCATAGAAAGGGACATATTCTCAGCTGTGAGCTCTCTAAGTTCACTCATCCCTACCGTGACAAATCATGAGATATTCTTCAACAGTTCAATAGTTATGGCGCTGATTTTGAGAGGGTGAGAGTTTGTCAGACTAGGCATAAGAGACCAGATTACCATTCTCTCAGAAATTTTCACTTTAAGATGTTATCAAGATAAACCTTCTTATGCTATTTCATTTTGCATAAAACAATAAAACACCTGGGTCACAGAAGGATGATGGCAATTTTATCCCACAGTGCAGTGTTCAACACATTTTACTGGCAAGAAGCACAGATAAGCTCAAATCTCTTCAGTGTGGAAGACACAAGGGAATCCTATCACAGCAAATCATTGGCTAAAACATTCAAATGACATAAGGAAGAATGATTTTGTCCAAAACAGGCAGAGTAGCATTCAGCAGAGTGATATGGTGATCAATATATTTGATAAAATGATACAATATCCATGTATCAGACAAACCTGAGTCCTCATGCTCCACTGGGCTGAGCTGTAAGGCAGCTCTCCATGCTGTGCAGCTGTGTTAAGATATCATAAATACTTCTGGGCAGAACCTTGGGTGCCAACAATTTTTTCTATCCCTGGAGATTTGGAGATTTGGTGGATTTAGAAGTTTGTCATATATAATGTTGAAGGCCCTTTACAGATCAATATATCTCAAAACTTCTATGAAGTAAATTTGCTAGTCTTTTTTCCATGATGTATTGGCTGGGGGTAACTCAAATTTTAAACTCCCATGAAAACACTAATTTTCTAGACAACTAATGCTAATAAAAGCAGTGCTGTATACTGAGTTGAGCAGTCCATGTTGGGATTTGCCAGTTGGCCATGTTTTCATAATTTCTCCTGGTCGGTACCTAGTTGGACCATGTCCCACTTGTTGCTAAGGAGAGGAACATCCTTTTACCAATCTACAACTAAAAATATGGTGCAAGAAATCAATAATTAAATTAAATTAGTTTGAAAACTTGTTAGATTAAGCACAAAATCAGCTAAAGTTACTCATTTTCTCTGTAGTATGTTTTATGACTCTGTCTCACCTAGCATTAGGAAAATATTGCTTTGAAAAGCTTCCTGAACTGCTTTACTGTTTTACACTTCTGTCAGCTGCAAAAAGAATTCCCAAAGGCAGGAAATCAGCAGCAGATTCCAAGGATTTTACGTTCCATAGAATCCGATCTTGTTTCTCAAAACAAAACATTTGGTCCTCATTGGTCAGGAAGATAACTTTCCCCCTGTAAATCAGCACTTGGCTGCCTTGTTTGTTCTGCAGGTCAGATGGACTAAAACAATAAAACATGTGGAATTGTGACCTCACCCTATTCATCTTCACTGAGTAGTCCTTACTTCAAAGCCTATTTTTCATTCTTCAAATACACATGCTTTTCTGAGTGCTGCTGTATGCTCAGAAATTGTACAGACATAGATATAATGGCAGGGAATTTTACTTTTTTTTTCCTTATTGTCATAGCTACCAAAGGCTCATATGAGGATATGGTCATTTTACCAGCATATCTTTGTTTGTCCAAGGAACTGTCTGAATTGATATTAGTAAGTTCCTACCCTTCTTATAAGCATCATCTTCCCTGAGATCTATTAGTATGATGTAGTAATTATCAGCCCTTTCCAAGTACAGCCTAGTTTTTAACTTTTTCTGAAATAGACCACTAAAGTCACGAACATTTTCAGCAAGGATATGTATTTTCCTTTCTTTTTTACAATATTTAGCAAGCTCACCAAACAAGGAGAAATTAGAGATGCAGTAGTTGTTGGAGAGAGCAGCATCAGGCAGATTTTTGAATAAAGCTCTAGTTTGAAGAATTAAAAGTGGTGTCATACCAGCCTATGTTTGCACTGACAGCAATAGCAAGGTGAAAACTAAGACTGTCTGAGGCCAATTTTCATCATGTCAGATGTCTTCTTATCAGCTTGCTCAGTGCGTAGGTAGGATGCTAGAGGATTGGAGTTATCATGATTATAATATATACGTGTAGATGTGTGTGTAAATACAAATGCACAAACCTCTTAACAATTTTTCAAATTCTGGGAAATTTAGTGCAATCAGTTACACCTGCTGGTATCCAAAGCAAGTTCATTTTGCCAGACAGTTATTGTAACCTTTGGTGGAACTTGGTGGTCTATCACAGATTCCAACAAGTAGATATGTGTGCATATATCATCTTTCAAACAATGACTATCTTCATATATGTTATCAAATTAAAGGCACTAAACAGCTAACTCTGGAGTCAACCTCAATGACCACATGGGTCAGAGTTCAGAGAAGGTAAAAAGTTTTGATCAAGTAAAAAATTGCTATGCAATAGCAAAAAAAGAAACACGCTATAAAGTATATTTCCATTTTGATAGTATCACTAGGTACACAACATTCAGAAAGCATTTACTGCCTTATGAAATATATCTAGCATATTTTAAACGAGAACAAATTAAATTACAGACTTAGAAGAGTGAAAGATTGAATTAATTCAACTGTATTTGAAAGCGCTGCTTTAAAGAGTCTGGTTCTTTCCAGTGTGAGCGCTGAACTACTTTGCTTTGGATAGTAATCCCATTTCAGTGGGAAATCTCATATGCACAAAGTGTGCACATCAATATTTGCAGCATTGGTGTCTAATGGTTAAACAGTTAATCTGCTGAAAATGCTAAAGGCAAGAAACGAAATTGTCATATATGGATATTTCCTCAACCACAGTCCTCTTTAAGAAAAGGTCTTAAAAATATATTTTTTTCCACTTTTTTCATTTTTAAAACACAGATAGTTTTGCTTTTTCTGCACCAAATTTTATGAAACAATGATTCTCTGTTTCAGGCTCATTTGCATGTGCTACTCCAGTACAGATACTTTGTGTTGGTAAAACAGCCCTGTAATGTAACCCCTACATACCATTATATTTTTTAAAAAGAATTAACATGAAAAAAAAAAGCTTTTACAATAATAAATACAAATTCTGTTCCTCCCTCCCCAAAACATATTCTTCAGTTGCTGTGGACAAATTATCCAAACTCAGCTGTGCTTTAGGGCCAGAGGAAAAAGAGAGAGAAAGAAAGAAAACCATCCCCCACCTCCAGGAATGCGTGCACATTCAAGGAAGACAAACATGATTTTGTCTTTTCAAAAATGCAAGCATGCCAAGTACTTCTGCTGCAAGAAACAGTTATATGTACAGTACCCACTTCTGCTTCATTTTCTAAATGAGGTTCTCTATATTATAGCCAATAAAAAAAATCCCCATTTCCCAACACCAATATTTTCATATGTATAAGCATATGCATAAAATGCAATGTGCATAATACTGAAGTAACCTGCACATTAAAATATGGTCTCAAAATATACAGAAGCATTATGTTTTATTATAGATCACTGGAAAAAAAAAACAAACCAATTATTAAAAGATGTATTCGTTATAATTACAATAAAAAGAAGGGATGTGTTTATTTGCTGAGAAAATAAGAATCTAAAACTGTGGTTTTCACTTCTTCTGTCTTCATTTTACAATTATTACCTTTCTCAATGAAAAGGTACGGTCAGTCCTGCACATGCAGAACTTGACCTTTTTTGTTCGGTGCTTACAGGCAATTGCCAGTGTTCTACAGGGGTGACTGTATGCACAGATGCCTGTAGCATACAAAGGACACTGCCTTCACTTCTACTTTCTGAAGTCACAAATGCCACTTGTATGGGTCTCAACACAGCCTGGGTCACTTGGGAACCACACAGGTCACATCACTGAGAAGCTGCCTGCCTTCATTTGACATGGGGAATTTTCCTATGATGCTCAGAAATAAAAGATTAGAGGATTGTCTCCTTATACCCAGTTTTTAATATTAATAATTTTCTGTAATTGCAACAAAGGGATTGTCTCACAAAATGCTGCATGACATGGAAGTGCATATGAAGCAAAAGAGCAGAACTGAATTCTACCATCTGAAAAAATGGCACCCTTTGACATTCATCAATGCTTGCAGAGCATTTGCAGAGACCAAAGAGTGGATGCAAGCGCAGTGAGGTAGTGTGTGGGGCATTTTAACAGTGGCAACAGCAATGTCAAACACAAGCCACGTTTCAGACAGCTGTGCAGATTTTTAGGAGTGCAATGTGCACACTTCTGTGTCAAAGAAGCTAGCCATTCTCTAGACATTCTACTGCTCTTCAAATGCCTAGTGAGCGTATTAGGTAATACCTGAGGTCAGTTATGCCTGCAGAAGTCCTATGATCAAACTTTAAGTTTCCTGATAAGCTCCCCACAGCACGAGATGGCTAAAAGAAGTGAAAGGCTCTATTCCCTCTACCACTCACTAGAAGAGACAAGCTGGAGCAGCAGGTGAGCCACGCCAGCAGAAGGCCTATAGGAACTTACTTCTATCACAGACCAAGGCAAAAGCGGGGATTCAACACAGGGCTTATTCTTCAGCCTCTGTGGAAGCAGTAGCTTCCATTTTTGCCACTGTATCCTCATGTGGTTTTTTAACATCTCTGGTTCTCATTTGCTGAAGAAGCCCTTTAAGTGTTACTAGAGAGCAGAACACCTATAACATTTTTATGTTGAATAATATTGTCATCCAAATAGGTTTACAATCCCAGACCTATATTCCAAGTTGTGTTTATGAGCTGTTTTCACATTTTTGTCATGAGAAAGCCCGACTACATGGCATATTTTACAGACTGTTGTTTTTCCTGCTTTGTAGTTTTCTTTTCATCTGTCAAGAGGTTACATGACAGGATTTTTTTGACCTTGAATGTCATTTTGGTCTCACTTCTACTTCAAGGGAATATATTATTTTCTTTGTGCAAGAATCCAACACAAGCCCTTAATGAAACTCTTAGAAAAATACTCCTAGGTTGACCCAAACCCAAAATGTTGCCATGTATACCTATTCAGTAAAGACCAAATCCTACCACTCTACCTCAGACACATGCCCATGAAAGTTGCAGGGAGCTCATTCGGGCTAAGTCTCAGACTTCGATCCAATCAAGGATTACTCTTTATGGTTAAGACAAAAAACAAAGCAAAAAACACAACACTACCAGAAATTGGAAATCTGTGGAACTGATCATGCTTAACAGGCTTAAAACTACTGCTTGTCTAAACTGCAGAATTTCATCACAATTTTTTATCGCTATGCCCTTTCTCATGGCAAATCAATGTCCTCTGCATTTGGATGCTCTTGCATAATTGCATAATTGCACTGGCATAACAAAATCACTATTGTTTTGGCTTTGTACTAGTTAGGTATAGTTTCAGTTTAATATATTTTACATTGGACTTCATACTCCTTTAAAGGTATACTCTCAGTTAAAGCAGAACAACTCTGTGGACAGTGTGAAAGGACTAGGTAGATGCAAGTCTTCTCTCACTTGTCATGGGCACCTGAAATCACAAAGCTTAAGAGCTTTGTTTGAAGAAAACACTAAAAAGTGAGAATCACTGTAGAAACAGATAGACGTAAAATTCAAAAACATAGGACATTAGCTCTTGAGAGCTAAGCCTTAGGAGAAACCAAGAAAGAAAGTTTTCTCACTAAAACTGGAAAAGAAAGACTTGAATTTCCAAATAAAATCTTAGAACCATAGATTATCCTGAAAAGACTCAGATAGATCAAGTCTAACTCTGGACTCCACACAGGACCACCAAAAATCAGACCATATGTCTAAGAGTACTGTTCAGACTCTCCTTGATTCTGGCAGCTCAGTGCAATGATCAGTGTCCCGAGGAGCCTGTCCCAGAACCCAACCATCCTCTGGTGTGGAACCTGTTCCTGATATATAGGTTCCATATATATGGAACTGACCCTCCCCTGACACAGCTCCATGTCATTCCCTTGTGTCTTGCAAGTGTTACTAGAGAGCAGAGGCCAGCGCTGCCCCTCTGCTCCCTGTCTTCCCATATACAGGAAAAGGAGATTTGATCTATTATTTATAAATAGCAGAACTGCATGAAGGATATCTGGGTCTATCATGAGTTTCTCCTTCTCACAAAGTTAAGAGACTATCAAATTTAGCCTATTTCACATCAAAGACTACTGACTTGCTTTTTTCCTCACATGTAAATTTTCAACAGCATTTCCTTCTTATCTCTGATCAGCCATTTTCGATGTTATCGATCCACAACCCATAAATGTGTGATATTGACTAGAGGGGAGTCAATAAGCAAGTATCCTGAAGTCAGAGGCTCTCAGACTACTGCACATTACAAGTAGTTCCACAGTCTGGCTACCTATGGATTTCCAGGAATTAAGTTAAACATCACTATTGTCAGTAAGTGGTGGAGAGTTCTGACAATGAATCCAAATGATAGTGGTAAGCACCCTCAGATTACACCACCACTACAGCTCTTTGACATTATACAGTCCACATCTAGAAAGTGCTGCTTTTCAAATGTTGTGAAGAGAAACAGGAGCCTTATCTCCAGATGCAAGAAGTCCTTAGGTAGAGCTTTTTCAGTAAGATCATCTCACTCACTCTCAAACTTCCAGACTTTTTTTTTGTCTCCATCACTGGTAAGTGCCTGTTATTTATAGTTGTCTCTGTACATAACAGATGCCAACACAGCCCTGGAGCTGGCCGGAAAAAAAAAAAAAAAAAAGAAAAAAAAAAAAAACAAACAGCAATTTCAATCTCATCTTAGATGCTGAATGAATTCTATGCAATATGTGAAGTACCAGTGTTAAATGTACAGTTTGTTTTGGTCACTGGAGAAGTTATTTAATACACGCACACATTATAGAAACTCACTTAGAAGAAAACAAAGTAAAGGACGAGTATTTCTTGTTAGGGTGAGAGGTTTGTATTTGCCTGCTTTAGTTTGGCTAAGTACAAAATTACTTCATTACTACAAAAATATTACTGTCATTATTCAACACCTATTGCAGGAGAGCTTATTTAAAACACTGTACAGTTTAGATTTGGACTCAAATTAGAACATAGAATGAAGATTTAAATCTATCTACATATCTCATTTTCAGTGGTGGTGAGTGACAAAGTCCAACAAGCAGTAAATGTTTACGAAGTGATGTAATAAATGAGGGGCTCAGAGCTGTAAGTACTAATGTTATTAGAATAAATGTTAGCATTCAGCTTTAAAGTGCTTTGTTTCAAACTGAAGCAATATTCCTTCTCCCTTCTAAAACAAGAAAAAAGAGTATTTTAAAAATGAAGTATCTCCCTAAAGCTTTGCTCAGTACACTTGCTGGATGAGCTGTGACTCCATAAAGTTTAGGAACTTATTATGTTGCTAGATCAGAAGCTGCATTTATTCACACAGTGCATCTCTAAAACCTAGCTTTCATTAGAGCTGTGGGGAGGCCTAGTCTTTCTCCCTTCTCTCGAGAAGGTGAAGCTCAAGAAGATAATTAACCATGAAACAATGAGGAGGCTTGCTGGGTAAGCACTAGTGTGAAAACAGTTACTCCTCACAAAAGAGGGGAAATTAGCTGGCTGGATAAAAAAGGAAGTGTCAGACTGGAAGACTGAAAGGGCTGCCAGCATAAGTAGATAGCTCTATGCATCATTAATGCAATTTTTTTTTAACACTTAAACTTCACTGCTCTCTAAATTTAGATGCATTTAAACGCTATGTGTTAGGGGAGATTAATATGCCATTTTAAAATAATTTCTCTTAAACTTTCCATTTTCACATCTCACCAGTTTTAGTCACCCTTCCCACAAATGCAAAAATTCACCACCCTTTCAGTATTGCATTCTTGTTTACAAAGATGATGTAAACAGAGCATTCTAAAAAGATTGTTTGCTCATTGTATTTTACAAGCAAAATTATTTTATATTAAAACACATTTTTATGAACAGAAAGTTTGTTTTGATTTCACTGTTTCACACAGTAAAGACTTACTATGTGCATTTCCTTTCAAAACTTCCTTCTGCTCAAACGTTCCCTGAAGCAGCCACATCTTTGGCAGAAATTCAGTTATAAGCTATGCCAAAAGAAATTGAATAAACAAACACTGCTTAATGCAGCTGGGTAGGTAATTTACATATTACTGCACACCAAACATGAAGGCCTGAATATGGATTAGAGCTACATCGATGACACAAATATCTTATATGTTAGAGGAAATAAAAAATTCAGATCATCATTGCTAATGATTTACATGATACGATTTAATGTATACTGTATCATTTCAGATACATAAATGTTCATATTTAACTATTACAGAAAATACAAGTCATACATCTCTTTATGTTTTACTAGAAATCTTGAAAAACTATTAAGTGAATTCATTTTTCAAAGTTTCTTTTGGTGAAAGTAGCCTACCCAAATGACTGCATCATAGTCTTTTGAAACAATGAAGGAAAAAAGAGACAAAAAGAAACAAACAAATACAATGAAAATCCTCTAGGTATTGCTTAAAACTGATTTTTTACATTCAAAAATATTGTATAGGTAGGTCTCAAAACTCATGTGCTTTCAGAAAGCATCTATCGTTTTGGTGAGGTCAACAGTCCATTCAGCTTAGTCTATCTCTTGCATTGATCAATAGTGGATGTTTATGGAAAATTAAAAAAAAAAAAAAAGTAACAGAATGGTGTCATGCAAAATTTGAAAAGTCAAACTTTCAGAGATGGAGATACAAAACGTTAATTGATTTCTCCATTAATTTGACTAGTTATTTAATGAACTCATCGAATTTTCTTATCCACAATGTCATGCAGGAATAAGTTTCAAAGTTTTACTAACACTGCATGAAAACAGTATTCCTTTTAGATTGTTTTAAATCTTCTACATCATTATTTCATTGTGTACCCTTTCCCTCTTGTGTTAAGAGGAAACGTACCTTGCTTATTTATTCTCACTTAAATACATGTGCACATATATATATTGTTATATGTATATAGCATTCCTTTCTGCTTTCAGCTGATACAGCTCCTATAGCATCCTATAATAATGAACAATGAAACACTGATTATTCAAATATATAATAAAGATCCTGCAAATATATATCTATAATAACTGGAATCATCCAATACTGAACATTTTTTCAGGATGGAAATAAAGGTTATACAATTTGTTACTTGTTAAGAATACTTGTTAAGAATGAGGCTTCTTCTATTCTTTCTAAAAATTATTTTGCTTGAGAACTCTTCAAGATATCATAAAATCAGCTTCAATCACAATCCTGTGCCATTCCTTGTAGAACTGTGGTCATTAGAGATGCAGTGCAACAAGTCACTAAATTAATTCAATAATCACTACTTTCTGACTGTTGTATTTCTCTTAACTGTAATCTTTTAAAGAAGTCACGATCTCATGATATGCAGATATTAGGCATAGGAATAAAAAAAAAAAAAAGACTGATGTCATCCTGTAACCAGAACAGAATGCACTTCAAAAGCTCAGCACTTATATTATATATATATATATATATGGCCCTATTTTTAGTTGTCTAAATCAGAATTTCTTTTTTAAAATGTGACATCTATCACTGAAAATAATAATACTAGCCATTTTTTCCTACTTTCCTGGGATGCATGAATAAGAGCAGGTGAAGGAAAGTGATCCTCCCTCTCTACTCCACCCTGGTGAGGCCACATCTGGAATACTGTGTCCAGTTCTGGGTTCCCCAGTTCAAAAAAGACAGGGATCTCCTATTAGTCCAGCACAGGGTGAAAAACATGATAAAGGGCCTAGTGCATCTCCCATGTGAAGAAAGGCTGAGTAACATGAGTCTGTTCAGCCTGGGGAAAAGAAGATAGAGGGAATCTGAAAAATATTTATAAGTATCTAAAGGGAGGTGGGAGGCAAATAGATGAGGCCAGGCTCTTCTCGGTGGTGTGCAGTGATAGGACAAAGAGCAATGGCCTAGAACTTGAACATAGGAAGTTCCATACAAATATGTAGAAGAACTATAAGAATAAGATTGATGAAGCACCTGAACAGGTTACCCAGAGAGGTTGTGAAGTCTCCTATGGAGATATTCAAGATCTATCTGGACACTTAACTGCGCAACCAATTGCAGGGAACCTGCTGTAGCAGGGGAATTGGACTCAACAATCTCTTAACGTCCTTTTCATCACTTGCAATTTTGTGTTCTGTTCTATTTCATTTGCAATTAGTTATTTTTGCCATTTAAACAGTGCATGAACATCCTTTCAGCAATTGCATATACTGGAAACATCAGATTTCCAGTCTCTGAATATCATAGATTGCTACTAAAACTGAGAATTCACTTGAAGATTTTATGCATTTTACATTTCAAATCAATATGTTTCTGGAGCACAGAATGTTTTGCTATCAAAGCTGTGGCTGCACCCAGACACTTCCAATGATTATTTAATATGTAGCATAGGAGAAAAAAAAAAAACAACAAAGATTGACTGCTGGATGGTAGAATACATGTCACCATGACCTAAACCTGCCATCGTGATGTTGACTTCCCCCACTGTAGAATTATAAAGCTCACATTTATAGATAAGATTGAATCCTGCTGCCCTAATGCCCGAATTTTTGTAGTCAGTGTTATTATTTTTAAATTGCAGCAAGTGTTGCTATGTGTAAATGCAAAGAAATTAAGAATGTTAAGATATACCATCAGTGGAAGTCAAATACCATATCATGAGAGACATGATATAATGATAATTTTCGTGATCATATGATCATGAAATTACAGAGCCATGTGATATATTGGCACTTCTGAAAGCCTCACTGGCATTCAAAGTCTCAGATGGCCTTTAAAAAACAACCATTACAAAATAAATAAACTAAAAAAAAAAAAAAAAAAAATCACCAGGTAAGTGTTAGCAGCTTTCTGCCAGCTATGAAATTCCCTCACCTAACTCCAAAATAACACTGTTGCCAACAGATGGCTCGGAAACAGAAGTATCTTCTGGCCACATGGATGAACACAGAAGTTTTGTTTCCAACATTCCAAAATAAAATACCACCAATTTCTCACCGGATAATGCAGCATCACTGACCAGCCATGGAAGTTACTGATATATAATGAACTATTTTTAAGCAACATTAAAATGCATAAATTTCTTCTCTTTCCAAAATTACATATATGAACAGATTAAAACCGCATTAGCAGGAAAGGGAACAGAGAAGAAATTATTCTCAAAACTGAATATACAAGTACACAAAACCTTGTGGCATTGTACCAAGTAGTTCATATAATTCTTCCTCTGAGAAAAAATAGATTTAAAAAAAAAAAAAATCAAAGTATACAGGATCTAAAGAGAAGGCTTGAAAGACACTGACCACATTTAAAAAAAAAAAAACAAAAAACCATTAGTCCAGAGGCACTATTTTATACTGAATTCAGCCATAATGCTTTAAGACAATTATCACACCAGAAATTTTGACCTGTGATCATGACATTTTTTACCTCAAGTATCTGAAATCAGTTTTTCACTGATTATAGAATAAGCTGTAGTTAGTAGCTATATATAGTCAAGCAACCATGTTTGGTTTAAAAATTATATCTTTTGATTATTTTGCTTTTGCAGTCTTTCTGTTTAAAATCATCAGCCATTATGAAGCATCCGCACTCTTATAAAGAAATATATTCTATAAAAAAAGCAAGTAAATCTCAAATCCTGCACAGAAACGTTGTGTGCATCATTAATAAAAATCAAAGAGGACTTGGGGTAATTAAATATTGCAGTAATTGATTTTCTCATTAAAATAGCTCTTTACTTTTAATGTAATTTCATTTATCTTCGTGTGCTCATGCCAACAACATCAACAAAAAGTAACTTTCACCTCTTATGTTACAAAGTTTACTGGGTACCTCAAGAGGACAAAGAAATCATATGTGCCTGTGGAATTAACAGGAACTTTCAGAAGTGAATCATGCATATCGGGGAAGTATTTTCAGTTACTTGAGGTGGATAGTGGTTGAAATCTGCTACTATGGGTTGGTGATTGAACAAGCTGCAAGAGAGACTTGCATAGGTTTCAATACACCGGAAACTACAAATTCATACCTAACCAGCACCATCATGGCCCACGAATTTGTGTGTGTTGAGTTAGTCTACAAGATCTCTGAACAGATCTTCCTCTACCAAGCAGAAGTCTTTCTTTCCCCAGACTCTCTAGCTTATCTCAATGGTCTGGAATTCCCAAGAGGCTGTCTTAGCAGTAAAGAGTGAAGCAAAGAAGGTGTTTAGTAATTCTACCTTCTCAGTGTCTTTTGTTACCAGGACACCCACCTCATTCAGCAGTGAGCCCACATTTTCTTAGTCTTCCTTTTGCTTTTGACATAGTTAAAGAAGCCTTTCTTGTTGTCCTTGACCTCCTTCACCAGATTTAAATTCAAGTGGGCCTTAGCCTTCCTTGTTGTATCCCTATCTGACCCTGACAACATTCCTATATTCTTTCTAAGTGGCTAGACCCCTTTTCCACATTCCAAAGACTTTCTTCTTCCATTTCAGTTTCCCATGAGCTTCTTCTCATCTGTGAAAATCTGCCAACTTTGCCTAATTTCTTACTCTTACAGACATACAGATCTTGACCTTGGAAGAAGCAGTGCTTGTATGCCAGACAGGTCTCTTGGGTCCCCTTAACTCCCAGTGTTCTAATCTATGGGATACCTTTAAATAGGTCCTTGAAGAGATGAAAGCTGATCCTCTTGAAGCTCAGGGCTGCAATACTACTTTGTCTCATTCTTTCAATGTAAGATCCTGAACTGCTATATCTCATGGTCACTGTATCCAAGGCTATCCTTAACTTTCATTCCTTTCTTGTTCGTAAGAACCAAGTCCAGCAGCGCATCTCTCTTCATTGGCTCCT
Source organism: Meleagris gallopavo (assembly GCF_905368555.1). NCBI lineage: Eukaryota > Metazoa > Chordata > Aves > Galliformes > Phasianidae > Meleagris > Meleagris gallopavo. The sequence continues at coordinate 34,608,556 of NC_139408.1, read as the reverse complement.
CCACCGTGCGTGTCAGAAAGTTACCTTCCCTGCACTGCAAGAAGCCTCTTGATTGTGTGCACCCAGCCATATTGGTTTTCTAGCAAATACCAGGCTGATTAAAGTCCTTCACGAGAATCAGACCCTGTGATCGTGAGGCTACTTTCAGCTGCCTGTAGAAGGCCTTATCAACTTCCTCCTTTTGATCAGACTGCCTCTAGTAAAGACCCACAGAGGTGTCACTCATATTAGCCTGCCCCTTAATTCTCACCCATAAGCTCTCTACTCACTCATCATTAATTCCTAGGCAGAGCATGATACATTCCACTTGTTAGCTCACTAACTCCACCATTTTGCTGTCTGTCCTTCCTAAGAAGTACACAGCTATCCATTCCATAACACTGAACTACCTTTTCTGCTCTAAGTGGAAGGAAGGGAAAGCTGGTCTTGAAGAGGCTCCACAGAAAAGTCTTTTTCTAGCACTACTCATCTACACATATCCATACTGTGTTACACATAAAGATTTTTTCTCAAACACTCCTCTTTCATTAACTGAAAAGAACAAAGGGCATGCTGAGTACATTTCCTCTCAGTCTTAACTGTTTACCCCACTTCCAAATCATCTGGAACTCGTGAAAAAGTTAGGAGTATCATTTTCTGTCCTCCCCAGGCTTGCTAGAGACTGTGAAATAGAACTGCCTTACTCTCTGTACTCTGAATTAGCCATTCGTTTCTTCTTGCCTAATCAAACCTACAAATAAAGAGTTCATAACATTATTAAAAGTAGATATAGATAAAAGACTGACTTATGGCAGTGAGCTCATATGACTGCCTCTGATGATTTGCTCTCCCTTAATGAAAGCATCTTGCTGAGATGAATGTAAGTTGGACTGGCACCACATCTGGATGGTTGCCCTAAATTGTTAGTTGTGCAATAAAGTTTTGCATTCTCTGAGAATGGAAAAGAAACCTCTCTGGAAAGGCCTAAATGTATTAACTCTATTCACTCTAAAAAAAGTCACTGCAGATGACCATGCAGGAGATTTTTTCAATAATGTTACATAGAGTTTATCTGTTTGTTGGTTTTTTTTTTTTTTAATGAATTTTCACTAAAAGTCACTACATCTGCATTATTTTTTTTTAATCAAGATCTATTCAACTAGAAGCATTTTACCAGCTTCAGTTATCATCTGGACTCTGCATACTGCCATGATGCCCACTTCTCAAGAAAAACTATAAGAGATACTAAACTTCTTGCAGGAATGTGGGGGGTATATCTTATCTTCGATAAAGCCCAAGAAAAAAAGTTACATCTGATTTCATAATTTACGCACTATTCTGTTTTAGATTCTACAGAAGAGTATTCCATATGACAAATTAGACATGTAATACCACACAGAAGCTAAAAAGTTTACAGCACCTCAAGTACAAGAATGGTGCTGAGCCTAAATAGAGTTATATACGTCAGAGACTATCACCAAATATCAAGCCACTGAAAAAATGCATACTTTAAGGAAGGAAGCTCCAAAGAGAGCAAACTTCAGTACTGAAACGTGAGCGCAACAAGATGGCTAACAGAAGCAAATACAAGCAATCAGTATTACACTACGAAGAAATGTAGTATCAAAACAAGAATAACCTTTGACAGATAATGAAAAAGAAACCCCTTCATACACAAGTTATACAGTTGGAAGAGTAGTTAGGATAGTATTTTACAGGTGTTACAGTTGGAAAGATTATCATAGTGAAAAAGAAACAATCAAGGAAGAATTGATCCTGTATCCAAGGATCTAGGCTTGTAGTGGAAAAGTCCAAAAAGGAGGGATCTTCAGAAAGAGATCTTTCCATATTGGTAGTCAGCCCTTAAATGGGGTCTAGAAGGGGTGCAGCTAGGCTCCACTCTTTCCGGTCACACAGCTGAATTGCCTTCACCTGTGTTCCCATGGCCAACTCAGTCCTTTCCTCAGGTGATAAATCAGTGTTCAGGCTGTGACTCAACATACACAAGTCATTAAATAATTACTTTGTGAGGGCTAGATCATGCAAAAGATTGCTCAGCACTTTAGAATGTGTAGTAGTATGTCCTTCTCAGCCAATTAAGGTAACTTTTACTCAGTACTTTGCTATACTGTTAATTTCCAAATTTTTATGTCAGATTTCTAGCTAGATCCCATCTCACAAAACAATAACTGTGGTTACAATGTGGTAATTGTAACAAAATTACAATCCTATAGGAACCAAGTTTTTAATTTAATGGAGCTATCTAACAAGTAACAGAACAACGTCGAATACGTTTTTTACCTCTGAATGCAGGATTTTGTACTGTAGCTTAGAACAAGTGTCAGTCCATAGCTCAAAAAAACATTGAATCAATGTATTAAATAAAGAAAACTGAAAGGGAGAAAAATACAGCTAGCATTACGCCTAGCACTATTCAAATCTATTTTCCTTTGCAGAAAACATCACAGAAACAGATGAAGAGAGAAAAGGGTAAAGATACCTGATCAGAACCAATATAGTATGTTTAAATGACAACATCAGTTGTAAAGAATGAAATAAAGAGAAAGCTGGGAAAAATACTAAACTGGGCTTTATGGAATCTTTGTTCCCCCTACGAAACAAGCATATAAGAAACAAACTTGTGGTAAAGAGAGAGGTTTGGTTTTGCTTTTTTTTTTTTTTTTTTTTTTTAAAGTGAGCTGCTTTATCATTGCAGATTTTCCCAAGTCCTTACAACTCTAATTAAAATGTGGTAATTGGTTATGTTACCTCAATTACCATGATGCATGGACATTGATGCAAAGCGACACCAATTGAATCCCTTGGGTGTTATACCCCAAGGCCACCCCATTTATTGTGGCCTTATTATTTTCAATTATGTGGTTGGATGTGCAGCATACTTTCCAGCCAATACAGATGGGGGTTTTGCTGGACATACAGTGTAGTGTACACACAGGATGACTCAGGAGGAAAAAATAAAAGTTTCTAAAATTTCATGAAGCATAGTGGTAGACTTAAATCAATGAATACTTTAGACACTTTCTGGACAATGTGAGAATTACAGCACCTTAATCCAAATTATCTTCACTCAAAATCTCCATTTAAAAAGCATTATGAATACTGTCCCTTCAATAATTAGCCCTCTGTTGAATAAGAAAAGAGATTGTGTGCTCCATAAAATTGATATCTTTCTCATTCAGTGAATGAGCAGTCTGGAGAAAAAACAGTTTCTCTGGTCATCAAAAAGGCAGGAATTGAATTGCAACTTAACAAATAAAATCTATTAGAAAACACAGTTTTGTCTCTCTAGGAGCCACAGCAGTATAACAGTTTTACATATTCCAGTGTTGACAAAGCTGTTCCAGAAAAGTGAATACGCAGAGTAACCTCATTATGGCTTCCTATACAGAGGTATATCTGACTTGGACAGGACAACAAATTGTGAATATCATGACTGCTGTAATAATGCACTGAGGCTAGATGCTTACTTAAACTGAATATAACAATTGGCTAAGCAAATGATCAAATATTGATTAAAAAAAAAGATCAAAAATTTAGTTGTCAGATGACATTATACCAGCAAACTATGGAATGATAAATTGGGGGGAAAAGAATTTACAAAAACAAACAAACAAACAAACAAAAAAAACCATCAGTGAAGACAAACAATTCAAAAGAAACCTAAAACCTCTTTGTGGTTAATTCCAGTTACTTCTATAATGATGTAAGTGGCTCAGATAAGTGACAGAAACAGGACAAAGAAATATACCAGTACAGAAATTAAGAAGAGAGCAGAAGATGCAAATGACTTTTGTACCTCTTTAATGCAATATAATCATTGGAGTTATCTTATGTACTATCAGCAAGTTGGATGCCATGAATGAGTTCGGATGCCATCAGGCTATAAAATCATCTCATCATTTGTTTTCATAAATTGCAGTATTTTGTGGGCAATCACAAATGAAGACTTGTTAGTAAGAGATACTGTTTATGTGCCAAGGCTGGCACACTATCAAATACAGAGAGATAGGGAAGCAGAAGTAGCAGTTCTGGTACCTACCCAAGAAATGACTACACAGGAACTGAATGAAAAGAAAGTCTAGAATATGCCAACTCAAACCAGGAAAGAGAAAGGAACCTGAATTCTGTAGTGGCTGAGGCATCTGTAAGTGTTAGGAATATAAATAGTTTTATCAACATGAGAAATTTGTAGATGTTGACACACTCAAAGAATCATATTATTATAAACAAGACTAGAATAAGAGGTTCCAAAGCAAAACAGCCCACAGTGTAAATTAAATGAGTATCATATCACAATGGCAGCTAATGGCTGCTGTTTCTTAGCAGAAAGAATGGTACACCCCTTGCACAATGAAAAACAGTTCAGACCAGCAAATAACTCCAGACTCCCTCAGGCAAAGGGGAATGAAGCAGCATGCACCTTGAGAAGTTCCAAGCGCTGGAACATCAAGCAAAGTACAGTGCTTGAACACCATGCCTCAGCTCCTGATCGATTGCAGTCCACAAAGTAACACAAGGCTCGCTTCACTCCTGCTGTAAGAGCAGCACTAAGCTCTAATTAGCACATAACAGCTTATTTAGAGTAACTGCAGCTAGAATAAGCAAACTGTCTCCATGAGCTGCCCACATGCAAGAGGAAATAATAGGCTTTCACTACAACAACTTGGAGTTCTGTTCAGCCCATCCTGAAGCTATCTCACAAATACAACTTTTTTTGTGTTCCATGCTCAATAGAACATATATATTTGTAACAACAAAATTGTAAGTTTTGTATGAAAAAGGTAATTTTTCATCTTTGTAGTACCTTACCTTTCAGATAAGTACAGTAGAAAGCCAGTTCAATCTCTTTTGGCTAGTTATGAGGACTGCTGCAAAAGTAGTACCTCCTATTTTATTATATGCCAATGAACTCAGAGGCAGATGTCAGTAGTATGGCAGTACAGGCTGAGTCTTCCCACCGATATTCTGTTAAATTTTGTTGCTGCGTAACAGATGGCAGCAGAAGGGCAGTCTGACAAAATGGTGTCCGACATAGAAGTGTGTATGAAGCAATGGTGTGTCACTGAATTCTTCCATGCGGAAAAAAACCTGCATCTGTTGACATTTATTGAATGTTTTTGGAATGTTTATGGAGACCCAATAGTGCACAGCGTACTGAGCACAGTGAGGCAGTGAGCTGTGCAGTGGCGACATTGATGTGAAAGAGAAGCCCCATTCCAGGCAGCCATGCACATCTTTTACACCACCAAATGAAGAACATCTTGATAAGCTCATCTGCACAAATTGACTAATGGTGGTGACTAAGTTGAAAAATAGTGTTTTGTAGCTGAGAATTTAATCTATTGAATAGATTATTATGCTCTTTGTATCTGTTATAGTTTACATGGAATTAAATAGGAGGCATTACTTTTCGAGCAATCTATGTAGTTACAAACTTAGCAGAGTCTCAACTTTTAGCAACCCAAATTCAGAATTGCAAGAACTGATTTTTAGGTTAGCTATTGCCTAGTACCTCAAATATACGTTCTTGAAGCTTCAAAATTCACATAGTTTTTCTGGTACTGGCCCAATAAATAAATCTTTTGCACAGCACTAACCAACAGTTTACTAGAGCCATTGACATCTGAGTAATATGAACAAAAAACATTTCAAAGACGGAATAATCACATCAACAAAACTGGTGTTCCTCAATAGAACACCAATTAAATTTTTCAATTTAAAAAATATTTGCTATTTTGTTTTCTTTCTTCAACGGTTTTTTCTGTTCTCCAGTCTCAAACTGATATTCTAAACCACTATTTTGCTTTTGACTTCCCTCACTTCTGTTCTTATTTCTTGCCCTCCCAGATTCATTACCATCAAAACTCAGGAATCTTGTCTTACCAATGAGACAGCATTTGTCTTCTCCTCTTTCTTACATTCTCATTTAAAGGTGAATGTACTGTTAAAATTTCTCCTATTATTACCTTCAACACTACAGAATCCTCCTCACCAACTCACTATTTCTTGGTTGGTTCAGACTGATAGTATTTTCATTCAAGAACTGCCATTTTTTTCAGAATGATATCTTGTATATCTTAATACTACACTAACACAAACAAACAACTGCCAGAGAAATGCAGCTTCTGATATTTTTTTTAAAGGAACAAAACTAAGTCAAAAGTAGTATTTTGCTGCTAGTCAGACAATTGCCAGGAAATAAGTACATATCAAGTATTTTTTCCTTTTATTTGTTTTATACAAACCTAAAATTATACAAGCAAAAATGTCACTTATTCTCAAATCTCATCAAGGCTCCTCAATACATGCATTACAGAGGGTTATCATTGCTGTCAGCGTAGCTGCTGCATACAGGCTTTGGCATTATGATAGTACCACAGAACATGCTGAGCCAATTCATCCATTACAGTCAATGGTGTTACAGTAGGGATTACTTTGTCCCCCCTATGGTTTATTGTTTGAATGTAGATACTGCATTGTAATATAGTTTTATGCTGTAGAAAACCTGTCACTTAATGGACAGTTTAAGTAGAGTGCTATTTTGCCTCTGAGGAATCATTTCCCTGAGAGAAAAGGGAAATTAATGCATTTTACTTATATTCAAATACACAGATTTGTATATTAATCACATACCATAGCATTCTATGTGAAATTCACATCTACTGCTGGGATACTAATTAAAACCAATCATACTTACAAAGAAAATACTGTTTCTGAAATATATTTACAATCAATGATATATGTCTCTGGGCCCAATTCTTTTAGGTACTGAGCAACTTACTGATCTCAGAAGAAGGTGGCTTTCATTACTCAATAGAATCAGATGAGAAGAGATTTAAATATACAGCAAATAGAACGCGCATATTGTGAATTCATCTTATTAATCAGTGGTGTCTGTAGACTATAACACTTTGTGAAAAACTAAAACTTCATTTGTTGTCATTAGAGACTAGGAACAGCACCATCAGTCAGAAGAAAACACTCAGTACTTGCCTAGCACTGAAACAATGACTGATGTAAAATGGAATTACATGAGATCTTTTTAAATGGCTGGCGTAAAGTGAAATTACATGAGATCTTTTTAAACCAAGCATCACTCACTGGGTCTTTTTCAAGTCTCTTCTGTAGCCTTGTTTGCCACTGGACAGCTTGCATGACAATGGCTTCCCACCTCCTCTCGAGGTTTACGATTATCAGCTGCATGGACTGGTGATCTGCACTCAGGTTGCAGGTCTCCTGGTCATCCAGGAGGTGCTGGCACAGCCGCAGCACGGAGGCAACCCCACGGCGTCTCTGCTTGATCTCACAGCATAGGGACTGCAGAACAGATAGATGACAAATGTCAGGGTTGGACATTCTGCATTAACTCTTATTTGATAGATATTGGTTCTAATAGTTCTTCAGCTCTTCCATAAATTCCCATTCTTAACGTCAAAGGATACTGTTTATTTCAAGATAAACACAATCTTAATTGCAGATAAGGAGTAAAGCTACTTTCAGTCTTCTTCAAACAAATGCCATACATAGCTAACTATACTGATAATGTTGAAAGTTTTACAGTGTAGATTGGTTTATTCTTCCTTTTTTACATTCAGCTGGGACACATCTGAAATGAGTTACCCTGACAGTAATCAACTTCAGAAATTTTTCAGGAAAAAAATGGGAAAAAAAATTGTATTCATACAACGAGAATATATATATAGTATGTGTATACACATATATATGCCTCTCAGAAGAAAACAAGAACAAAAACAAAAACCAATAGAAATTATGGCTCATCTATACCCTGTCATAGCAGAAACTTTCAAGAAGAAGAGTAAAGAGGTTACTACAAAATCCTTTACAGATTTTGCTGTCGTAAAATCATTTCCAAGGTAGTTCTATATTCAGATAAATTTAGGAATACTATGATAACTGTATCCTTCTCAAGGATGGGTTATTCATTGCATTTATTTCATCCTACAGATTCCAGTGCCGCAAAGAACGTCTGACGTAAACTGCATGATGGGATAGTCACTAAGCCCTAATATTACTAAATATTGATAGAAACTGGGATAGGCTGGTTGTATGCCAGAAAGCTAAATAACTACACTGAGAGTCCTACTGAACAGCTATATAAATAATGCATTTTACATGCCAAAACAAAAGAGAGATCTACTACTTGGAAGCAGTTAATGGTATGGGATAACTTTGAACACAGTTTTATCTACAAATACAATTGTACTTTATAGTCATTCAACATCAGATCAGGGTTTTATTGCCTCACAATATGTTTTTATAATATCTATAACACTAGGGTACACAAAACACAAACACTTCTGAGGATGACTGCTTCAGCCCAGCTTCGAAGGCTCCATACTTTTATAGCATGACACAGTTCAAGTACACAGCTAGTATCAGAGGCCAGTGCTACTCCTGAATTTAACAAAACTGTGCTACACACATGGGAACTTTCCAGATAATTTAAATTATAACTTGCTAACATCTGTTTCCCTCTGTGGGATGCCACAGATGAAAGTGCATGACCCTATGAGAAAGTCTCAACTACCATCTTTTATGAAGACAGGGTATTTTCCTTTAACTGGAGTTAATCATGATAGATAGATAAATAGATAGATAGATAGATAGATAGATAGATAGATAGATAGATAGATAGATGGATAGATAGATAAATAAAAGAAAGCTAGCCACAAGAGCAGAGTTCTCAGAGCTGTTCAAAACCGTAGAGCTGACCTGAACTTTACCAGGAAAGCAGTTAACATTCTGTAGCAAGTGTATTTGAAGTCCAAAGTTTTGTAACACTTGTGGATTAAAAATCAGAAAATCTACTTAGAAATATTATACATCTACAGAGTATTTTGCTGCTGAAAATATGTACTTGACCAATAGCATTATGTGCAAAAGAGTGGTATACACATCTAAAAAATACATATCCTTTGCCTACGGATAGTGTTGAAGTGATTTTTTTTTTTAATTCAGAGCCTTCAAGAGAAATGATGATTAAACCCACAAACATAGTTGAATTACTAATTTACTTTCACTGGCAGAATTGGGCTGTTCTTACAGTTAACAGATTGCTTATTAATCAACAAGGGTAAACAAGACAATGCAATCTCATTTAAGGCAAAAGTTTTAATGCCTAACAATATTTGTGTTCAAAATGCTAATCATGATAAGACTTCATTAGAAGACGTCTTAAAATGATTAAGTACATTTCACTGTAAAGTACACTCAGTAGTATATCAGCAGATGGACATTTTATACAGATGTTCCACTTATTGATATAATGCATTCTATAGCAATGTAAATTACCCTAACTCTGTAATAGCTAGAATTCTATTACTTCTATAATGAGAGAACCCTGTACCTTTAATATTTCTGAATTTTAAATAAGGTGAATGACAAATTCCCAAACCACTATTTAAGGCAAAATATGACCAGGAATTTTATTATTCAATTTATACCAGAGCTGCATTTTCACATATGTTTCCTGAACTTGCCCTATTTATTTTCCTCGACCTCATTACTAGTTTCCTACACAGTTCTTGATGTAACCAACATGTCTGACACATTTCCTTTTTGATGCTATTCATTAGTCTAACATATCAGAAAAATAAATAAATAAATAAAGCCCTACCTAAAGTCAGAGTTCTTACTTTACATTGTGTAACAGCAAAACAATTCATTTTTATGCATGATGGTAAGTTATATACTGCTGGCAGCCAATTCATACAGCTCTGCATTAACTTTGTGGAAGTCAACACAGCTCAGAACTTGGCCCCATAACATTATCTTACCTCAATCTATCTGATTATGTCATTCCTTATAAATACCGTTCATTTTTGATACAATACCATATAATTTGATGAGGTAAGGGGTATTTAATTCATAGCCATTATGTGAGTATTTAAGTGAGAACTTCACATTGTGCTATAGCAGAGCTACAGGATCCAAGTCACTTCTAATTTACATCAATTTTACACCAGCATAATAACAGTAGCTTTACTGAAGCTATTTCTGATTTACATGGCTGTGACAGTACAATTAGGCCTATGGCACTTTTGTTTCAATTTTATTACATGATATTATAGTTAATATTAAACAGGAGAAGAATGAAGTGCTTGTACCTAACAGTGTGTTGAAAGAGTTGGCTATAGCAATAATACTTTAAAAGCCACAGAACTTAATCATGTGAAAACTTCTTTAAACCCCATATAATGACACCAGCAATAATGAATCTAACCAGTATTATGATCTGGTATACAGTGTCCTTAAGGGACACAGTAATTGTATCCTATGACGCAATACTTCACGGTGTTGTATATCCATCCACAATCTGCTGTTGTTAAAATGGTATGACTCTACAAAAACCTGTTAATATGGCAACTGTACAGCCATGCATGCCTCCAAGGCCATAGTTACTTCAATTCTTTGCTAGGTACATTCTGAAATGTAAATTAACAGCTACAATTCATGATTAATAATAATAATAAAATGGAAAAGAAAGGAAACAAAATTTCAGATAGATTACACAGTATCTCTACTGAGACTTGAGCCATATGTCTAGAGAAGCTACAGTAAGCTACTGAGTACTCGACAGTTCAGAAAATTAGGAAATGATCTAACAATAGACTTCAGAGCATCACTTAGGCTCCTGTGTGTGCAAAAGTTTGTCTGAAATACAGATTAAGAGATCAGACACATTTAGCTCTAGCTAACTTAAATCTTTCACAGTAAGACTTAAAGTAATATATATCACTTTGTTTGCTGCAGGCTGTGTAAACATGGTATCTGCAGCTGCCATGTGCAAGCTTGACTTTGTTCAGGTCTTTGCTTTGCAACAGGTACCCTGAAAACATTGAGGAGTTATTCATTATAACATTATTGACTGTCACACTTTCCCATACCCATCAGAGCTGCTAGAATCTTGGGAGATATTTCTTCCTTTTGCCTACTCCTATTTTCAGTGCTTTGAAGTTATCACCTGCATAGCTACAAAAGGCTAGCTGAAACTACTTTCACAGCTTGTTAATACCATGCCTTAAATCATGTGGAAAAGCCCTTGCTGAGTCAAATGACATCAAAAACTTTCCAAGCCATGGGCTAATGGCACTACCTATGAGGTTGGAAGTAGCCATGACCTGATCACAAGTTGTTCTGCATGGCTGCTTGACTCCTGAGTGAAAAGTAGGTGACAAAAACATGTGCGGCTTTAGGCAGTGCCAGAGAGTGTAGGAGACCTAGACAGGTGGGAAGCTGAGGAACATTAGAGCCATGCAGCCCCAACTCTCCTCCATCCCTCAGCCTCTGGGCAATGTATGTTCTGTATTATTGAAGGCTGAGAAGCCAGTTTTGTTCTGACACAATATAGCAGAGGAATTGGCCATAGAAGTTCTTACACCAAGGTTCCTCAGAGAAGGTGCTAAAATGGATTGGCTAATAGTACCAAGGTTCTCAGTGAACTCAATAGATCTTGAGACTAAAAATATTTTAAAAGTCTGTTTGAAATAAGTTTCCCTCATTTAAACCCTCACAATCCACATATAATCACCACATGAAATGCTTAGATACAATTTTTAACATTCTTTATTATGTATTGTTCACTGAAATATGTTTTATATGATCTGAACTTTCTTCAACCATTTCTGTCTTTCTTGCTTTCACTCTATGCTTAGGAATATTTGAAGCCTGTATGGAAATATTTCACATAGTGAAACAAAACTCTGTTTTTGAATGAAAAGGAAAACCAGTAATTCCTCAAAAAATATTAATGAGAAAGTAATTCCTAAAACCAAAAATGCCTAATGAAAAATATAGGAAATGAATGACTTGCCATCTTTTAGAAAAATACTGCCAAACCTGTGTGCTATTGCTGTTTTCAAGGTTAAAAGAAAATGTCACCTAATATGGGAACTCAACTCAGTTGCAGACAGTGGGACTTAATCTATAGTGAAGCTAAATATTCTATAAGTATGCAGTGAAGTGCAAAAAACAGCAATTGAAAAATGACATGATTAAATGGCACAACATGCAATCATTTGCTCTCAATTATATCAATGTATCTTCTTCATTTCAAGGAGTCAGGCAGAAATATTGTTTTTTAAATGCCTCTATTAAATTGGGCACCAATAATAAAATAGATGAGAGTTCTAATAAGCTCATTTATGTAACATATATCACACACCACAAAACTATTCTCTCCAAACGGGTTTGTTCATAGATTTGTCTCCTGCTTGTCACCAGTCTTGGCTATATTAATAGACTTTAAAGGCACAAGGCTTGCAGACCATTCAGTGGAAAACCTTTGTACTTAACCCTTGAGAGATCTTTAATGCTAATTATGGAGAAAGTATTGATATAATATCTTTGCTGTCACATTTTATTATGATGATGGTCACAACAGAATCTAGGACTGACGTTTTAGAAATATCATCTAATTGCAAGTCAGAAACACAGAATGACAGTTTAAAGTACATTATGACTTCTCCCAAAATAATGATCTGGTTCTCTATTTCAAAGCTCCACTTTTAATAGCATTACAACCACTAAATTGCTACAGTGATCATTTCTTTCTGTAAGTCACTGCTTAGCAAAGTGTTACAATACTTCTCTTACAAGTCTGAGTACACCATATTCTTTGTGAACTGTGTGTATTGCTGCACATACTAAAATGGCAAGAAAGTAGTAAGGAAAAATATTTAATTCTTTCACTGCCTTCAAGAGCTTGTATTCGATGTATAATTTAGTACCTAATAGATTCGTGTTAATTATTATTTCACTAATTTCACTCTTTAAAATGTATAAGGGAATTTGTATTTATTTGTAATTGATACTGTAAACTAATTAAATAGTACTGTTAATTAATTAAATAGGTAAATATATTTATTTTAAATAAAGTATTGATTTTAAAATAGCATTCTAAAAATAGCCACATTATTTCTCTTTTTTTTTTTTAAGAAGTGCATCATCGTACTGAAAAAAACAGTCAGAATCCAGAACAAGTTCCCCTGGGCTCGGTCCATAGAACCTGCTATTATATCTGTAGAGCATTCTTTAATTTCTTTGTTCTATTCATTCTGTTTGTCTAAGTACTTCAAAATATTTGTTTGTAAAAACATACTTGAATGGATATGATATTTAGCTCACATTCCCATGTAACTAGTAATATGTAATACACTTCTCCTCATAAATTAAAAACACTATTAAAATTCCAGCCATATAAAACAACATGAAGATTGAGTTACTATAAAAGAAACTATAATAGCTTACAGATTGCTTGTATCATTATTAAAGCACTGGTATCTATTACAGTGTCTCCCTGGAATAAAGAATGCACTTTTGGCAATAATCTGCTAAAAAAGTGCCCATTATTGCTAAGATGCTCCTATCTAAGCTCTAAACTAGTGTGCAATTACAGGAAGGTAACTTTTAAAAATAAAAGAAAAACAGTGTTGGATGTAAATGCCTTTTCCCTACTGAAATACAACATACCTTCTCCGAGTATTATTTTTTGTGCTTCATATTGGAAATCAATTAGATGCATTTTTACAAATATTTTTGAGCTGCTGCTACACAAGCAGTTGGAGTTAACCTGGATCCAGGAATAAGCCAAGCCATCCACATGGAGAAGCCAGACGTGATGGCAAGAGGATTCATTTTCCTACTCTGGCACTATTTGTGTTTATAAATGCCCCAGTTCATGCCCTCTTTTCATTCAGTTTGAGAAGTTCTCTTTCCAGGGAAACACGTGCAAAGGAGAAACACTGAAGGGAGTGGTATAATTTGTTAGGGTTTCTTTCTTTGCTCCCAGAAAATGCTAAAATAACAGTAGAGAGAATACCAGACATATATTATAAATATCAGGGCTGTGTTTTCCTTTTGTGATGAATCCTAAACCACACCGACCTAAAAGTCATTTTGCTGTTGTGGACAAACTTGAATTTTTTGCTATGTAACTACACTGGCCAGAGTTTCAAATAAACATGTGTTGAAATTCGAGAAGAAACAAATTAAGGTACAAGCAAAAAGTTACAAAATTCAGTGAGGCTTAATTCAGTTAAGTGAGGCTTAACTTTACTTTCAATTGTTGGAAATCACAGCTTAAAAGAAATGAAGATGTTTCTTAACATACATTTTACATTAGATGCAAAGAAAATCTCCAGTGTTAGGTATGAATTTCAGGCATCTTTAGTGAACAATTTAAACTGTTAAAACTTTGTGTACTGACTCAGAGTACATAATAGTTCTTAAAAGAAAATTTCTTTACATGGAGGTGCACCAATACCCGTAGCCCTCAGGCTGAAGTTCAGATGCCGATATTGTGCTTAATCCCTTTATTATTCTTCTTTATCCCATTCTACCACAGGTGGAAAACATGCATTTTTGTTGCCTCTGTGTGATGGACCTGGCAGATTCCAAATCCACAAGATCAATGTGAATTTACTCAGTTCTGAATTACAGGAGAAAAGCATCCTGCAGTGCATTGGTATTACCTTCTTATGGGAAAGCAGCGAATATAAAATAGACTAATATTTTGGAGACTTCAGGCAGGGAGGGTGCCAGTAAAGGGAAAATAAACACATCTAACAAGTAAGGAAAAAATATATTTTCTTTGGCTCTTTTCTTGTGCCAGTGAAGCAAATTTAGCCTTGATTCAAAAATGTACAGCTTGAGCTGTTCAAAGGTAAAGAGAGGAAAAGAAATTATGGTGCTGCCACGAGTATCTGTACACACATAAGGACAATACATAGGCTTTTCTAGAAATGGTGTTCCTCACCTTATTTTAAAAAAGCCACATCTACCAGAATGGTTATATACCCTTAAAAGATGAAAAGATGACGCACATTACTTTGCTGTGTCTTAATCATGAATATACAAACCAATTTTTTAAATTTCAGCCCAAGACAAAACTAAAACTAAAACTGTCCTACAAGAGAAGGCAATAGCAGAACCAAGCAGTGCCAGGCAGTGGGTTTATTCATATCTGAAGTAAGCTAGGCTAATTCATCATCTTACTTGCAAGAGTAATTTTTTTTTATTTTTATTTTTTAGCAAGTGTTTGCATAAATATGCTATATATAGTAAATTAATTTGCTTGTACAGTTGAGGCAGACACGACCATTTAGCCACAGGGCTATGACAAGTTTGGAATTAGAAGTGAGGACAGAAGTGGGTGATGTGGTCAAGATGAGCTGTGAATGGGAGTAAAAAAGATGAAAGTTGTCAAAAGGCAAACTTCTGCATGAGGAGACTGTTTGCAGATGATGGTCTCAGAGGCTCAGCATTACTCATTTTATTATTGCTCTTTCACCAGCCATTCCTCCAATTGCTTGGACAATACAGGATTAGGATAAGGAGTCTAGATAGGATGCAAACAAAGAGGGCACAGAAAACACTATTTCCTTCACTAATCCTCAGAATAGAGAACATAATGAGGTTGCTTCCCTTCGTTCAGAACACAAAAGTAAGCATCACTGTGGTAAAGGGAAGGTTGTACACTACAAATGACATTGCGCTGCCAGCAATTGGTGAAATGCATGGAAAATCCATCAAAATAAAGGCTGACCCTTCAGTTTTATTCTGAAGTGAGGAAATGCAGCACTTTCCTGACAGAGTAGTAAGGGAACCATCCTGCCAAGAACAGGAATCCACATATTTTTTTCTCTCTACTGACAATGCAGCTAGCATAATTTGCTGTCTCTAGTAATATGTTGCCAGTCTGCAAATCCCATTCCTGGCATACATCTCATACTTGTGATACATAATATACCTGATAAGGAGTTCAATAACTCTTACACTAAAGGCTTGTTCTTTTTACATTCCCATTTTAACTCATACTGCACTACACTTAATCCTGCAAATAATTATACTAGAATCAATGGATTTCCTGAAAGCGTGATATTATTTTTAGTGTGAGTAAAGGTATGAATACAGTCTAATACCTAATACTGTTCCCTATTGGGACAACGATCTATTAACTTACAAGCAAAGATGAAACTTGGGAAAACTTTACAGTCCTGAAACAAGATTAGGCAATGATCTACTAAGTCAGTGATCTACCAGTTGAAGAAAAACTTCATCAAAAGGATTTAATGGCTTCAGAGGAACTATCCAATTAATAATCCACTAATATTGGAGAAATTTGCACTGGAAAACACAATACTATGGCTCCAAGGGGGCAGTCATGATCAAATAAATCATACAATGGCTGCTCTGAAAGTAATTCCTCCTACGTTATTATGTTGGCCCATGAACTCAGAGGTAGATGGTGGTGGTACGGTTATAGAGTTGAACCTTCCCTCCAATACTCGGTTACATTTTGTTGTTATGTAATAGATGGCAGCAGAGGGGTAGTCTGACAAAATGGCATCTAAAATGGAAGTGCATATGAAGCAAAAGTGTGTCACTGAATTCCTCTGTGAGGAAAAAATGGCATCCAGTGACATTCATTAACACTTGCTGAGCACATGGAGACTAAATAGTGGATGTGAGCACGTAGAGGAGGTAGCAGGTGCATTTCTGCACTGGCAACAAGGACAGTGGATCACCTCCACTGGTGCAGATTTATATGAGCGTGGCATGCAGGCTCATTTTAATTACTGCCAAAAGTCACAGCTAATGGTGGTGACTACAGTGAAAAATAGTGTTTTGCAGATAAGAACTTGGTCTATCAAATAATATTATTGTGCTGTTTGTGTCTGTTGTAGTTTCCACGGAAATAAATAGATGGCATTTGGACCAACCTATGTATAATCACATGCAGTAATACAAAGTGAAGTATAGTGTCCTTATTGGAGACAATACAGGGATTTATTTAATCTTATATTTCCTGTCTACATTGCACTAGTTTTTCTATATATTATCACTAACAAAAGAATTAAAGCTAAGAGGCCAAGCAAAGACCCTCACTCTTTACTTGCACTATACATAATACAACTCAAGCTTTGCCTATTTTAAGGGAAAGGATTTCACTCTCTTTTACTTTTGTCATCTTTTGCTTTCTTCTCATTCTCCTTTTCCAAGCTAATAATAATTGAAAAGGAAGTTTCTGGTTTTGCAGTAAATAGATATTCAAGGTAATAGTAGAATAAGCAGTTGCATTTTCATTTGGGTGCATCAAAAGAAGAAAATCAATTGTATCACCAATGATAATGACAAAAAAGAAGTGATAGAACTGAGAATGATCTATCAAAAGAAGCCAAGTCAGCTATTCTCACTTCCATACACATGACTCTTCAAGAGACCCGTGACTGAGTAAAAATGTAGCCCAAAGATTTCCTTCAGATACCAACAACACAAAAGGCTGGGAAAAAAATTGTAAGCCATTAGACCTTATAAAATTGCAGGTTTTACTTTTTAGTGGTGAGCCTGAAACATCTTTCTCTGTACCCCAGGATATCTTTTGTGTTACTCAGCTTGACTCAGACCTCAAGTCTTACAAGTCTACTCAGGGCATAAGAAATGAATGCAGGCTATTCCAGTACCGTAAGAAAGGCAGGGACAAGTATTAGTTGCATTGCCTTCTCCTCATCAGTTCCAGCTAACAAGGGAGTGTTTCAGATGAGAACCCTAATGCACATTCAAGAGCGCAGAAAGAAACCTGGGCTCAACTGTAATTAGCAGTGGGGAAACTTCACAGACATTAGTAACCAATTTTTCTGCAGTTGACTCAACATCTTCAAGTGTCTCAAGTTGTAGAGATATTCCTACTGATTCTGTAAGTGAGATTTATCTGATCTAATGGAGAATTCAGCAACTGACCTAGTCATTCAGAAGCAGGTTTCTAAAGTATTGTTTACCTTTTCTATAGCCAGATGTCTAAAACAGGATTGATTAATTTCATACCAAAAGTGCTTATTTCTTTCCAAGTACTGTTAGTGAAGCTCAGATATGATCTCTGCAGTGTGTGTATCAAAAAGTAGCCTGTATTATCCTACCTCTACCATATGGCTATGCTGTCTGCAGTGTAATCATATTAGTATACCAGAAATAAGGGGACAGGACGTTTAGAAAAAAAAAAAAAAAAAAGACATAAGAAGGAAGGAAGTAATAAATGAACTAGGTGGTAGGTGGTAGCATAAAAATAGCCAGTAGGCTATTCTCTCCTCTACTGAAGGTTTCATGCATTGCCGTATCTGAGCTCTGCTGAAATCAGGCTGTTCCTGTTACTATAGTAACCTCCATCCCACAACCCAGTCCAGAAGCCCACAGCTGGTGCTGGATTAGAACTACATGCAGATGTTTTATGATACCTCTGTAGAAACATTCAGAGTGTCAGATCTGACCACCCCTACTGGGTAGATCTTCTGTGCTCCCTTCTTTCCCTCAGCAAAGGGAGAACGTAGTAAAATCAGAATTCACCATTCAAGCTTCAAAGTTCAAATATGAACTTTCCAATGATGAAATGAAACCTTCTATCTCAGATCAGATATTTAATTCGAAATGGGAACTATAAATTGTATTATTGTTGCCTTAAATAGGGAAAGCCTCGTGAAACAAAGATTGAAGTAAAAGGTAAAATAAATCATAATTTGAGATATGCTTGATTATATTAACTACTGTTAGCATACAAAGTGTTGAGCATATTTGAGTATGTTAAAAGCAAAAATTGATATATAAAACCCCCTCCTCATGTTAGAGTCCAAATACCACACTTTGGGGGGGGGGGGGGGAAAGGTAACCTGCTTTACTTTACATAGGTGGATTCTCATTTAAGTGACCTACAGAATTGCTGTTTTGGGATAGTAGGTTATGTAAATTAAGTCTGAATTTGCTTCAATCCTTTGTAAGTGGCATCAAATTTTATTACACTTTGGAATTCTGTCTGGTTTTCATACGATTTAATACTTTATGCCTTCCTGTTTATTGAAATTTAATCCAAACAAAATTTGGGTAAACATTTCTTCATCTGTGAAAAGACTCAAAGCTCTGAAGTCATACTCTTTCTGAGAAATTTATTAAAATTACTACAACATTTTTATCATCTTAGAGGTATAAAAAGGATTAAATGCTGCTTGACTTCTTTTGGACTGTCTGCTGGAAACTGTTCTGCATACATTTGTTACACACACATTGAATTTCTGTAATTCTTTGATTGAAACTCTGCCAGAAACATCATTCCAAAAATTGTAAAGCATCCAAAATGCAGTAGCAAAAGTGATTCCTGGCACCTGTAGGAACATTTTTCCAATCTCTGAGTCACCAAACCTTTACTCAAAGTTAATATTTTCCTTTGATTTCAGTGTGGCTATAATCTTATATGCTCCCAAACTAACTCTAACAAAATTAACAGAATTTTGTTTAACCAAATTGCTCTTTGGATGTACAGTGCTGACTTAGAGAAACTTTTCAGTTACAATGAAAATTGTTATAAGAGGTGTTGATTAACTGATCAATTATGAATTACCAATGTAGTCTACATTGCTACATCAGAATGCTCAGTTTCTTTAGTGATGTTGAAATAAGAGATGGTGATCAGAAATTCTGCTTTTTAATGGCGTTGTGTCATCTGGCTTGCTCAGTTGCAATTTAATGGAAGATAAAAACTATTCTTCTGTGAGTTTAGTCATTAGAAATAGCTACAAACATTAGATAATTTACACTGCTTAGAAGGCAGAGATGGCTACAAATACTACTTGCTATGGAATTCAATACACTATTGATTTTTAGAAATATTAAATGAGAAAGTCTTTCCAATATATTCTGGTACAAATGGTTTTGTCTGATTTTTGTAATGAATACATAGACTAAAGTCAATGGGAACTACAGGCCTTCAGTGCTGCCAAAAGTTAGGCATCTCTTTTTTAAAGAATCAAATTATATGAGACAGGTATGACAATAGAGCATGTCTCACATAAAACCAGATCAGAAAACTACATGAAATGCAACTTTATTGTTGCCAAAGAACATTAGGGCAGAAAATGCTGTTATGTTATTTTAACCATAGTAGTCCTCCCTTTTCCTTAAGAAAAGAGGAGGTTTATAAATCTGGCTACCAAAAGGAACAGGAGCTTTTCCAGCTTTATTGGTCTGAGAAGGGATATCAAGATGGATAGGTACTCACAAATCTATGCTTGTTCTTGAGCAGCTGGCCTGTAATCCAAAACCACAACAAATACCTTTTTAATGTTGATGGATCATCGCTCTATATCAAACGCCTAAAGTCATAAGTTTTATTACAAGTGACAGAAATATGTGACTAATTATTGAGGCTCTTTTTTTCTGTTTGCACAGAAAACAGCATGATTTTTGAAATCCCAGACACATAATAGCAAATGTGGCAGAACACTCCTACTTTCAAGCCAACGAGCACACAAGTTCTGGCTAGATCTTACTCAAATAATGGGATTTACTAAAACTTTCATGAAAGAATGCAAATTCTTTTTAGTATTGTTCCTCATTCTTTCCTGTTCCAAGTCTCTCGTGACCCACAAAATTGTCATACATCATTAGGTTAGGAAATCAGTTGTGCCAATTATTAGTCTCATGACAGTAGGTTTTTCAGTTGCTAGGATTATGTGTTTACCTGAGAATCCTGTAGCTCATTTAAAAAGCATGGTTCTGATTCTGGCCATTAGAGTTTCAGTGAAAAGCAAGAAAACACAAATTCCAGGAACTCAAAGTGCAAAACAGAAACAAAAAGGATGAATAAATAAAATAAATGCATGTTTGTGGTTAGGAAGATCTCATGAAATTTAAGTCCGCCTCTTGATTTTCTTGGTGCAGATTCATCTATTTTTCATGTTGCAGCAAATCAAGGGTAAGACACCCACATGTCTCCCTTTGCAGCTGTGCAACTTGTGTTCACTACTTTCCCTCCATTTTTTTTAAAGCAGCTTGGGTTAGGCTATATGTGAAAACTTGCAGTGTTGCTGTGGAATGACCAGTAAATGTCACTATAGACTGAAGCAAAATTTGTGCCTCTGCCTTGGAACTAAATATGAAAATGTTTGAAACCTTGAGGAGGACAGAAAACTGGCAGAACAGGTTACAAAATGGCTTTGCAGACTGAATGCAAAACATTGCATAGAGATTACTGGGCCAACTGAAGTATGTAATAAGTATAGTTATCCCCAAACCAAGAAATACCAGAGTACTGCTGAGTTACTGGAGTATAAGCTGAGTAATGACTGTAACTAATAATATTCTACTAATTCTAATATCTAAATATGCTAATAATAATGGAAAAAAAATCATTTAAACATTTTCAGCAGGATTTGAACTTC
This sequence comes from Meleagris gallopavo, assembly GCF_905368555.1. Classification (NCBI taxonomy): domain Eukaryota; kingdom Metazoa; phylum Chordata; class Aves; order Galliformes; family Phasianidae; genus Meleagris; species Meleagris gallopavo. The sequence continues at coordinate 34,587,332 of NC_139408.1, read as the reverse complement.
AAAAAGAAACAAGAGACATTGATTAGCACAAGGATGCAGTCTGTTTGCATTATATATTAAAATGGACTATACTGATAAGTAATCTAGAGGAAGGAAGAAGGAAAAGCAGCCCTGCGGTTAGAACCAAAGACTAGGGTCATAGCAGCTGACTTCTTCCCTAGAATAGCCATTAGTTTTCTGAAAGCCTGAAAACTTAATCTCTTTGCATTTTATTTCTCCCACTTATAAGAAGGTGATGATAATTCTCACCTTTAAGGTTTAATGGGGTTTAGTTCATTAATGTTTGTACAGCAAGTACAGATCCTTGGCAGCAGAGTACTGTAGAAATATTTGATATTACTATTACACAGGAATATCCCAAAAGAAAAGCAATGTAGTAGTACATTCTTTAATAAAGAGAACTCTCAAATTAATATGCATGATTTTTTTTTAAATAAAAGGAAAAAAGTCAAAATAATTTCCTATTAGCTAATTTAACAACACGTCTTTCCACCAGAGTGTTGTCATCTTGGGTCCCAACTACATGTGAACAATACATTCAACTCATCCTCTACATGCAAAATGAAATAAAAACACACAGAAAATGAAATAACTGTTTTTCCTAAGGCATAAGTGTAATTAAAAACATAAGATTTTAAATAAAAATCAACAGCATTGTTGAGTTTATTTTATTAAAAATGATTCTCTGTGCACAATGGCTATGTGTATAATTGGGATAGTGAGGTACAATAAAGTTCCATTAAGTAACAATGATTCACTTACCATAGTGAAAGCAGTAATAAGGTTAAATTCTTAAATGGAAAGTAAGTCAGTCTAAACCCCAGCAGGTTTCGTACTAGTGGCATCGCTAATGTTTTTGAAAATGTTCTAAATGTTCCTTCTCAAATATATGTATTATACATTGCAGTATTGTTAATTATATCCATTTTATCTTTTATACACTTCCCCAGGAGATCAGTGAAGAATGGAAAACTTACTTATAGTGGATTTCAGATTTAATGAGACAAAGATGGTTTAATATATATGACAAAGTAATGTGCTCTCACCATATTTGATAAGTAATTATTTTTTTCTACTCTAATGGCTACCATTTTAAGAATAATTAATGTATTATTTACGTAATTAATAGATAATCAACCAAGTAATGAAATACTCTGGCTATATCACAGTATGTGTGTACTGTAATACCCTGTTTAACATCTCTAGAGCTCTTGGCATGACATCATATCATATACATATATACACATACATATAAATTTAATTTGAAAGATTTATGCACATTCTGAATATGTAAGTAAATTTTTTATAATAGTCAAGTTCATATATACATGTTCATTTACACATATATAGCTAGGACTTTAAAAACAAGTTTGTTAGAATTCAGATTTTTAAATCCATGGTTATGCCACTTATATAAATGCCATAAATTTCCACAGAAATAAGAACTATCTAGCATTTTCTATTGAAAACACGGGTTCGCTGCTGTTAAGTTCTGAAGGTTTATCAAGATTTCCTTCATAATCACTAACATTTAAAAGTTTGCTGGTAGAACAAATAGAATCAGCATAACTTTTTCCCTGACAGCAGAAGACCAAGAATCAGAAAAAAGACAAACAACATGGATGTAATAAAGAAATTTAAAGTTGTATTCAAAGAAACATGCTCAGGAACCTGAAAAGAAAAGCAACTTCATCTACACTGACATAACTCTCCCCCTTAATTCTCATGACTGGAAAAAGAAGTATAAAGACTGCCTAATTGGGAAGACAGTTTTCCACTGTTGTTTTCTTGAATATTTGTCTAAAAAAATATTTGTTTGAAAGTGTTTGCAACCTGCCCTTTGAGGTGAGTATTCAATAAATTGTCCATTGCCTTAAGAGTGCTGTTGCCCTAGACACCCTGTTGTACCAGTGAAAAACATCTTTACCTCTAATATTCGACAATTACTCATGATTTGTTTCTTATTCTTTGGTCCAAGACGACTTGTAGGGTAAAATGACCTGTAAGGATGACTCAGATGAGGGTTTACTTAAAAGTCATAGCTATAAACAGAAGAAAATCACATACTGCCATCAGATTTATTTGCTAACTTAATAGTCTTGTATCCTAAACTGATCTGAATGAATTAATTAATACATAAATGAAGGCTAAAATATGAGTGCATGAGGACATACATTGCATTATGCTATGTATAAGTTAAATATTTTATCCTACCATAAAGAAGAGTATCTATGAAAACTATGACTGTTTTTTTATTACCTTAAAATATTGCAGTTGTTTCTCAGCATTCATTGTTCCTTCATTTTCTTGTCTCAGACAGGAATTGAAGATGAAAAGCTCTGTATCTCTCAGCCACCCTTTCAGCTCTTTGATCCTGACCTCCAGCTGCCTTACCAGGCTGCCGCTTTCAGGCGAGAGCAGGTCACGTGGACCTAACCCACTGTGCCCTACCATTGTGTCTTGGATCTTCTCTCCTAGGGTTTTCTAATACATCAGATAAAGAAAACATAGATTAGTGTTATGCACCAAAACACATACAGGTTAATGTGCAACAAGAAGCACCTGTTAGATGACTAGAGAGGTTTTTATTTTTAAATTACTACTAATATCAATCAATTTCACTCTTTGTTTCCTTCTTTCAATCAATTTCATATTTTGTATCTTTGTTTTTCACTAATGCCACAGTGTTGTTCTCTATGGGTCACTGACTTTGCTGGAAGCATGATAAATCAATGTTTATTAGGTGCAACTATGGACAGAGAAGACAAAATGCTACATAACTTTATAAAGTAGTTTCAGAATTTGTCAGCTGCTTTAGATACTTATGACCATAGGACTTATGATTTCTTGTCTGTAAGAACAGAAAATACAGCAAGCTCTGAGCCCATCTGCATCTATGTTTTTAGGGTAACATTGCAGTAGTGAAATATTTCCAAGGTACGAACTGTCAGGTCAGAGTTTCCAAACTTGCAGCCCCGAAGTTATGTACAGGAACAGTTAGGTCACATAACATCTGGCTTGCTTGTAAAAGAGGATGAACTCATTCAGACACCAATAAGCTAGAAATTGCAAAGCCATCAAACCAATTATTTAGGCACCTAAATTTGGATTTAAGTTCTCCATGTTAAGCATCCACTTTAAAAATAATGGATCAGAATAAACATTCACCTCTGATCATTAATTAAACTAATTAAATATAACTTTTCAAAGTAGTACTTCTAATAAAGGAACTGCTGAATAACATTTTGATAGTGGACACGGTAACTGTAATGAATATTCTGAAGAGGCCAGAGACAAAAAGTTACCTTCCTTTTTAATATATTGAAAGGCAATCATTTAAACATCACAGAGATATGCAGTTGCCTGCTTTTCCTATGCCTAGCGGTATTTTATCTGACCTATAAGAGGCTGTCAGTCTGACACTTATTATAAGTAGTAGATCTGTGTTACTGATTGTAGAATACTCAATATACGCTGACAATCACATTCAATAACCTTTTAAACTGATAATTAGCAGTGGTTAATTGTTGTAACATGAAGACATGGTTTTAGGTGACCCAGGATGGCTGTCTGTTGAAAATACATCCTTCATTAAGTTACTGGAATATAATCTATCATAATGAATTTAGCTTCCAAAAATAAGCTTAAAAAACACAAAATTAGATCAACAAACATTAATCTACTTTGTGGCATTCTGTAAATAACGTCTTTAGGAGATCATAACTGAAAAACATCTTTTCTTGGCACCACCCTTCTATTTTCATGGTGTAAATATTGATAATTTGAAGACCCTCAGTGGAATCCAGTGCTAGCTATTGTTTTCACGCTGTAACAAAAGTAGCAGCAGGAGGTGAAATCAATGCCCTTGGAGGGTAGGGTCACAAAAAAGAATTTATTGCCACTTTTTTGTTCTGGAACAGTTTGCAATCATAAATTCTTCATAAACAGAATACTTCAGAGAATGGTCCGTCTTCATAAATATACGACAGAGGACATCAATTTCATTTAATTCACAATTTGTGTCAGCACAGCAGATGCCAATGCCTGCCTTGATAGGGTTGTTTAATATGCAATTGAGACAGAGTAATATTCAGCACAGGGGACAAAATTTCACAGATTAAACTGTACGCACCACTGACATTTCATTCTAATGTATTTCCATTCCACACTGTTCACCTTAGATGAAAGTAATATTAAAAACCATATCCCTCTATTTTACCATTGTTAGAAGTTAAAATCCTTGTCTTTAATTTTTTTCATGCCAATTAAAACATAATCATGCCAATTAAAACAGTATGCCTACCGCCATTAGTTTCTGTGAAGATTTTTATTAAATTAAACAAAATTCTATCAAACTCTGCTTACTACTAATGAAATTGCATTTAGCAGGAAAACAGTAATACTTTTTTTATTTTTCTGTAAATGCTGAAATTATTTACAAAACTTAATCCAGAGGTATATTTTTATCTTAACATGCAGAGAAGAGAGGGCTTCAATTTTTTCTTAAGAAAGAGTTTTCTTAGATTTTTATAATTATTATCACTTACTCATCATTTGTATCCTACCAGCTGTAATCAGTGCAACTGAATTAATCTGATTAAATACACTGAATGTCATAAACATAAGGCTAACAAATAAAATTATTTTAAACGTTGTCATGAATAGATGTAAAAGAACAGGTTAGTAGGTCCCATTTTTATTAGCAAATTTAGTCTTGTTCAAATACTTCAAAAATGCTACATATTATAATTATAATTGGAAAATAATAAGCTCACTAGTTAGAAGACAACTTTTAACATTTTCTGACAAATTGCAGATTTAGAGAATCAAACAGTTAGAAACAACTTTCACTGAACTAAACAAACTCAACCCTCTGTAAAATGGCTATTGTACTACCAAATAAGCTAAAGCAATACAAGTCAGTATTTAAAATGATGCTGGCAAGTTGCATGTATAGCTTACTCATAATATAGTAGAAATGGTTTTTAAGCTCACATAATAGCATGCAAAATTATGCAATGTGACTGTATTGTTAATATCACACATCTATAATTAATCATTTAAAGTAATTTATAAATTTATCTTACCCTTGATTTGAAGTGAAGGCAATTAAGGAGAGAAGTGGATGGAAAAATATATAGTTTGACCTCTCTCTCTCAGCTGTTTTACAACAATAGGACTACAGTGTCTCCTGCATGGTGCCATCCCTGGTCTCTGGGTAACAGAATCTCTATATTGCTTTTTTTGCCAGATTCTTGTATCTCACTCTTTGGCTGAGACCCAGCCCATCATAGCGTGAAATGAATTACATGAAACTTTTCTGGCTTTTGTCAAAAGTGAGCTGAATATAGCAGTATGAAACATATCCTGGCTGTATTCTAAGCTTCAGGTATTCAGATTTGTACAGAATCTGCATATTTGTTTTTGAGCCATCAGAGTGACCTGAAATATGCAGTGACAACCCCACTTTTCATCTTAAGGGTATAGTAAATAGTTAAACAGTAGATGTCTCTAACATGTACCTTCAGAATAAATTCTATTAACATTCACTCAAGCATGACAGTCAGTGTATATCAGATATACTGCATTATAGTTGACTTGGTGCATACCCGTAATACATGGCATATTTTACTTACATTTTTTATGTATTAAAGAACTAAAATTATTAAAGTCAGACAGGAGACAAGCATGGAATAAAAAAAAAAAATCAACACAAGAGGAAAATGCTATGGAGTTTTTATAATAGCATGAGTAGCTTGTTTGAAATGTACGTGGTGAATTGAAAGAGAGAGATATTTGTGCCTCAAATTAGAAATCAGACAGACAGCGTACTTCAACACACAAAAATGTACACATAACCCACAAACAGTAATAAAAATGCAAATACCCCGAGCAGTTCCCATTTTTCATTAATTGAATCCACTTTTTCAAGGAGATCATTTGGTAGTAAAACACCACTTTTCTTCAGAGCTTCAACCTTACTGAGCAGTTCCATCTTTTTTGGTTGCCTGATTGACATTTCTACACTGTATCTCTAAAAAGAAAAGAAATAGATAATATTAGCTACTGTGATGAGTATTCTCTACAAAAAAAACAACTTGAACTTTAATTCTAAGTGTCCAGTTGATCATGCTCACAATACTATTTTCTTCTTTTTTTTTTTTTTTTTTTTTTTTTTTTTTAGCACATAATCTTCTTATTATGTATCTGAAGAGATTTAGGTACCAACCACATTGTCTTCTGGGTGACATATAAACGCAGTTGGTGATGGATTACACTTAGTAATATCCACTTACAATAGTCACGATATTCACACGTGTGGTAGCATTCACTAACACCCTCTCATCCAAACCTTGATCTGCCTTTTTTCATTCAAGGGAGTTGGTATCATATTTTTCAAATATGCTACTTCATCAGATACAACTGAGTCTCTCCACTGAAAAAAGCCCATGGAAATAATTTCAGATTTAGATTTTCTGTGAAGTTTATTTCTGTTCCCTCTCCTGCATTTTGCCTTATGTATGGGCCTCAAACATAGCAGCACATGAAAATGTGAGGGCTTCACCTTAGAAAAACACTTTGACGTAACACACTTGTAACAGAATACAAGTAACTTGATTTTTATTGCATCAACCAAGAGAGAAATGGCACACAAACGACAATGGCCACAGTGTTAATACAGTCCTGCAACAATGCATTATTTCCTCCACTATTAATTATTCTTTAAAAAATGAAAAAGAACAGAGAAAACAGGACTAAAACCAGAAACTTTTTACAAAATCAATTTAATACAAATTTCTAAATATTTTAGCTGTATGTGTGATATATACTCTATTAAAACGTATTCTAAACTAGAGATGCACAGAGAAATACATCTCTTTAAAAAAAATTTATTCTCTCAAAACCTGAGTTAAGTGTTCAGTGTGACAGCTACTACACTGATCAATTAGTAGCTGGTATGGTACATTAAAAATACCCAAAATTTAAACATAGGCTATACTCATATACATGCTGTACCTATAGGTAAGCTAATTCACTCCCTGTCTTACATACAAACTACTCATAGAAATAGGAGTAGTCAAAATCACACCTTTCAGTGGTAAAGGAGAATTCAACATGTATTCTTACAAAGGAGTTTACGAGACATTCATAAATTATGCAGAGCTATTAGCAAATTACATCCCAAACATTAAGCTTCTTTGCTTTATTTTCAGCCATGAAAACTGGTATAGCAGCTCACAGTGCAAATGCTAGTAACTGGGCCAAGTATAAAAAATTAAATGTGAATAAGGAATGTTTAAAACATGGGTGCCTTTTCCAGATCCAGGGAGATGTTCTGTAGGAAAACAAAGCAAAAATACAATTGGAGACAGCTTAAAGAAAATAATAAAGGTGTGAAATCACTGTTTCAGCTAACAGGTCCTCAACATTTCCATGCATATGTTTGCATATTGTTAGTTTCATATTTTAATCTTTCATTTGCACAACACATGCACATCATTTGTATTATGTAAACTTCAGCAAATATTAGTCATTTGTGGATCACAGAGCAAATGTTTTAAATGAGGTGATTTAAACCATTTCTCATTATTAATGAACACTGATCAGGAGTCTGTGTATCCAAAATTACATGAATATGCATAGTAAAAAACAGGGAATTGTCTGAAAAGAATTTGCCTTGTGATACAGAGCGCACTGTGACTACAGTTTCAGACCTGTAAATATTAGGCATCGACCAGATTTGGCACTGGAAAAATGAATTCTCAAAGGGACAACACCATTCTATTGGATTGAAATGTTCAACAAGTACTTTTCTTGGTCCCACATCTTTGCCTTTTCAGCTAGAATGGTTACTGGAGGCGATTACGATCTTCTTCATGCAATCTGATTTCTATTTAAAAATGATATAGCTGAACAGGATTTGCATAATTATTTCTATGAGTACATGTAATATCAAGGGGAATCCAGAGTCCAATTTGCTGGGCACTGAAATCCAGTTCATGCTACTCCCTTTCTTTTGTCAAGTGAATTAATAGACTGAGAGAGTCCTCTAGCTGTGTGAGGCTGGTGCAGGCATAGCTGGCTAATGCCTATCACCTGTTACAGGCTGCTACAGGGTGGACTGGGGTTGGTAGTGGTCCTGGAATGGCATAGGACCAATGAAGAAAAGAAATACAGTGTATGTTTTGCAACTACAGTGTTTTGTTAACACAGAAACGTAAGATGTTTCATTTAATTTTGGGCCAGATGAAATAATGCAGTGGAGCATAATCCAAATAGAGTGATGATGCTATTAAAGGGTTACTACTTTAAAAAATAAATCAGATAGATTGTATGTACAATCTCTGACTTTGTCACCATGTAACCTACTGTATAAACAAGCATGATGACAAGTGCTGATTGACAGAAAATGCATTATACTGTAACTGTAAAAGATGAAAATATTCAGTTCATTATTAGGTATATCGGTATGTGACTGAGAGTCAGTATTGTTTCATTTCTGGATATTTAACATGCAGTACGTATTTTAAGTTAAGGGAAGAGCTTAATGTTAGGAGATATAGTTTAAGAACTGATAGCACTACATGCTATTGCTAATGCTATTTTTTAATCCATTAAACACCTACACTCTAAGCAGTTGCATGGAAAAAATTAGCTAGCAGCTCTATCAGTGCAGCACAACCCTAGTCTGGTAGGACTTCTTAATCCTGCGGTGAGAAGATAATTTAATCTTCAGATTCATTCTTTCCTCAGCTTTGAGTGAGCAAAGGCTGCTCCATTGTGACAGTCCGTGGATGCTATGATATAAATTACTGTTTAATAGGCAAAAATAAGATTAAGGAAGTAAAAGTTCCAGTTTTTTTTTTGTTTTTTTTTTTTTAACTGACACAATAATAAATAAATAATATTTAATTTCTCAGGACACTTTTCATGTTAAAAAGTTGGGAAAAAAATATAATGAAATAAACCCGCAAAATATTTACAGCATGATTAGCTGCATGCATGCACGGCTGGCTTTGTGCTCCTGAAGCCACTCAAAAGAAATTCAAAACACTGCTATGTAAGTTAAAGCATTTGGGCTTTTCATTCCCTCTCTCTCAATATGATTAGTATTTCTCAAAAGAAAAACAGTGGAATTTAGCAAAAAGCAGTAACATTTATTTATGAATAACTTTGGCAAAATATTTAAACCATGAGAAGTTGAATTCCAAAACAAAGCAAGTTAAATTTCCTTTGATAAAAATGTTTTACAAAACCTAGGCAGGCTTGATTGAGACATGTTTTTTGACACTTTAATTAAATGATGCCTTTTTTCTTTTCTTTAAGAAAATTATATAAAATATTTTTTGTTTAAAAAATCACACCCGAAAATTCTGCCCAAATGGAGACTGGAACAATGCCTTGTAACAGTGTTAATTGTCACCATGGAAACCAGAAGAATAAGCCATTTTGAAACTGGTATAGAAGGCACACATTGAGCAACTCAAGCATTTTTCAGCCTCCTTCAGTGTTAAGGAACAAGATGCCTAGTCACTGAGAGGTCAGAGAAAGAAATCATCATGAAAGGTTCGTAGATGAGCGCTGTCTGGTAAGCAATAAAAAAATCTGTACACAGTTAACAACTCTGTAAGACTGCACACCGCATCTTTCAGAGAGAAACATCACAAAAAGATGATCAGGATGAGGGTGCAGATTCCACTTCTCAAGCAAAAACTTTAGGGCAATATTATGCAAACCTTGCCCCTAAAGCTCCCTGGGAATTCTGTTGTTATAATAAAACTTCAGAAGAGGAAAGGAAAAAAAAAAAAAAAAAAAAAAGCCTGCATGATGGAATTCAAAATAATGCTCTAAAAGCACACAGAGAGATTAAGACATCCATTGTAAGACTTTTGTATGGTGCTTCTGTTGGTTATAGTGAAAAGAGACTAGACATACTGAACACACAGTGGAGCTATGGCTACGAAGTACAGAAGAATTAAGCCAGTGAACTTTCTCCATTATTGGAATAAGGGTGTGCTATTTGTAGATGTTCTGCATTCCATCATTCACATACTAAAGAAGTGCCTTCAATCAAACAGTACTGCACCACAGACAACTGAGATCACGACTCAGTGACTTCCAGTTTAATTTTTACCTGGATTACATCTTTAAATTTTAAAACTTAGCTTTTTAGAACGATTTGGTTGAGGCAGACACAAATACACACACATGCACAGTCAGGAGTTATATATGCACACATTCAGTGGTGACACATATTCACAAAACATGCTATATACACAAAGCAAATACTTTGCAGGTAAATTCACCAAATACGCAATATAAATATATGTAAACATACAGCCATGCACATATAGCAATATTTGTCCATCATCTCTTCACACACATTTTCACTTTGCTTTCTGGATAATGTTTGCACTCTTCATGCTAGGCTTCATGGTGGCCCCTTAGGAAGCCCATGCCTAATGCCATTCAGTGAAGAACAAAGAGTCTTTTTATTCCAAAGTCCAGGGTCCAAAGCTCAGCTGTATACAAGCAAAGTGAAGGAATCTGCTAGAGGCCAGCCTTCCCTTCACAATAGCTGTTAATGCTTCTACCTTTTTGGTACTATCAGTGTGAAATATTTTAGAAACCGTCCAGAAGCTTGGTTATATTTCTTATGTTGTCAATAGTACTAGAACCTCTGGACAACAATCAAGATCTCAGCTGAATGCTCTGTCTAGATAAATAGCAGTTGCTGTTTCTTGCAAACTTCATGTATTTCACTATTAGCAATATATGGTAAATAATTGCACAGGGAAATTATAGAGACTCCTACAATTGTCCTTGTAAATTAATAATAGGCTTTCCTGATTGGGATAAATTTGTTGCTGAGCCTTTGGAAAAATTAAAAAGTGCAATGTCATTTAAAATTGCCAGAACTCACACAGCAAATTACATCTGAGGTTAAGAATCAGTTTTTCCTCTCCTAGTTTATTCCATTTGCATGATCTGAAAATCACATTACATTGGCTATGTATTGTTAATTGGACATAGATTGCATTATCTTTAATATAAATCAAACTACAAATACTAAAATGAATTGCAAATTCTTTAATAGAAGATCATAAAACAATCTTTTTTAAGTATTTCCCATTAATAATTTAATTCCAATTATATCACTCAGAAAACTCAAGAAGGAGAGCGCTAACTTATTTCCATTTGCTTTTCCCCCCTACAAATAAGCACAGTGGTAAAATATGTATTTGTATGAGTGAGCGTGTGTGTATGTGTGCACGGCTGTAAAACAAGACAAATTTTAGCACTTTTGTCTTAAACCCTCACATTTTTGTTTCAGAAAGTAACAAATGTGGATTGCACTTTTGCAGCACATTCCTTTTCCTGGCAGCTGGAGAAATAAACACATTGAAAGAAATATTAAGTAACTTCATGAACTAATTTTTTTCCTACATTAAAAAATTTCACAGTCAGTACCTATTGTTCTGTCTTTTTCTTAAGGAAGGTGATCTCTACACTTTAAATTTTACTATAAATGTAATATCTTTTTGAAGACTTTGTATGCCCTTTAATGAATTTATATTAAATATTTAATACTGTTTAGGGCATATCCACTACTACCAAAAACAGTTATATTCCCAGCAGTCCTACTGTTTCAGGCAGAGGGCTTGATTGATCCTCCTAGTCTGAATTGAGTAGAATGAAAAGAAGCAGTTGGAAAATAGCTGCAATCATTTAATGCAGATGACCTCTGACAGGCTCACAGCTCTTCTATCTGAACAGAAATTTGCATGGGGTCTCTGTGCAGAGGAACAATGTAACCTAAATGGTAGACAATCTTTATTCTAATGAAGTGGGTGTCAAGGTCAATGTAAAACTGCAATGATAAATGGTGCACCACAAGGCAAGAGAAGTTGCATAGGCATTGTAGTGCTTTCACATTAATTGAAGGCTGAAATGCACTGAGTGAAAGCACAAGACTCTCTTTTCACCATAATGTGTTAATGCACAAATGTTTAAATGTTTTATTCAAGTCTCTAGCCTGTTGGCTCAAATCTTATTGCAAACAAAAATACAATAGTTGGCCAATAACCAGAAAAATAGAACTTTTTATTAGCTCGCCTTATTTCTTGAATCCATAAGAACTTCCACAATCTACTCAGAGTACCAAAAGAATAACAAGTCTCCAGACAACTAACGTAATTCCCATGATCCTTCTTCTATTTAGGATATCTGTCTTTAATTAGTTCCAAACAAGCAACCCTTTAGACAACTCTTCATTAGATACCATTCCCAATGAACTAGCTGCAAGAAGAAAAGTCATGCTTCGATATTATTATTTCCTAGATTCCAAGTTTTCTTTTAGTATATAGTTAACATCTCCAGGTGCCTTTTGTTCTCAGTAAGAATTAGACCAGTAAAACTGGGTTTTGTAATGCAAAGAGTTGTGTGCCTGGAGTGGGGACTAAACTACAGTCTGTTATTGTGGCTTTGTCAAAACTGCAATACAACTATAATTATAGTACTTCATCAGCTGATCAAGCAATTTGTAGGAGGCAGCGCATTTTGTCTTATAAAAATGAGGAGGACAGTAATCTGCTTTTTAAAATCCTGAGCTGCTTAAGCTTGTTAAGGGTATATTGTTTGCTAATACACTCATTAGCAGTCAAGCATTTTAACTTCATCAATTAAACGGGAAATGGTGTTGCACGATTAGTTTCACAAAACGCTAAAATACAGATAACAGTTTGCAGTTAAGAATTTTAGAAAACTTCTTTTCACCTGCAAACTGCATTAGGCACTTCAAAACATTCTGTGCACTGAGATACACATGGGGTGGGAGACTGGGGGGGGAGGCTGTGCATGAATGTAGGTGGTGAAAACCCTGCATCTAGTTGTGAAGCTAATTATATATATATATATAAATATATATTATATATATTATATATATATATATATATACACACATACACCCACTTCCAATTTCCTAAGTCCCATAAGGATTGCTGTTAAAGCAAAGAGTCATTGCTGACACTGATGAACATTACTCCTCCGAGTAATCCCTGGGATGACAGAAGTTCATTTTTGTGAACAGCAGCACACAGCTTCCCTGTATCATGAAAGGGTGCACAGTATGGACGATGATTTTTGAATATTTAACAGCCTTTATAGTTTTAGGCTCTTCTGTGCAAATAGATGCTAACAATACGCTTACAGTTATTAGTCAAGGAGCTATAGCTTGTTGCTAATTAAGGAGCCACAGCGCTTTCAGTTTGCGGAGGGCTGAGTGGCATGCAGTGCACAACGCCATTTCCCTGTCACAGCTCGGCTGCACCAGTGTATTTTCCATACAGAAATCAGTCTTTTGGATATTGCAACTCAGAGAATAAACTCCAGCAAAAAAAAAAAAAAAAAAAAAGGTATTGTGTAAAGGAAAAAAAAAAAATAATAAAAGCACGTTAGTGATGAAACTGTTTAAAAAACTGTACAGCTTCATCTGTGTGTGATTTGTCAGGTCTGAAGCTTTGACGTGCCCAAGGGGCAGACCCCAGCGGGGAGTAGGCTGCAGAGCTAAATAGCTGTGAAAGAAGTCTTAATGTAGGATGGAATTCAAACTAACCTTGACATGACCTCAGGAAAAATATGCAAAAAGTAAAATGAATGCACTCTGCAAGATACATCCTAATTTCGTGGCCAAGCTGGTTAGTTTCGCAAACATAACTGGGGCTTTAAAAGCAAAATAAAATACAAGAAAAGAAGGAAACTTTGGAATTCAGAGTAAAAACTTAAGCTGGCATGGTGTTACTGTGGAGGCATATGAATCATTTGGAAACAATCCAAATAAAAACCAACACTGAACAATATTGTTGTCAGGCTGTCTATTCAGGAAAATTGTTTTTTTTTTTGGTTGAATATAAATGACACAAAGCCAAGATTACATCATTGCATTACAAAGTCTGTTGTGGCTTTTAGCTGAACAAGTCTCATGGATCTACTGGCTGATGGCAGTAATTCAGTAAGAAGTTTTAAGGGCTTCTTTTTCAGCTTTGTTACTCTAAATATAGGGGAATTTTCTTTAAATGCTGATTATTTTTCTTTAATCCATATCCCTGAGCTTGCTACATGATACAAAGAATAAAAATTTGAGTGGGGATATTAAATCTTGATTTGGCTTTATTGCGCATTTTGCCCATCCTGCTCAATCCTCAGTTAAGTAGGAAGACATTCACCCTAGCATAGCAGCCAAGAACTGGCTAATTCACTAGATATGTGGAGATTTTAATTGAGCATCAACTTGTGTTGAAATTCAATCCTTTGCAATACCAGTTATTTACAACACTATTAACCTGTTTTTAAGTATAATTAAATCACTAAGAACATGCAAAATACAACACATCGAATTTGCAAGGAGAATTAAGTATCAACTGCATGAGATTCCACTAGATCTACAAGTAAAAGACAAACCCTGGCTGATGGTAACAGAACATGGTCCCACAAAAGAGGCTGCAGTGCAATTCAGGTGTATTTCATATCATAACAATCTACTGATCCTATAAGCTATCTTTTAAATGGTATCTTTGTCTGGGATCCTAAGGAATTTCTGAGATTTATCCCATGTTGCTTTGACTATACGACAAGGTATTTTTCACAACTAGCATCAAAGGTGCAACTTTTGGCACAGACTAATATATATGCAACTTACAGACATGCTTAAAATATCAAATTTGGAGTTAACATAATTTATATCTGTTTAGTGTATGAAGAATAACTGATTTAAAATAAATTTAAAAGTAGTGCTCTTTAGGAATTAATAACTACTGTATCTTTAGATTACTGCTCAAGTATTTTTATTTACTGAGGAAAAGTGTAGATTAAGGGGATTCCAAAACACTGGGGAAGGCAGTAGTTAGCCCATTACTGGTCAGAAAATGTAATTGATGACAGGGAGACTGTATGATCTGGAAACACAAAGGTGGAGATACACCTCTCCCTGGCCTGATATTCTGAAATGCCAACCCAGAATGTATCAAATGTCATACGGTTACGTTTTTACATTTTTACAAAATAATACACAACAATGTAAGATTATGGAGATTTTTTGAAGATAATCAAAGAAACTAATTTATAACCTGAAATTCACATCTTATCCTCCTCTCTGCTAAGCTGCACCTACTTGTGCAATATGCATGAAACATAAAGTTGGAACTCCTCTACAGAAGGAATTAATTCCAAATGCACAGCCCATTGTCAGGCTGCGTGTTACAGGCTGTGTTTTATTTTGAAATGGATGTTCCTGCACATTTATCTTTCTCAAGCTGGCTCTTCTGAAGTCCTTACTCCATCGTTACTCAGCCAGAATGCTAATGGCAGGCAGTAATAACCTCCCGTGAGTGAAGTCCAACTGAAAATCGACAAATAAATTATCCTGTCTTCTAGCAGTACCTATTGGGATATGTTTGAAGATAGAATATCTCTGGATCCTTCTTCTTACCTATTTGTTGTACTGTTACACAGGAGAAGAAGCTGTCAACTGCAAAAAGAGCCAAATGGAAATCTAAACCGACACAGGCAGAACTAAAAGTCTCTACCAAAGAGCAGGAGAATCCACAGAGGAGCTCTGGGATCCAGATGGCTCTCTCATCCCACCATTTAAGGCACACTTTCTTTAGCAACCCATGTTACTAGACCTTGTCAACTGTAAGAAAATAAAATCATCCCTTGCTTTTGGCAATAACTTTGCAATCTGTGCAGGCTGGTGAGTGAACTCATGCCAAAGATGGACAGATTCTGTATAGCTGACTTGGACTCTAACCTCAGAATATGCAGATCTGAGTTCACAACACCTGTAGTATGTAATGTAACAACATGACCTTTATCATATTTGAACTTTTTTCTATACAACAGAATTTACACCTATTTGAGAGCCCAAGTAAGGTGCTGCTTGGAAAGGTGCAGCCTGGTGTTGACAGCAGATTTCTTAATTTGCCCCAAAGTTATAATGAAAAATGACATTCTTATTTTAAATTCATATTCTGTACTGTATTAAGTAAAGTGAAAGCTAATATTTTTTATAATTTGCTATTTGATTTGTTCCTTATAATTTCCCTTGAGTTATGTCAGTCAGCACACTCAGCAGGTCCACTAGGAGTGCTAAAACGTCTACACTGACTACCTAAAACACTGGCTATCGCTCTAGTTTCTCTTACAGCATTGCCATTACAATGTACTGCATGAAAACAATTATTAAAACATGCTAAAAATAAAGTTGTATAGTTAGTCCCATTTTATAATCTCCAGACAGACATTCTGAACACTTCAAGAGACATGACAACTAATAGCTACTCACTTCTCTAGTGCAAATTAGAGTTATTAAAACAAAAGGAGAAAGTTACCATCGCTGTGCCACTACCTGTGTTAACAGCAGACAAATCCCATGTTACCCTGAATTTTTAAAATTGAGAAGTCAATCTCCCATTTTTAATATTATTCTGTGATAAAATAAAAAAAATCTTTCAAGTTGAAAAATTATTTTTATTATCAACATAAACTGTTTTCAAGAGCAAATTTATAATGGAAATGCTGACACAGCTTAAACTATGCCTATGTGAATGCTGCAGAAACAGCTATTTCAGAAAATATTTTTAGCATTTGGAAAAGTCCAACTTTGTTTAAACCTGAACTTACTTTTCTACAATAGCAAGTAATGTTAACAGCATGCTGAAAATGTTAAGGATAAGTGTACAGTGTCAAAATAGATTGAATCTCACTGAAAACTGGAGATTCAAGCTTTTTAAACATAATCCAGATGTTTGGCTTTTAATCACATTTCAAGAAAGAGAAAACTTACGCGATACAAAATTCATACATGCATATTTCATTAGTGCCTTTCCTATCACTGAATTAAAAATTTCTAACATATGTTTTCCTCAAACAGATAATGTTTTAAATTAGAAAAGTTGGCAAGAAGTTGTACACCTCACAAATGTCACTGAATTATTATAACATGGAAGAAAATATTTCTTTTTTTTATAGTATTAACAGCTTTGACAGTAAATGCTACGGCAGCAATCACTTATTCCCCAATTGGTAAGAAGTCTCTTAAACAAATCAAGTGTATGAAGATGGCTGAAAAGTAAGAACTAACAATATACATTCTTTAGAATACTGGTAACAACCTCATGGACCTATGTGTATCTAGCACAGACACTTTCTCCCTTCCTCAAGTACTGATCTAGACAGCACAATGCTGTGCCCAAACAGCTTTTTCAGTAAAAGACAGACAACTCTGAAGGTGGGAAAATCTCTTCCAAGATGTAATTCAATCTTAGAACACTCTCCAGCACTCCTATCTTTGCTGAATAATATTTAAGAGACTATACTGATACAAATACTGTTTCTAAAAATTAACACCCCAGACCCTTAGTCAATTAAATAAATTAGTAAATTAAGACTCTGAACCCATTCCTAAAAATGGACTTTCGGAATGTGATAACATTTTAATATTCTAATTAAATTTAAAGCAGACATAACCTACGCAGTAACACTGGGAAAACTATCACACATGTAATAGCAAGGCGAAAAAAATCAAAGCGATGCTTCTTCTTTCTACCTGCACATGGTATCTGGCTTGCTCTTTGAAAGCCCCATACCTACTGAGAGGTCTGTGAAACGTAAATGGGAACCACCAGGAGCAAAATATACATTCTGCTGTTCTGTGATTGGAGGGAGGGAGATTCCTTTAACTGTTACTATGAACTGCAGCTCCATCCAGAAATGCTGGAAATCATACAGTCCAGGACATGCTAAAAGCCAGTTTCTATCTTGAACAGCTTCTGTGCCTAAAAGAGATATTTGGCCCCTTTCAGAATATCCATCAGCAGCCTTTCACATACAGGCTCAAGCTTGCCATTCCTCTACTCCAATTCTTTACAGGCTTGTAGCAGATCAGTGAAGTGGAGAAATACTATTTGCAATTTAAAATGAGAAACTGAGGTACAGACAGATCATGTGTCCAGTGCCAGAGATCTCTGATGGGGGAGCACATGTCTTTCATTCTGCCTATCACCTCCTCTTGTGCAGCTGATCTCAAAACTATGTAACAGTTTTTACTTCACACTAGACTGAAAAAAAAAAAGCATTATTGTACTTAAGATACATTTTTGTCATTGTAGAAAATACACCAGATCTAAATTCAATAAATCTTTGTTTCTACTAGATATTTAGGAACTAATAGTTACCTTTAACAGAGTACATGAGTGTACTGACACTGAATTCATTTTGCCTACTGTACAACTTGTAAGAAAAAAAAACAAAAGATGTTTTTCCTCTGTTTCTATTTCCATGATTTCAGGTGTCTATTTTCAAGGCTTTATGCTGTTGCTAAATGTAAACTTTGCTATTTTCTGGCATGATGAAAGCTGAAAGCTTCTTCTCATTTCTAATGGCATTCTGCCAAAATATTCTCTGAGAAAAAAAAAAAAAAAAAAACTTGGGCTGATTCACAGATCTAATGTTCAAGATCTAACCTCACTGCTTGTATAAAATACGCCATGGTCTTACCTTCCCTTCCTATATTTAGCTCTCAATGTTCTTGGCTAAAGAAAACCTTTCGATACTGAATCCAGGCCCAATTTAGAGATATAAATGATGGAAAATTCATAGCATTCCATGATAAAATGATAAATAATTAGCTTCTTTAGCAGTTAGAAGCTGTATGGTATGCTTCTAGTTTGAATTTGTTTAATTTTAACTTCCAGCTGTTTTATCTTCTCGTACATTTTCCAATAGCTTGAATGTCTGTGGAAGTATGATGTTAGTACATGATAAGAATCAAATATGAAACCAGATGACTTGCACTGATCTGTTTGGTGTTTCTGGAATTACAACGTGTGTAATCACAACATAGAGAATCAGGACAATTTTTGTAGAGCCTGGTGAAGTCAAACTCACATACTTTGGACATTCTTACAGTTTACTTCATTATAGTGCAGTCAGAAAGCCAGTTTTCTGTAACTTGGACCTGATACAAATTGAAAAGAAACAAAAACAAAACAAAACAAAACAAAAGGAGTTGGATTTCACTTGAGTTTGTGGAAAGTATTGCTTGTATTCGTATTTTGGTTTTTAATTGTTAGGCTCCTTTAGTTGAACCTAAGATTATTTTCTGCTTCTATTCATGCTGGAAAGGAAGAGGTGAAGCAAGATAAAACAACGATGGTAGCAAATGAATTGGACAATATCAGTGAGACTTTCATCCACAAAGAGAGCATTTTCTACTGCATAGGCATACCTGTTCTACATTCTAGATCCACACTGGAAATTGTAAAGCTGAATATGAAGTAGTCTTGACAGACTGATGAATCTGTCCCTTACTCTTTAGTACTTTGTAATAAAATGCTACAAGGTCGTATCTGTATATTAATATAAACTTTCAGTAATTAAAAAAACATAGTTCGGTAAAGGTACTGCAATGAAATTGCAGAAGTGGACTTTAGAAAACAAATAAACATACCTTCATGTTGATTTATGTTGCCAACTGAAATCCTAATCTCCGTGTTCAAAACATTCCAAGAAACTGGCGACTACCATATTGATATTCAAACACTCAGAATACTTACAATCTAGATACTACAATTCAGATATGGGTAAATTATTCCCACTCTAATGTCTGAATTCCATGTAAAGAAGATGAACAAAATGTCTTGAAAATTGGAAAATACATGCATATATCTGAGAAGGAATTTTTTCAAAGCACCACAGCAATAGGAAACATCAGGATACAAAATCAGTCACGAAGTAATATGAAGGAAATTCAGGACATTTTGAATGTATTTCAGTTGTAGTAAACACAGGGTAGAGTAGCCTTATGAACTTCTTCTGGCATTTTCTCAAGACATTCTGGTCCTGCTTTTGTAGTCAATAGTCAACTCATTCTGGTAACCAGGCATGTCATGGTAGCTGTATAGCAGTTCAAATACAAATTGAAAAGGTCTGTGCCCATTAAGGCAAGCTATGTGATCACACTAATGTGTCTAAATGTCTTCAGTTTTAACTGCTGTCTGTCCAGTTGATAGATCTTTGTTATACTATACTGCATTTGTAGGGAATTTAAAAATACCAAATGATGGTAGAAAAATTAAAGAAAAAGAATGAGAACAAACTGAGGAGGAAAAAACATTGCATATGCTATAATTTTCAGATATTTGTAAGGAATATGTTCTATTGAGAATATCAGAAAAAATAATGGATTGTGACTTTTATGGTGACAGAAAAATAATGAATTGCAACTTCAGTGACAGAAATAAAGTAGTTTTACTCAGTCTTGTGCTTCTCGTGTTAACAATTATTTTATAATAATTTACAAAAATAAAAAAATCTACCTCGTTGAATACTCCATATTCCTAATAGTACTAGGTTACTTTTTCAAATCTCTATCTATATCAGCTATGTCAGGTGACTTAACACTAACTACATTAACTATGTTCACAAATAATACATTGGTACAGAACTTAAATAAAGTAACAAATACATATTTCAGAACACGCTATAGAGCTTTTGTACATTTAAGAGACCACACTAGCACTACATTAACTCTATTAAAGGTAATTTTTCCAGCTCATTGGTGATTGGCATTTGGTTCTGATGTTTGAAGAATTGCCATTGCATCAATTTAATTCATGCCTCTTCAATAAAATGTAGAAGAAATGGCAGAGGAAGGAGTTAACTTTCTGTTGGTAAGGCCATTAAGTACTTCAGAAAAGGTTTGAATATTTACACCATGTAAAAATCTTTAAGGACATTCTATATGTTCTGTTAACTTTGCAACCTTAAATAGTTCTGATAAAGTCCCACTAATATGAATACATTTACATTACAATACATGTACATTCCAGAAAAAAAAAAAAAAAAGACCAAGGTAAAATTACAAATTTCACACCTACAGTCACAGAATAACATTATCTAACGATAGAATTTTTAATAAATATTATTATATGCCCTTCCCAAGACAAGAGTCCAGGCATACATTGAACAACACAGTGTAGCAGGCCACCTGGCGGTCAAAGAAGCTAATTATCCATTTAAAACAAAATTAGGACCACACAAAGGAAAAATAGACATGAAATAAGTGCATAAACCCCATCAATTTAAATCTACTTGAAATAAAATAAGGATATACAAACGAGATTTTTTTCTTTGCTTTATCTTAAATTTTCAGGGAGTGGTCATTGCATGAGACAAGATACCAAGGTTGGTTGGCAAATGATTCATGTGCTAAAGATCCACAGAAGCTAAGCTCCTAGGCTTTACCCATATCACTTTATAGAACAAGGTTCCACAGCCTATCCCACTGTATCTGTCAATTCCCTAGATGAGACTTACAAATGTTTTCCAGGAGCTTCTCTGGGAAGCTTAATCAGAGGGTACACAAATACAGGTTGACCAGCCCATTGCTTTAAAGGACACAGGAACTGAGATGACTGTGCACACAGATCTGGGTTAAAATATCTTAATGTCCATACTAAACAATGACAACAGGCATCAGTGCAAACTACTGTTGATACTGTACGTTCAGAACTACAACAAAAATTGATAAGAAATGTAAAGCAACTTCTGGCTACTAACAAGTAGGTGAGACACCTGAACGGATAAGTTAGGGTCAAGACTTTGGAAAGATCCTCAGCTGTTGAATGATCTGACAACTAAGGATCACAAAATGGGAGACTACATGGTTTGGAGATTTACTTCATTAGAATCTGCTGATATTAAAATTTATACCACTAGGAAATTCTGGACATGACAGATTAAGTCATCAAGCTAGACTATATAGCTACACAAAGAATTAAAAGAAAAGGTACAGCAACCTCTAAAGAACCTGCAAATGAAGCATATTCTTCAGGAGAGAATAATTTAGAATGCACTAGAAAGTAAAGCAGCATACATGTGTGCTGGGCTATTTTTAGCCTTAAAGAACCATAAATATCAATATTGTAGCCATGTCTTGGAAGCTCTTTCTCCACATCAAATTTATAAACGAATTGCATGCATGATCCAAACAGTCCGTGTTGATTTTAATCACACCAAATGTCTAAAACATCAGAAGATCTGCCATTGCTGTACCTCTATATGCTGGGAGGTTATCCAGACAGTGAAGAAATGTTCTGAACATATAAAGGCACCTATGAGCATAATAGCCTTGTATAATATGCAAGCTATGATAATAATATAATAATCTAGAGACTAGTTTGAAGGGAATGAAGCATGTAGAAGATTCATTTTCCAGCATGAATTCACCTGGGTAAAGTGCAGAAAACAAACTTCCTCTCTGCATAAACTTGCCGAGATGAACCAGAACATTTTAGCTGCCATTTGAGCATGCCTCAGCACTAAGGTCAGAATTTCCTAGCTGCTGGTGTATCATGGCCATGCAGAGCACTGTCTTTGCAAATGGCTAGTCCTCCAAGGGAGAATACCTTGCCATCCAGTTAAGAAACAGATCATGGGACACACTGTTTTTAAAGAAGATGCAAAAAGCTCTGCATACCTAGTTCACCTAATTCTGTTTGTTGTTGCCTGTTGCTGTTGACTAGCAATATTCTATCTTCCTTTTAATCTTTCTTTGAACAGGAAGAGTTGTATTTTAATTAACGTGAGCCAAACAGAAACATTTGCCATGAAATACGTATTTTATTGTTTAACATTTTAATTCCACAACTTTGAAATGTGCCAGGAATAGCTAAGCTCACTTATTCAGTATTCGTGGTGTTAGACAAAATACATGTCTATAGATTTGTATCTTACATATAATTGAACTAAACGCAGATATTTGTCTTTAAACAAACTGTATCCTCTTTGCTTTGCATCTGTACCAAGTAACGTACCATGTTGATGCGTTTTTATGGAGGACTCGGTGCTGTTCATTAATTAGTAGAAATACACCCACTATTTTTTATGAAAAAAAAAAAGGCAGTGTGGGCCCATGTGCAGCTGGAGGCAGCAAGCTGTGTCTTAGAGGTAAGACACCGGCCATCACTTAACACATAGTACACTGTCTCAATTAGAGTGCCTTGTGCACATGAAGGGAGCGAGTTGTGCTGTTGCTACTGGGTGAGATAGAAATTCATTGTTTCACTAATTTCAGAGCTAGAAACTTTGGTTTGCAGAAGTAAGATACCACTGATCAGCTGATGCACAATATTTTCCTCAATATTCCATCTCCTACTGTGATCCAGGAGCCCTACTCCTTGCAGTATTACCTGAATATATAAAGTGAGTCTCAGGTGTAGAAGGTACTCACTGAATCTACCATTTTAAGGTCTAAAGAAAAATGAAGGAAAGAGAATTTTATCATCTATAGCACTTCTCCCACATCTAGATTAAGTTAATAATAAAATAAGAATTGGGTCACATAAAATAGTTTTCACTGCTGTAATCCAGCTTCTGGTTGTCACTGAAACCTAGTCTGCATTTGAGGATCTGTGTTGGAAGGAGCACTACTTTCACTCTTAGTTATCCCTACACTCATTCACTATTTCTGCTGTGGTGTGAGGAACAGCAATAGAGGAGCTAGTAAGAGAGCTCTCGATCACTTGGAGATTTTTGTAGTTTTGTAGGTCTGTAAAAGGGATATCTCACTTCTCTAAAGAAGAATATTGTAGCCTAGTATCTTGAAATACTTGCATTATTTAAAAGATGATATCATATTTCCAGTTTAGGGAGTTAGATATTTTTCCCCTTTTATTTGTTCTTTGTCCTTCAACTGTTCTGAACCATTTTGTATTGACTGTGGCAAAAATGGTTACTCATCTTTGTAAAAGGTTGAGTAGTCCTGTCAAGTGTTCTTCCTGTTTCCTGAGGGGTTTCTAGTTTCTCAGGGCTAGCAGTAGATTCCTTCAAAAATGAATAGGGGTCACTCACAGGTGACTGAGATTTTTCCAAGTTTTCCCTTTATTGCCACCAGCTAGCCACCAGAGCAACAGAAATTTCTTCAGCACCTAGTCTACTAAAATTCCTCTCTGAGATGGCTGAGACTGAAGACTATAAAAGTATGCAGATATCTGGCAAAATATGCAGCAAAACAAAACAGTGGCAATGTTGTTCATTCAGATCAATAAGCCAAAGCTTGTTTGTGACATCATATGAACAGCTTTGCCCTGGGAGAAAAAAAAAAGAAAAAAAAAGTAATATGTCTCAGGCTTTCAATATATTGTTCAGTGATTTGGGGATGAAGTTCTCCAATGCTGTCTGACCACTAAATGTCTGATTATTTATCTACTCTACCTTCATTTCTGTGGCTACATGGTCTCTACTTTGCCACTTAGCCTTTTTCAGAAGTTTTATTGGATTAACAGTATTCAGTTTTTATGAATTCTAGAGTGTTTTGTGGTGTTTTGTGCTAATTTCAGCTTAACATCTAGGTTCTATTCTTCTTCAAACATGTTGTGTTCATCTAGAATGCTAGAGAGGAAACACAGCAACTATCCTGTTTCTTTTGGATACTGCTTTGCAACTGAAGCCAGAGTTTATACAGACATGTGGCTACTGGTGTGCACAAGACAATTACTGTAAACTTTAAGTGATGATGTCCTCTCATTTCAGGGGTTCTTTACTGACTGACTACATTTATCAACTGGCCTCATCATGATTTAATTGCACATCTGCAGTGCTTGGTTGCATCTCTCCAGTCTAATTTTGATCCTTATCAGTGTTGCACTGCAGCTGGCTCCACAATCCAGCTGGTATCAAATTAGTCATTGATCTAATAGCATCATTGCAAATATAGCAATTGAATGCCTGGCAGCCTTCAGCATTGCCAGAACACTAAGAATCTTCAGATCAGCTTAAGTTACATTACAGATATCTTCATTAAAACCTTAAATTCTTAATGGTTTCAGCCACGATATATTTAACTTCAAAGGTATCTGCAATATTCAATCTGCCTACATGTTCTTTCTTTAAGAACGTTATTTCTTTATACTTCATATATTGCCCGCTACACAGCATATGTTGCACTAAAATATGTGTCTTTTCAGCTGATCTGAACCTGCTTCACAGGTTCTTTTGACTTAAATCTATGCGTATGTTCTTCTGTTTGTCTTTTGGCACTTCTCTGGGTATTTGGGGCACTATTTGGAAACATACATTAAACTTGCTTTACTTTTAAATCTTTGCCCCTGGATGATGCTGGGGAAGAGATACAATTAAGAAATGTTTTATGTTTCTAGTTACATACGGGCGCTCGAGATCCCAGCACCATACCATATTCCATCTTCTGTTTCTGCTATTGGTTAAGAAAACCTTTCTATAGTTTTATGTTTACTTAAACCTGTTTGTGTCATTCTGATCAATCCTAAGCCACTGTTTCTGTTTCCTCAAAGCAGAGATCTTTTTGTCTGGAGTGCCACTTTTCCGGGTGCCCAGAGTCACTGCAAGCTGTGTTTTAGATGTGTTTTATCTTGTTTTATCTTCCTGTCTAAGGTGACTGTTGTCTCATATGCTATTTTAGGGAAATAAGAGGAAAGGACTAGACTGTAACTGGCTCCTTATTTAATAGTTAAGACTCTTAAGACTTGGTGGGCATAGGGGGCCCAGGCCAATAGTTTTCATGTGCAATGACACCTGCTGCCTTGTGTCTAATCCTCTGATCACACCACATGAGTTACCGATCTGCAACTGGAACATGTGGATTAATGAGGAACTGTTGTTTGGCCATATTTACAAAACAATCATTTGGTATGTTTAATAAAACTGAATAAAGTATGCATCTTCAAAGTCCTTCTAATTTCAGTAGGCACCCTGTGAATTTCACTCTCTGCTTATCCAGGAAACTAACTACACAGAGACTATGTAGGTATTAATATTATAAGGAGGAGTGGGCAGAAAGGCCCAGCACACAGAAGCAAAGGTGGAAGTGGGGCAACTTTCTTTAGTGCTTTTATCCTCTCTCCCCCTCATCTATTATTTATTTTCACTATTACTCATTACAGATTCTGGCAGTCTGGCATTAACACCTTACACATTCTACTAGACAGCAAACAAAAAAACAACACTCAACACATTATAATTTAATATTAAATCAGGTAGAAGTTCTAAATTTTTTTCTTTCATCTAAACCAAAGCAATAAGCAACTACCACATATTTTTAAGAAAAAAAGCTTTTCTGTTAATTTTTTTTTTGGGGGGGGGGAGAGGAAGGGAAGAAAGGCAAAAGTCTTCCATACTCGCAGTATGATTTGACTACTGACTTGTTGGAGAACAATGAAGCCTAACTTTAAATTAGATACACTTGTTAAAAAATCAAAACAAAACAATACACATGAACGTCCTAAAAGTTCGTGGGACTAACTATTTCTCATATCTGATGGTAGTTATTTGATCTCTCCAGACACTGTAAAAATCTAAGAGGTCTCAGGAATTATTATTCTTCCTCTCCCCTAGCAGACACATAGTCTTCCTTGATGATAGCCAGCAAAAAACCATGTCTGTCTGTCTAAATAGTTCATTGAAAAAGTGAAATGTTCATCTTTATAAAGTTACCACCTGAAAATCTCTAAAAGAAATCCTTTATCCATCATCTCCCATTTCTAAGCAAAATCAATTGGTACAGCAGAGATGATTAAACTCCAGTGTAATGTCTGTCAAATTCTGGATGCATCACAGCAGGGTTTCAAACTGGAACATTGCACAGACATGACACAATGGTACTAAAAAACCCTCTTTTCATGATAACAGAGAAAGTCAGTGAGAGGCAATGTTGAGTGAGGCTGATCTTCATAAACTTTTTATACAATCAGTGGAGATAGAGATAAGAGAAAAAAGATTTTTCCTGAAACTATATTAGTGCTTAGCTTAAGCTTCTACCCTGAATTACCCCATTGGAAGAACCTCCATTTCTTAGAGGCTGGTCTACTCTAGAAATCTAAATTAGTCTTCACAGTTGACCTCTTCTCCCGCTGAATCACTGTTCAAGCTATAAGCTGTCCACAGCTTTCTCTGCAGTCTCTGACATGCTGCTCATCTGCTCTGTGCCACATATGGAGTATGTTCTGCACATCTTAATAGTACCCATCATTCTGCAACAATGATGACTGAAGGGACAACTGTTGTCTTCACCCAAAACGATAACTCCATTCAGACAAATTTTAAAATTTACAGTTCATGATTGCTGCAATTTTATAGCAACTGTGTTTCTGCAATGCTAAAATGTCAGTATCTACAAAAGGCTACAGGTATTTCCCACTGGCCATGGGAGCTGAGTGGAATCAACCCTAAGAACCCAATGGACAAATACAACTACAACTGCAACAGCTATGAATAAAATTATGTATGATAATTGCCTATTTTACCTTGATAGAGAAATTACCACAAAATATTGTAGATATTTTTAGTAAAATATATTAAAATATATAAAAACATTGCAAATCACATAAATGTAAACTTGTAAACAAATTTAAAAATATTACAAATAAATAAAAGTACTTTGTATAAAATACATAAAGAGAATATATATCTTATGTATATTTATGTAAAAAATAAAAGCAAAATTTCTTAAGATAGTAAGCTGGTATATTTCACTGTAACACAATTTTTATGATTTTGATACATATGAATTGAAGGTACTGCAACTTCAAGTTAATTGAGATTTAGTGAATTTGGGTTTCACCTAGAAAACCTGGTAACAAGGTTTTGTATGGTCATTTGTTTTGTTTTGTTCTGCTTTTTGAAATAAGTGCTACAGTATCAGTTACTTATGAGGTATACTTAGAGGAGAAATGAGGAAATAAAAAAAATATTTCCTGTATTACAGTTATGAACAAAAATATCATGGATAAAATATAATTCCTATGACTTCAGAAAATACACATACATTTTATCCTGTGGGATGATGTGAAAAAAAAAAAATAGGAAAATTAATTAAACTTGGCAAGTAATATGAGAAATAGGGTAACACTATTGCCCCACATATTTGCACTGTCAATCAAAGCACTAGTGAATTTTTTATCTGTATCACAGTAAAAAAGTCCAATCTACCAAGCTGCTAAAAAAACATTAACCTGTTCACATACACCATTAAGAATTATGCTGTTATCGTCCTAATTTTGTCTTACTTTAACATATTGTTTACTGTGCCCTCCAACATGAATACTATGGGGCATCAAAGAAGATCAGTAAAAGGCAGCTGCAAAGACCTGCACACGTCACACAAAAGGCAGGTCTTTACCATGTGAAGTTTGGTCTGAGAAACCACTTAAGGTAGGAAACATTACTTCGACATCAGGTCAGGATTGCTGGATATCTTCAAAGAAGGAAAATGTCAGGGGAATTCTCTAAGATTCACTGCTCTTTGACTCAATCGAGCCACTTTTATGTTACATTCCTGCATATGCTTAATTGGTAGTACATGATTTTGGAACCCAGAACAACAGCAGTGAAACGTTGACTAAAGCAGCAGAGAGAGTTAGATACAGTGTAATAAAGATAAATCAGTCCTGGCTTCTTCAAACTTCTTTATAGACGACTGATCTCTTTATCTGGCATTATTGTATTTGAGATTTCATGAGTGAATTATGAGTGCAAATTCCAAAATGACTGCATAAGATTCTTTTAGTCAGCTAATTCCTACTGACTTTATTAAAGCCAAACAAGCCAAGTTCAACATGCAACTTTGAAAATATGTCTCTAGAATCCTGAAACCTATGGTAATACATTAAATATTAGCCTCAGTGGGCAGCTCTAGGACTTACACGTGGTCTGTACATGATCTAGTCTATCAGGAAACAACAAAATACTCCTAATCTAAAGCTCGTTATGCAAAAGGATACATTTTTGAGAGATCATGCTAAGAACATAAATCAGAACATGCCCATGTTTTGGGACATCATACAGATTCTTTACTCTGCTCAGGGCAAAGAAAAGCATTGCAGCACCAGTACTGTTATACCAAGTGTCTGATTGCAAGTGTAACAACACAAGCATGACATCTTATATTAGGAAATCCTAGCTCGATGACTAAGTATATCTGAGACCAATCTCCAGCACTTTTTACCTTGAATGCTACGTAGTCCTGGAACACAGAAAATAACAAATGTGGTAATTTTCATCATCCTTTCACGGTGAATTAAGTTGCCATTTCCTCACTAAAATGAACTAAAATGCTTGATGAACAGAAAATGTTTTGAAAAAATATACTGCTGGACACAGACACTCAAACCATCATAACGCAGTTTGCCAGACTGTTGCTTCAGAACTGAATCTTTCGTAATGCTTTAAGGTCTCAGTGCTTGTGACCTTATCCTACCATTTTATACCAGCAAGGGCACAAAGACAGAGCATGTGGAGTTGACTAAAATGCTTGACGTGATGACTGTAAATTGTCCACATTTTGCAGCTGTAGTATGGAATGGTGATGACAGCTATGTGGTACACATCTACTTTTGTTTGAAGTCCAATGCCTCTTTCATTCTAGACACACTGCTTTAATCTCCCAAAAGCTGTGCTGGCTTTTGCTACAAGCTCAGTAAATACTGCTTTGCTACAATGTGAAGTTCATCTTCAGTGTCACGCTGGGAAGAAATAGGAGAAACTCACTTATTCTCGGGAAACGCATGAAGACACTTTTTTTGGAAACATGGGGAGTTTTCTCTAGAAGTTGCATGTTTAAATTTGAAATGTATTAGGGAAGCAACCAAGAACATGTAAGAATATTTTTCTTGTTCCTTCTTTACTCATGCTTTAAACTTAATTTGTAATTCTGTTGGCATAATAATTAGTGCTTTCCTGTTGTAATTATGCAAAATATTAAAACTTAAAATTTATCTATTTTAAAGAAGAATTTTTGCCAACAATAATTTCATTTACTGCTTTTTAAAATATAGAATTTGCCAGAGATAGCAAGGAATTCATTCGTATTTTGAAGATAAAGTTTGCTGCAAAATTCAGTGAAGTTATTTTACTCTGTGCGACAGTTAAAAACATACTACGGTGTCAAAGGCAAACAATAGCTGACATTGATGCATATCATATGGTTGACATATCACTCCACTTACAAAGACACAAGTACATGCTGTAATTTACGGTTTACTATTGCTATTGAATACCTTAATTGATACTATTTAGTGAAATAATTTTTATTTTTTTTTTTTTAAAGAATTACATGAGTTTCATCAGAGAAAAGCTTTCACTTTGGGGTTTAATTTTGGACATGATTTGCTAGTAGCGTTAAAGATGTATTTTGAAAAGGTGGTGATTTTTGCAAGCTAGCCTAAAAAAATTGTTAGCTAACTATAGTAACTATTCTGATTGCAATTAAAAACAAAAAACAAAAACAAAACAACCAAACAAACAAACAAAAAACCACCTTCCCAAGTGGGTCAACACACCTAAGTGCTATCTGCAATCATTTAGATTTTAACATCACGGTTATTATCAGGTTGCACAATGAGATATTGATTACTTTTAACCTTTAGATCCACGAATTCAAGAAAAGTCAAGGCAGTAGCAGAGTCTACTTTGCCTGTCTAATAAACTTATGGCCTTTAGTGGAATTCTAATGATTCTTAGTGGCAAGGCAAATCCAAAATTAGTTTATTCTTTTGGCTCATACGGAAATGATGACATACATAAAAATACTGCATGCATAGTAGATTTGTAGTTACTACCTACAAGGGCTTAATCCTGCAGTGTGCTGAGAGCTTCTTCGCAGTACCTGTCAGCATCTTTTTTCACTGACTGCTTCAGCAGCCCTGCGCACCACTGACACATTACTAGAGACAGGGCTGTCTGGACCCTGCACAATATGCATTATAGGAGCAAAAAATCTTCACGCTTTCTCATTTATAACCAATCCCCTAAGCATATTGTCCAAATATATCACTCTTCAGGCTGTTAATCTTTTAATAAGTTTTCTTTATACGGAAAATCTGCTTGAAATAAAGACTGAACCACAATGCAGCTTCAGTAGGTACGTAGGACTCATTTTAAATGGAACAAAGTAATCCAATTAAACTAATCTGTTTTACAAGTTAAAATGATATGAAGCACATAAATTGATCCTTCTAGGCTGCTGCTATTTGAGCCCTCTTTCTATTGCAGCATTTGGAACTGCTTCACACATTCATATCCTCTGCCTGAAGAAAACTCAGTCCTCCGGTTCAGGAGAATTACAGGCAAGAGAAACATACAACTGTTATGTGTTAGATTAATTTGCAGAACACTTGGCATTATTATTGCCAAGTAGTCAAATTGTTCCAAGTTGTTCCGGAAGGTTGTTATTAATAGTATGTTTTCTGAGGAAAGTTCTGTCTACTTTTGGAACTGCATTTCTGTTGCCAAGGAAACTCCTTTAAGCACAGCATTCGAGGAGCACACTGCTGCTTTTGTTTGCCAGTATCCTATTCATATCATCTAAGTAAGCACTTTACATACTTCAGCCTCCAGTTTCAAATGTGGAAGTTTCTCAGTATTTACACTATGGCATTAAATATAGTTTGTTCTTCATGTTAAACTTGGGGACACTTGCAAGATTATTTTAACAGTTGCTTTAAAGAACAGGTTTTTTTTTCACAAGTTTTCAACAAATTAGTTTTAATTTGAATAACAGCTTCATAGGTTATAGCACTAGTCCTTAAGTGTTAATTATCTTTTCACTCTGAAATTAATGTAGTCATTTCCTACTGACTCCTCTACACCATTGCTGAAGTGCTGAGGAAAACATGTCATTGAGTTCTGAGCCAGAACTGTTGTGATTAATCCTGGTCACATGGCCGATCTCTGCCAAAAGGAGATCACTGAAAAAAGGTGACAAAGACAGTGATTTCCTGTCAGCAAAGAGTACGACAGGGCTGTCTAGAAGTGATGCAAATGAGGGAAACTTTCAGCAGGGTTTGTTTGATCCACTCGGGCTGCCCAGGCCGTGCCAAGAGGGCGGCCAGTGGAGCAGCAGCACACCCAGAGGAAGAAGCCGCACCTTACGCAGTTTTTAACTTGGTTTGAAGCATATCCTCAGCTTTTGATATATGTTTTAATGTGATTTAAACCAGGGGTCTGCTTGCCGCAAGCAGGCACTTTTGCAGTTAACCCGCCCAAATGCCACACCAACTGCATTTCTTCACAATCTCTGTGCTACCACATCAGGTTTTCTTCCTCCTCTCATGCCCATGTTTTCTGAGAACTTTTAAGTGCAAGTCTTACACAGCTCATGCAGTTTGTATTAAAAACAGCATCCACCACGTGTAACCAAACAGAAAAATACAATTTCTTTTATTTGATATTTTAAAATGTTTACATAATTTTATTCTGAACATGCCAACAGGCTGAACAATCATACTGTACTTATTTAAATGGGGTTTTAATCTAACACAATTAAGTTTTGCAATTAATCTTCTGAGGGAAATGGAAAGAATTATCATTAACTTTTCTGCATAGTATACTCATTTCTAATCTCCCCAGTTCCAGTAAATACCGATTTGCTTCATTTTTGAACACTCAAGGTGCAGAATTACTCAAGTTCTCACTAAAGGGCTAATTAGCAGAGTTTGAATTCTTTGGGTTTGATCCTTCGGTAACAGCATATGAATGCAGCTGAAGTCAATGCAAGTTCTGTGTACTCAGAGCTTATGAGATCAGGCTCACATGTAGTAGATTAAAATGAAATAAACATAATACATTAGGCATTAAACTGAGTTGTTACAGCAGTACAAAGTGAGAGTCCAAAAAGAAATTAAAAAAAAAAGAAAAAAAAAGGGAATGTGTTTCTTTAATTTTTTTCTTAGTTAACAGATACAGCATTAGGTAACAGATAAACTCTCAGCTGTGTGTTCTGTGACTGCCATTCCATCACACACCAGTTAATTTTCAAAATCATTAGTGTAAGAGTGTAAAGCTGAAATCATTTAGAGCTGCAGGGGAACACTGGGAGGAAAGTGAAGGAAGAATAGTTTTCTATTTCTGCATGTCTTTGCACTGAAGTTGGAAATGTGGGGAAGTCGGTGTACATATTCAGAGTTTAAAAAAAAAGAATGGTTGTGTTGTTTCTCTTATATTAAGTGCACAATAAAACCTGATTAAAGAGAGATATTGAGGATCCTAATAATAATAAAAAAAAAAGCTACCAAAATATAAAAAAAAAAAAACAAAATTAAACAGAGAGTTAAATTTGTATTAAATCTGAAAATTTAATTATTTTTTTTAATATTTTTTTAATATTAATTAAAATTCCCAGAGTACTGGGAAAATAGACTAACTATAAAAATGTGTTTTATTTTCCTTTATGCAATTTTAGCATTTACGTATTATGTTAGGCTGCTGTAAGGTATGCTTTTCCCTTCTGATTTACCTGTGCTACCACTGTTCCATCCCATTCATGAACATCTCAGGGGCAATGATCACTGTTGGTAACAGTGATACCACAGCCAGATCCCTGCCATGGGCAGTTTGCTGAGCTGGCTTATAGGTGCAATTACTTATCAGCTCAGTTACTGAGAAATCTGTGGGTTTAGGAGAATCCACCGAAATGCAGAGAGTGCCATTAGAAAGTTCATATTTGAAACTGTAACTGGTAAGGATGACAAAAGCAAGACCTGTGTTTTCATGACACCCCACAACACTGAGGAATTCTGATAATAAAAGCTACCTGAATATCTCTTTATAGATTTCTTTCCACATGGAGTACAAAGACATTGTTCACAGTGAAGAGAACAGTAAACAGTGCTGGTGGCCAATGCCTTTGAGTACTAGATCATCCACCATCTTGTATAAAACTTAAAAAACAATAGGGTGTCACATCTGATACTGGCTACTTAAAAAACAAAAACTATTAATGGCATTTCTGAAGACATTTATTCTGTTACTTGAATCTCAAAAATTAAGGATAATAAAGACCTACTAATTTATCTAATCTCTAATTTTTTGCTAGTGTAGATTTTTTTTTTCCTTTTGTCTACTTTTAAAGGTCTGAAATTATGGGGTTTTCAACATTTTTTTGGGAGGTGGTTATTTGGTGTGTTTTTGGTTGTTTTTTGTTTGTTTTTGTTTTCTTTTGAAAGGCTAATAGATCTTAATGCTATTCACTCAAGCTTTTTACATTACCTGAAAATACTCATTCTGGTTTGTGGACACTTCTCAGCCACTTCTTAACCAAACTGAAAATGTCTAGTTGTTTAAGTCTTTCCTTTTGTCCATTAACAATTTGCTTTCTGCTTTCACTATAAAGGTGTATTCAGAGAATATTCCCTGTTAAGAGGATAAGCAGTCTGTTTCTTTCTGTCTTTCTTCAAGAGGTTTTGCAGTGGTCAGTACTTCTAAGGCAGGGGCTCTACAACTGAGCAGATGCCCTTGCTGGGGAAACTGCCCAGCAAGTAAGTTGATTCTGCACAGGAAGCAGTACTGGTGTATATGCTGTATAAGTTACAGTTACTGTCTCTGACACAAACTTCCAGCTTTTGGAAGTGTCACACGTATCATAGGACAGAATTTGGTAATAATAAAAGATGAATATTCCCCATCTTGAGTAAACAATATTTCTCGTTTTGCCTTCATCCTCTACTGCCAAGTAATTCATAAATTGCTGCCCTCTTCTCATTACATATATGACCATACACATCACTACATCTGACCATCTATAATTATTTTTAATGGCTACATTTGAATATCAGAAAGGGAAGTATCCTAAACAGCACCTAAAATACTTATGCTGTGTAAGCACTGTGGCTTTTTATATTTATGAGTTGATTTTTTTTCCTAAAATGTTATTTATGTTCATTGATTTTTTTTTTTTAAAGTATACTACTAAGACTAACAGCTAGATTACACATGTACTTGCTGGTCTTATAAGAACAGACACTACTGTTTTAGACTTGCAAAAAGTTTATATACACTTCTGATGTTGCTTATTTCTGAACTTATGGAGAACAAGAACTGTCTGTGCAATTTATTCTGATTAAGTGCTTAGAAAGATAGGAAAAATTAGTGAAACGCTAGTGAAAATAAATGATTGACAAAAAAGAAATAGAGATTACTGAAATAAACTCAGTTGCAGACTAAAATAGTTCAGATCTGAAGCATATTTCCATTCCTAAACACATTTTACTTGTTCAACAACCCTTTTTCATAGGATATTTTAAATAAAAGGACTAAAATTAAAGAGAATAAAATTCAAGAAGACCATCAAGAAAATAAGACACCAAAGCACGAAAAACTAAATTATGTTTAATAAATTATCATATCGTGCTATCAAAAGAGAAAGAAAACAACTTCTATTTGACCTTGAATGTACCATTTATTCGAAAAGAAATTAAAAAAAAGCTAGAGGGTAGTTGTTTCTTGTCATTATACTGTTGCTGATTCTGTGGTTAGTTATTAATTTTATTTTTTATGATTCACAATCTGCTCTTTGAAATATGCCATATGCTCAAAGCAATTCAAGGATGACAACTGTCAGAATTACTCCAATAAAAATTGCCTAAATGAGGAAGATTTACTGCAGCCTGATATTTCTGTCAAAAGCCCCTCCTTCCTTTTCCCCACTACCCCTAGTACCCATAGACTGTAGCTTCTCTAATGCAGAATGAAGCCTGGAACAGTTTTAGGATCAAATCACTCATTTTGGACAACTTCCTCTAAGTAATCATACATAAAAAAAAAGTGATAAAGCTTCTCAGCTAAGGCTACTATGATAAATATAAGAAGCTCTGTATATGTATGTATATAAACATACACACATATCTGAAAACTGCATTATAAATATGCAAGTCCAAAATCATTTTGTTGAAATCAAAAGGCAGGTATAATGACTTAACATGACAACAACTGCTTTACGGATAACTAATAAAAATTAAATTGGAAGAGTCCTGTATTCTGGCAGCAGCAAACCAAAATCAAGGCAAATTTCTTTCATCCCAGAAGAGGTCTGAAAGGTGGATGAAAATTCAGCTGAAAGCTCCAATCAAAACACGTTTTGTAAAATGCTACCATTTCATTTTTTTTCCTTCATTTTGTTTCACTCTATTTATTAATGCCGTTTCATTTATTTCTATTCATCTTGAAGAGAAATCTTTGTCCTTCTATAGAATTACACCAAATAGAATGTGATAAAGGGAACTTTCTTGCAATTATGATGTCGGTGCAGCCTGTCAGCGCACAGGGGATGGAAATGAGGTTGGGGACAGGGAAAGGAATTCTAATAGACACCATGATACATACAATGAACGCAGCGATATCCTGTGAGAGAAAGGCTTGTCAAGCTAATCAGATCTTCTATAGCTAGGTAAAGGCAGTAACGGTAACACTAACCTTGTAAAGATGCTGCTGCTGCTCCTCTGACATCATCAGGTCATGGCTGTCCATCACAATGGATTCCATGTCAATCAGCCAATCCCAGAGCTCCTGGTATTCTGAATCAAAGTCCAAAAGGCTGTAGATAAGGAACAAAATGTATTATGCATAAATACAGTGTAGTTGTTAAAATCTTGTATTAGAATAATATATTCTTGAAAACTCATGATGTTTCTAGTTATATTTCTAAAGAGACATTCTGTATTTATACAGAGTTGAGGAAAATGAAAACTGAAATCCAATTTAAGCCAGTGCCATGACCTAAATTCAGTGGCTGATGCCAAATCCTGACAACTGTTGGCATATTGCATTTGCTTCAAAATTTTTGAAATAGAAATCTTTCACAAATAACATTGATTAATGTTTTTTAAAGGGTTGACTTCATAATGAGTAAACTTTGCAATAATAATTCCAATACAATTCATATAAAAATATTATTTTCACAGAAAAATGACTCAATCCATTCAGCCATCCCTCTGCTGTCTATCTGCCTATCTCTGTAAATATCCTACATTTAGTTTCATGGATGAGTAGCTAGCATTTCAACTTAAGGCCTTAAGATAGGCTTGAGTGAATATGGTAAGCCAGTGAGAACTAAGGCCAGATACAGTATTAGACAGGTGTTCCCTACAGACATGTAAGAAACAAAGGTAAGGACAGGAAGTCAAAACAATGAATCCTTGAATAGCCAGCAATCATTAAAATTCAAAGGAGGATCACTACGGTATTCAACAAAATAAATCATTAGAATAAGGAGCTTAAAAGGATTAATGTGATTCTCCATTGAAAGCTTAGTGAATAAGTAAAGCATAGTTTTTTCTCAAACACCGTAGTACAAGACAGAAGGTACATGCTAAAAAACTGCACGTTCATCAAAAAGATACACTTTGGAAAGAGATCTCCAAACATCCAGAACTGGAGTTAACAAAAGCCTTGTCAGTAGTATAAAAAAAAAAAACAGACTGATCAAACAATTGTACATGTTCCACTGAAGCTGATTTATCCAAATACTGAAAACTATTTCAGCTTTCCGTATCTTTAGCAATGCCATTTAAAAAAAATTAGCAGTATTTCACCAGAGAAACAATAAACTAAACATGTTTCTAATGTTATTAATGCTATTGCAGTTTCAGATAATAATAACTAGAGTACCACGTGCATGGTAATTTTGAAAACACGTAGAAAGAAAGCAAGAAAGAGAAAGAAGGAAAGAAAGAGAGAAAGTGGGACAGAAGGAGATACAGGAAACTATTTGCCTTCTCTGGTATTATTTTCAACAAGCTGACAATGAAGGAAGCCTTGTATAATGCCCAAGTGTTGATTCCCACTTTTGAAGTAACTCCATTTTAATCCACTGTACTTAGTGTACTTGTACTCAATAATTTATGAGGTATTTGCTTAAACTACTCACTGTCCTCAGAAAGTAAGCAATGGTGCAATTACAAAGAAGAGCTAGCATACAAAAAAAGTACAGTTGTTGAAATATAACAGTTTCATTGGGAGTTCAGGGCTTTTCTCCTCTTTCAGGAGCCATTTCTCTCAAATGACATTTTGAAACTAAAATAAAACTAAACTCCATTTTCAATACTATATTAGAAGTAATATTGAATCTTTATCTCTTTCTCTGAAAAGACTATAACCATTCTTTATGTTTAGTATGTAGTGTTCCTTTAGTCCCCTTCTGTCTTATCCAAATATTATCCAGTGTCATAAAATTGACAGGCATTTATTAAAACATGTGTTTTATCACATAAGAGACTCAATTTCATTTCATGTAAATTGGTCCTGATTCATTTGGACTTAGTCCATTTGTATCGGTGAAATATTTGAATTAAGATATGAAATGACTGAATCAAAGCCTAACATCCAACGTTCGTGGTCTTCTGATGCCAGAGTGGGATGGGATGGGCCTTTGGAAACAGCACCAAGAAGTGAACTGGGATTTCAATATAATGTGCAGCACATATGCTGGATCCAAACACCTGCTTTAAATCTACTGAACCACATTTTGGTTACAATCCAAATTTGTCCATTTATTGGTATAAGAGAATGAATTGATCTTTTAAATACACACAAAAGCACTTTTCCTTGACCTTTACAAAATCCAAATAAGTACTGTCCTGCTGTTTCCCAGTTTGATATCTAGCTAACATTCTAAACATATTAACCCAAAATAAAGAGTGAGAGAAACAGGATTCATGGGAAAAATCCCAAGAAAGAATTTCTTTTTTTCCTATAGTTTACATCTTGCGTCTCTTTCCATTTTTTTTTTTATTTTTATTTTTATTATTTTTCCTCCTGATTGTAAAATAAATTTAACTGGGAATACTTTTAAGCAAACTGTCTACTGCTCTTATTTTCCTGAAGAGTGAAGCCTTAAAGCATCATTTAAAAATAATAATAATGGACTGCACTATTTATAATAGTTCTGAAAAAAATTCTGATGTTTTTCAAATAGAAGCTTTGCTTTGAAAAATGAATGTCTTAAATCTAAATGGAAAATACTGACTACCCTTTAATTACTATCTGGAAAAAAAAGATAAACTATTAAGTTGCTAAAATGATACTTAGAAAACTCAGCAAACATAGTATCAGTGACATGTTAAGATAAAATGTACCTGTCAGTATTTAGGTGGTATGTTGAATGTGTCTTATGTTGAGAATAGTTTTCTTTACATAGGCTTAGCAGATCTTTTTCATGTTGCTACAGGCAAAGTGAAGGAAAACATAACCTCTGAAATACTGTATCAGTGTTACAAATGAAAGCTACAGAAAAGTCTAGTAGATAACACAAAAGCTTTAATGTTAAAGGGCTCTCTTTATATAGGTTTGCTGGTTAATAAGCTAAAATCATTAGCTACGTAATAACTGAAATGACATTAAGAAGTATATTTTACCTTGGTAAACAGGGAATCAGATATGCAGAGTTGCATGTCTAATCCCTTGAACCCTAAACACATTTCTTAAAATGTGGACATCAATTTATTATTTTGAATGAAAATTCATGAGCACCTTCCTCATGAGAGAACCAACTCATCTGTGGCATTAATAAATAAAAAGGAATGCGAAGCTATTTCTTTTAGTCTTTTTTGCCACGTCTACTACACATTTGCAGTTTGTATTACTTCTTTGATAGCATCATTCACATAGTATTTAGAAGTACTGTAAACATGCTGCAATGCCTGCCAAAAAAATCAGCCAGACACAAAGTTCTTTCAGGTTTCTAGGTCATCGTTTTTTGGAACTCCTTTCCATACATGACCTTATTAGGCGGATATAGGAGAAATCAATATTCTGACCTTAACTTTGTCTCATATTCCATACACACAACCCTCTCTATTGTCATAATAACATCTACACTGCAGGAAATCTTGTTCTTTACAGAGTAACTAGCATCATCCTGTTCTGCAGATACTAATTTCTACTACTACTGCAATATCAGTTTAGCTGTTTACTGCACAAAGTCACTACTGTATAAACAATTCTCCATCTACAGTTACTCTTGTTCTCCCTGGAGGCTTATTTCTTCATCCTGGGCCCAGTGTCCACAACAAGCAATGGACAGATACCCTAATTTTCCCAATTAGCTGAACGGCATCTTGTCTGTACAGATCTCAGTCATCCTGCAACAGATACCTGCTCATCCTACTACAGAACTTCTGTTTATAGTTTTTACGCAGTAAGGAAAAGCTGCATAAAATTTATTTTCAAAGCTATGTATTCATAGCTGGAAGGCATTACCATTGTTTTCAATACAATACTTCAAACTAGATCAAACTGAATCCCTCTGAATTCAGCCCATCAGGTTTTCTATAAACACATGGTGTGTCTATCTCCCTCACATCCTTTGGCCTTTCAACCTACTGCTGAGCCTATAAAGTCTAAGTTGATTACAAAGGCCCAGAAAGGTGACTACAGTGCAGAAACAGAGAACACCACTAGATCATCATTACCAGTAATACGCAGGATATTATGAGTGCAGACAAATGCAGCCAAGAGCCTCCCCATCTGCCTCACATGTATGATATTTAGAGTTACAGACTAGATTTTATCATGAGGCTTAAAGCATTCTTTATAGCCTTTATTCTCAAGGAAAGTAACTCTGTTACTGTTTTACAGTCTGTGTACCACAAAAAATTCCAGCCTCAAGTCTTGCTCACATTCAACTCTGGCTGCAAAATTAAAAGCTGTTTTTGAACACTTAACCCCCAGTACACATCTATATACATAAATGTATCAATTCTAAACAAATTATAGCTAGCAATAGCTGCTCTAGCATGTTTGAGAAACTGACAGATTTCTGCATAAGTAATCAAGATCTCAGATAAGTAATCCTACATAATTAGCCCATATCAACTTTTCTAAAACAGTCATCTTCCTGTATAAGAGGGGACGTTTACAAGACTCATTTATCCTTACAGTTAGTAATTTTATAAAACTTTATTTCCAACTCAACGTTGAGTTAACAATTGTAAAACAAAGTTTCAAGGATGAAGAGCAGCTTGGTCAGTGATGCTCCTTTCATATGAAGTTGAAAGTAAAAGTTCTACTGAATTTTCTGGTTACTAGAAAACTTGTATCAGGGTGAGGATGTACACTAGTCAGCTCTTTTTAAATACTTTTGCCGCATACTATTATGAACTGACAGGGATGTCCCCCAAAACATCTTAATGGAGAAGCTGGCAACCCACAGTTTGGATGGGCATATGCTCTACTGGATGAAACACTCTGGATCCAAAGAGTTGTGGTCAGTGGAATCAAATCCAGTTGGCAGCCAGTCACAAGTGCTCCCCCAGGGCTTGGTACTGGGACCATTCCTATTCAACATTTTTATTGATAATCTTCATAAAGGGATTGAGTGCACCCTCAGTAAGTGTGCAGACAACACCAAGTTGGGAGGGTAGAAAGGCACTAGAGAGGGACCTGGATAGACTGGATCGATGGGCCAAGATTAACTGTATGAATTTCAATAGGGCCAAGTATCGGGTCCTGCATTTTGGTACAACGACCCCAGGAAACCCTACAGGCCTGGGGAGGAGTGGCTGGAAAGCTACCTGACAGAAAGGAACCTTGGAGTACTGATGAACAGTCAGCTGAATATGAGCCAGCGTATTCTTGCCCAGGTGGCCAAGAAGGCCAATGGCATCCTGGCCATCAGGAATGGTGTGGTGAGCAGGACTGTACTCGGCATTGGTGAGGCCCCCACCTCAAGTACTGTGTTCACTTTTGGGCACCTCAATATAGAAAGGACACTGAGATGCTGAAGCAGGTCCAAAGAAGGACAACAGGCTTGTGAAGGGCGTGGAAAATATGCTCTACAAGGAGCAACTAAAAGAACTGGGGCTGTTTAGTCTGAGGAAGAGGTGGCTGAGGGGAGACTTTATTGCTCTCTTTGAATACCTGAAAGGTGAGCGCAGTGAGAGTGGGGTTGGTCTCTTCTCACTGGTGACAGGATAAGGGGAAATGGCTTCAAGCTGTGCCAGGGGAGGCTTAGGTTGGCTAGCAAGGAGCAACTTCTTTACAGAAAGGGTTGTGAAGCACGGGAATAGGCTGCCAGGGAGGTGGTTGAGTCACCATCCCTAGATGTGTTTAAAATCCATTTGGGATGTGATGCGCAGGGACTTGATTTAGTGGAGGGTTGTTAGGGTAGTTTGGTTAGGTTGCGTTGAACTTGATGATCTTTAAGGTCTTTTCCAACCTGAGCTATACTATAATTGTGTACATTTAAAGTTGTCAAATATGGTTTTGTTAGAGGAAAAACTCTTAAACCAGAGCTACAATAAATTCTTTTCATTGTGGAAAAGTGAGGGGCAGCCATTCAAGAGACCTTTTCTGTGATGAATCTGCCTAAGATTCTTTGCTCAAATTTCCAAGAAAACAGTTAAATATGAAAAGAATTAGAATTGCTGCTTTCTAGAAGTACAAAACTGGGAATTTTAACTTCACTTACATATATGTGTGTATATATAACATTTACATAAATAATACATATTTTATATATATATACGTAAGATATACACTTTAGCTCTATATTTAACTTCCTTAGTCACCAGTATAATTACTATTACAGAGAATTGTCTTGCAGTTGTATTAACAAGCTATAAAGACATTTCCTTGTAATATGCTAAGAAATTAAAAGAAATGAAGACTTCAGGAGAAAAGTCTGAAGTGAAAAGGCATTACATTTATTTTTAATTGAAACAATGGATTGCCTCTAGATAATGTTAGGGAGTTCTAAGAACAAAGCATGACTTGGGTACTTTATCTAGAACAGATAAATTTTTTCATTAATATATGACAAAGCTTTTCATTGCTTCTTGACCTAGGAAGAAAAGTTTGGGTTAACTAGAAGTAAGAAAGAGTATATCATGTAAAAAATAATACAGATCAGTGAGAATAAAACAACAAAAAGAATAGTTCCCTACCCATTACTTCCCACTGTGTGAACTTTTGACATATCAGCAAACTCTTCCTTTCGTTTGCTACTACTGTTGTACTGCTCACTGTATAGCTTTAAGGACATCTGTTCAACAGCATCTCTTTGTGCTTCCAGATAGCATAGCTGAACCTCAGCCTATAGAAAGAAAACAAAGAGAAAAAACAGAACTTTTTTCTTTAATTCAAAACAAATGCATTTAAAACAGCTACTTTTGCATTGCAAAAATTTTAACAGAGGAGTATTCACACCATCGTTTTTCTCTTAGCATGATAGCCAAAAAGGCTGAACCAGTCAGTCAGATAAAAGTCCACTGTATTCCAAAATGCTCAAACTGAAATATTTGGTCACTATCAGAGAATGAGGAAGATATTCCATAACATGCATCAATTGTTGCATAAAAATGTCTACATGTAGATATATAAACAAATATTTATCAGAGGCTTCAACATTTTTCTGTTTAACACTTTGCCTGTGCTTCATAATTAATGAAAACCATGTTAAGTATTTTTGTTTTGAGCAGCAAGTGTAAGCAAAACAAAAGAAATCAGCAATAGTCACATTCTGCTTTCCCCTTACTGGCATCCACCGATTACTCAGCAATTTTGACTGCAAAGATGAAGGCAGTAAGTCAAAAGTTAAGGCAAACTCTGTGCCTGGCCAGAAGAATGCTGAATAATATTTGGAATCATAACCTATTGAAAAGACACTTTATTTAGTGCAGCTGTGGTGATCAATTTGATTTTGGGGCTGAGAACCAGATGATAAGATGAAATCTGCTGTGTGCTACAACTGCCCCTAGGAAAAGGGAAACGAACAGAGGATAGAGTAAGTTCAAAAGCACTTTGGGATCAATCTGCTATTGTTTTCTTTTAATATGCCTCTCTGAAAGAAAAACACATTACAAATTCTGATAACGTTTCAAAATCTGCTACTTCTGCATAACTACATACTCATTTCTATTACGAAAATGCCTGCTTAGCTATTTGGTACTATGGCAAGCAAATGTAACAAATGGGAGAAATTCTGTGCAAGGCCTCTTGCATTTTCTACTGCGGCAGGCAGAAAAGTGAAGATTTTGCTTGGTTGCTGACAGCACGGCAGAGTTACCAGGCTGTGGAATGGCAGCTGTATACAGACAAAAGAGGGAAAGCACTGGAGAGAAGAAATGCGCAAAATCCAGACTAAAGAAAAATGCTGGCAAGTGAAGTAGGCATTCAAGAGTGGAGAAGGTCCGAAAGAAGGTTCAAATATCTTTTTAAGCATGTCATAATAAGTTCTGTATATTTGCTTATGCTTTTCTTCAGCACTGATGTTGTTTTTGCTGAGTAACAGTACAGCTAATTTGAAAATTCCATTTCCTTTTCAAATGTATCTCTTATGCTTAACAGCTTTATTTCCCATTGGCCTTTTATATTAAAATTCCTTTTGTTTCACATTAAATCTTCTTTTTTTCTTTTTTTTTTTTTTTAATAAATTAAAGAAAAATAGGAAATATTCCAAGGATATAGTAGATAAAATTCCAAGTAAGCCACTCAGGACTTTTGGTACGTACATAATACAAGATTTTGTACCTACTTCTCCAAAATAATGCAAAATGAAACCAGACAGAGTTACCAATGAAAAAGCATTAATTCCATATAAAACTAGTTGGGTCTGGCAAGTTATTCAGAGTAGACTACTAAGGTTAGAAAGAGCTATAAAACACAATATAAAAATACTTTCAGAAATTGTAAGTAAAACTGTTCATACAACTCCAAAATGAAAAAACAAAGCAATAAACATCATCAACTTTCAGTTC
This sequence comes from Meleagris gallopavo, assembly GCF_905368555.1. Taxonomy (NCBI): domain Eukaryota; kingdom Metazoa; phylum Chordata; class Aves; order Galliformes; family Phasianidae; genus Meleagris; species Meleagris gallopavo. Next base: position 34,542,774 of record NC_139408.1, on the reverse strand, counting down.
TTCTACCTCCAGTACATTTTCCCATTAGGGTGATAAACAGTCTCTTTCCATACATTATAGGGATTTCCTGATTTTTCAAAAGACTCTTCAACAGCGAGGTGAATCTTCCAGGTGAGTATTTTGTGCTGTTCACATAAGGCTATGAATTTTGTCTTTTAATTTATTCTTAACAGAAGACCTATTCACTGATTGTTTTCATTTTAATTATAGCTGATGACAATTTTTTGACTTTCCAAAGCAACTAACTTAAAAAAAAAAAAAAAACTAAAATTTTCCATCTCCATTTTAAGCATAGAATTGAAACTATCTCAAAATTTTTCAGCAAAGAATTTCCCTCATTTTCATTGACATGGAAATGGAGATAAGTGATTATACCTCTTGCTTGTTTTCCTTTGATTTCCTTTTCTGTTCTTTTTAATGTGTACGCAAAATAAAACCAAATCCCCCCAAGTCATCCAAAAGCAGGAAAAATTCACATGCAGCCTAGACTCATGTGTTAATTAAAACTGATCCCCAATTGATATGACATACATTATTTCTCAAACAGCACAACTATCCCAATACTTCAGATAATTCTATGGAACATTTTTTCTAATTCCTGCACCCTCCACCTCCACGATTTCCTCGTATCTTAAAAGAGAAAAGGGGGAAAAAAAAAAAATAATAATCTTTTCACAGATTTTTCAATCTGTTAACTTGCAAACATAAATCATAATAAAATAACAATTAAAAAAACTTAAATAGATAAAAACTTTAATAGATCTGAAAAATAAGATAAGAAACTTGAGGATGAAATAGAAAAAGAAAATACAGGGTGGAAAGAGAAAGTAAATATACGGAAAGAAATGAATGAATAAGCACTATTTCTTCTTCAGAGTTACGAGGCCATGTTGTACTGACGATTCTGAACTCCATTAATGTCATACATACACTATGAATTCTGAATAGAAATTTTCCCCAGTTCTTGTACCTCAGAAATAGGAAGCCTTTATAATTTTTTTTTTTTTTTTAAACCCATTCACTTGATGTCTTCAACTATCACAAATGCTTACAGCAACTCTACTGTGGCAGCGTACAGTTTCAGATGGAACTCCGATTTCTTTTTGGTATAAGTTCATCCATCCAATTGATGTGCTTAAGCATTTTTTCATCCATTCAATTGTTAGCAACTGAAAATCCAAAGAGCCTTTGAAGAACTCAAGTAGCTATTGATCAGTTTAAGTCTCAAAAAGCATTCTACATTCTGCAGAATCTAAACAGGCAAAAAACACAATTTAGAAAATAGCATGTAGCATGTGTGTAAGAAATCTACTGCAGTTTATTTTCATCTAAAAATCTTTCATAATGATGAAGGAACAGTTTTGAAGTATTTTGGCACAATGCAGTAGCACCTTCATTAATTGCTACCCAAATACAGAATAGCTACGTGTTATCCTCTAGTTTACTTTGAGAGTCCACTTTCCTACAAACATTTCTGTGTGACTTAAGGAAACTCCAGTCTTTATCACAAACACACTGCTATGGATGTAGATGTCTAGCATGCTAAGATATGTATCATTCCAAATATGGAATAAACATAATGGAAATTAGAGGGGAGGCAATCATTCATTTGCTCTTAATATTCTAAAGCAGAAGTGGAAGTGAGAATTGAGAGACTGATGACGCAAAAAAAAAAAGAAAAGAAAAAAGCAAAGAATGATGTACAGCTATTTTGTACTTCATGGTCCTATTCCAAGTGATTGTTTCTACAACAAAGATGTAACCACAAAGATGACAAGCTTTATTTGATAACACAAACTCTAACAGTCACTGTCCTATCAAGAAGGAATCAATTTACAATATTCAGTTGTAAATTAAACTGAGATTTTTCCAATAATCAAATGTCACAATGCTTTGATATTTCTGAGCCTGGAGAATCCTATCTCTGATCAAAACTATGAAAAAATAGTTGTCTCTATGGGAAAACTGAAAATTTTCTACAACCATGCCAAATATTCAGATTTAGTGATGGGTTAATAACTGTAAATATTTTCAAGACCAGCTTTAAGGGGCTCATTTGTTTAAAACGCAAGAGCTTATAAATAAACTGAGGATGCCTATTCCTTAGTACCGGCTTTGCATGACAGTGCAGAATGTCCTTTACTATACAGTTCACTACACAACACAAAAGGGGTAATCAGAGACAATACCAATCAATGAAAATTTGTATTTCTTGTTAGATCTACATGTTAGAATGACCTTATTCTGAAGTGGAGAAAGGCAAGACATGAGATAATGGCTCATACCATGGGAGGAAGGAGATTGAAAGGATACATACAGAGTGTCAAATAAGAGACTTAAAATTTACACCAATGTAAATTGAAGATAAGAACTCAGTGTTGTGTTGTTTATATTGAAATGTGCTAGAATAAATATCTCTGAATTGGTGTGAAGGTATTTTCAAACACTAGTCTTATTAACTACATCGTTGTAGGCAAACTATTTTGTGTTACACAATATACCATATGCAGTTAACCTTGCATTAGAAATTTACTCTATCTTGCATTATCCTTTCTATACAATCCTTTCAAAAAGCTATATCACTTGTACACCAGACAGCAATTACTCTAGAATTATATTCCTCTGCCATTAGTTGAACTTAAGATAAACAAAAGACTTCTTTTAAAGCACAGGTTCCATCTTTCACCAAAAAGGGAGGTGGTCAGATGACATTCTGAAGCATGTAGACTTAGAATGTTCATTTATATGTATATTTTTAGAAAAACTCACATGCATCTGTCTAAAAGGATGTACATTCCAGCTGAACACACTTCATATTCTTGTTATTTATATCCACAGACAGAATTAGGAGTAATTCCTTAGTAGAAATAAGTTGATTACACTAACACTTATATGGTTATATCTGCATTCAAGCTTCCCCCCCCCCCCCCAGAGATACAGAGCTGACAAAAAGAGTTCTTTGCCAGGCAAGAATCTGACCAAAGACTGTACAGTCTTGATCATCCACCACTCCATCCCCACAGTGAGTCAGCACACCTTCCATTGCTGAAAACACTTTGGGTAGAAGCAAGACTTCCAAGTTGAACTGACATTGTGTAATATCTGTTGTTCAGGGCTTTTTTTCCCCTCAATTCTTCCTCTGCAAAATTTAAACAGAGACCTTGCTGCAGTTTATTTCTTCCTCAGTGTGTTACCCTTTCTGCTTTCAGTTTTTCTACCTTTCACATCCTTCATTTGCACACTCTCTCTTCAGGACTGAAATCAGATTAAAAAATAATCTGATATTGTGAGATGCATTTATGAAAGCTAAACATCTGATAGTCCTATTACAAAGGACACATTGTGTTTTGATCATGCAGGAAATTAATTCTGTTAATCAGGGTGTGCCTGTTACCAGTTAAAGTCTTAGCAAAGTGTTTTTATCATCATAAATCTCAGAAACGCTTTTATATAGTGATGAAGTTATTACTGATATTTTTCAATGTGCTAAAACTAAAATTACAACAACATGAAACCTCTACATGGATAAAAAACAACAAAATTACAATGTTCTTACTTATTAAAGTACTTAAACTCCTCATGGAGTTTAAACAGCAGCGTAACATTACTGTGAATTTTTGCTTGTCGACAGGAGGCATAAGATGAAATTTTAGACTAGGGCTGTGTTACAGCAAGACAGGACTGCCTTCTCAGGCAGTTCCCAAAGCCATCAGAAATAACATCAAGGACAAAAAGGCAGCAGTACATTTTTTGCAGGGTTTCCCTTGCCTTTCAGAAATAGAGATTTTAAATTTTTTAAAATTTTTGCTGTTTTGTTATAAAGGGTAAGAACATGACCTGTACCTTCAGGACTGTGGAGTACAAATTGAAATCAGTAACGTGGCCTCAGTGGCATTGTCTGACCAAATCCATGGAGGTGTCCACATCACACTGTTCATTTCAAATCTGGACCTCTGGTGTCTAATTCCTAACAGCCTTCTGCCTTTGGTTCTGTTCAGTGTAAAATTAAATATACAACGCTTCTGTAGTGTATCTTGTGCAAACGGATCTCAGTTGTTGATCCAGAATTGTTTCTTTTATCATAAATACCAAAAAGCATTAAAGGAAAGTATGAAAGAAATAATCTCTCCTGAGACTTCCAGGACTGTGAATAGTTTCTGACAATAGCATCCCAAAATTGTGAATAAAAAAAAAAATCCTGGTTAGAATGAAAATTGAACAATGGACGGTATCTTTTAGTACTTCTTTTTGTTGTTTTGCAGATCTGCAAAACAGATGCAAAAGGGGTTTGCAATGGTCAGGGACCAGGTGGAGAATAGGTTTGCTTTAACAAGGAAGCTTACATAGAGAGGGTTGGGATGACAAAATAGTTCTTGCTAAGAACCAGAAAGATACCAATTAACAAAGACTCAGATCCATCTGAAGACATCAATACAACGGTTAGAGTACATTTAATCAGAACTGCCATATGCATTCCAGCCTTCTTCAGTGACACCACTCAGAACACCACCAGAATCAGAAGCCCCCAGCAGTCCCATCTACAAATCCTGTTAAAGTTGTCCTATTAAAATAACAATTTATTAATGCAACATTTTGTCTTGATTTTTTTTTTTTTCCAGCTCAGTATGCCAACAGTTTGTCTGGGGAAGGTCAGAACACAGAAATGCTATTTTTAATATCAAGGTTGAACACTTTCCCAGGTCAGCCTCAAGACCCCCGAGTAGTCAGTGGAAAGACTAATCAAATGCTGAAAGCCTTTCCTCAATGTGCTAAAATTGCAAACTTAATCTTACTCAATTAAAACTTCCATTATTTGCACAGTCCTACCATTCTCTCTATTAGCACTTTTAGAACAATGAAGTGGCTTAAAATGAGATTACGAAGAATTTGTACTGACATTCCCCTAACTGTATGTACAGGTCATGCATCTAACTAGGTCAGTAGGCCTGTGCATTCAAAAAGGACAACTCTTAAGGTTGAAGGCACACAAGTTCAAAATTCCAGACAGTAAACACATGCAGGATAAAATCCAGAGTGATAATTCATCTTCCTCTTCCCCCAGCCTTGCAATGATGGGCTCATAGGTCATTTCTATAAATAATGAGGAAAGGTTCTTGTAAAACCAAAACCTCCTAGAGAAAAAACAGCCAGCACACCACAGGAAGTCCGAGCTCACGCCAGAAACATTATGGCCTTTTTCTTCATAACTTTTCACAGAGGTCTACTTTGTGCATATTTTGGAAGAATCTTTTCTCTCTGTTGGGAGCTTTACTGACTTGCAGTGAAGAGAATCCTAATGAATAATTTGTAGGAAGTGGCTTCCAAGATATCTGAAATTACTATATAAGTTAACCACTTATTTTGAAATAAATATAAGGTAATTATTCTTTTAAACTTACAGTGCACAAATCTGATGTTACGTTAACAACAAACATTGACTTGTAATTACAAGGGCTGCTCCAAAAGTAATACCTCCTGTTTCATTATGTTTCATCATGTTGACCCACAATGCCAGAGGTGGATAACATTGGCAGTAGAATTTTAACCTTCTAGCCAATATTTTGATACATTTTGTTTCTGTGCAACAGATGACAGCAGAGGGGTAGTCTGACAAAACGGCATCTTAACTGGATGCGTGCGTGAAGTAGATGTGTGCAACCGAATTTCTCCATGAGGAGAAAAAATGGCACCCAGTGACATTTATCAACACTTGCTGAACATTTATGGAGACCAAACAGTTGGTATGAGCACACAGAGACAGTGGCTGGTGTTTCAGCAGTGGCAACAGTAACAGTGAGTCTATGGGCATGGCATGAAGGCTTTTGTTCATTGCTGGCAAAAATGCATAACTAATGGCAGTGACTATTCAAAAAAAAAAAAATGCATTTTGTAGCTGAGAATTTCTGCTATCAAATAGTGTTATTGTGTTCTTAGTATCTGTAGTAGTTCCCATGGAAATAAGTAAAGGTATTACTTTTGAAGCAAACTGTGTACACTTACCACACTGTTATATTATTCCTTTTTTATGTTTTGACATTATTAATGAACAGATTTTTGCACATTTCTGTTTCTCATCATGCTGAAGGATACCTACATAAAATGCAGCAATGAGTAGTAAAACGATGTCGTATTAGAGAAAAATATATGTTACACTGCATCTTTTGTGAGCTTATTACATGGTGATGAAGTTATTTTAAGCCTTAACATTTTGAAATTTTTTCAAGTAGTTGCATTTTAAACTTCTACATGCTTGACAAGTGTTTCATATTTATTAAATTAATCATTACAAATATTTTAATAGCTTGTCCCCCTGTACATAGCGACACACAAAATTGAAGAAATTTCAAGCTAAAGTCTCCCTTTCTGCTTTTGATTCATGATTTTGAGTCAAACATTTTCAAGCCCAAACTCATACACAGACTGTACCTTGAAGACTGTCACTGAATGTACATCTGACTTGTTCTGAAATTGAAGGGGACTATCTTCATGACTAGGATATACTCCTATTCAGTGTTTTATTATCCCTAGAGAATAAATGTTTTCTAACTATTAAAAAAAAATCACTTTTTCTCTAGGAGAGGTAATATTTTTCTGATTTTTTAATGCATTCAGCTGCTAACAATGAAAAATTGAGCAAACACAAAAAAAGGACTTTCTTTTCCCTTCAAGATTAAGAAAGACCATCAGACTATGAAGGTGAATCAAATCTACATACTTAGTGTACTTAACAAAAGCCATGAAATGCTTTTCTTTTCTTTTTTTTTTTTTTGAGGAAAATTCAAAACTGAAAGTTATAAAAAAAATTTGAGAAAGTTAAAAAATTAGTAAAGACTGGAAATAACTATAGCAACAGCAAATTACATAGCTTAATGTATTGATCCATGCAGTTACCTTGCCACAACATAGACGGCAGCTCCTTTGAGCTTATTTATGACCCTTAGATGAGAAGCCTCTGGAAGCACCTGACACCTACTGAAGTAGAAGGAACTGTGAAAAGATAACTGTTTTAAATGTAAAATATTTGTATTGCTGAGAGGTCAGCTTTGCCACTACTGACTACATTGCAATTTGCATACTATTAAAGCATTACCCGTAACATTTGTAAAATTTAATTTTAAAGCTATGTTGTTAAAGATGTTTGCTGAATTGTAAGCACCTGGGACATTTGGGAAATTTGTTAACACTTTGATAGTTACAGTATTTTAGCCTCATTTTGCTTTCTCTTTGACACTCCCCACCACCCAAACATGCACATACAATTTTCTTCTTCTGCTTTATGACAATGAATCTCATTTTAGTGCAAGCTGAGATACTTTTAAAGAATAGTGCAGCAGTATATTAATGAAGATAAAAATATTGAAAATGAAAGGACAAGTTGAGTTTGTTAAAAATGACACTAACATTTATTTACTTTTGCTGGGGTCTGAGATTCAGTTATAATCCTGTAGTTTAGAGGTGATGTTTATGATTTTCTATTTCACCCTAATACAGACCTTCTCATTAAATCAGTGAGCTCAGTAATCACAGTCATCAAGTTGTGTTTCAGTGCTGCATTCACATTCTTTTCCCCTGGAATTTCTCCCTTCTTTCCCCACACCCTCCCCCAAGATCTTTATTTACTCCCTGGCAGAAACTGTAAAATTAAAGATGCGTAACGTGAAGATACAATCTCTGCTTCCTTTGCCATGCCAGACTAGCACTTCACTTTAAAATACACTTATTCTGGAAAGTATTGATATTAACTCAGTTACTGTAGTGAATGAACCACAGTTTGCCTTTCAAGTTTATTGAAAAGTTGTCTAGATGATAATAGAAAGGATGGAGTAAAGCAGGAATAAGAATTGCTTTACATACTAATAACATCAATTTAGTTATCAAAACAGTACAGAACAAGCACGCCTTTATACAATCTCTAAAAAATTTAGCTTCCTAGGGTTCTAATAGGCTTTTCCTGTGGTTCAGGAATGCACGGTAGCACTCAGCCCAGTGGCTGTATCCTTATTTCAAAGAGAATCATTCAAACCGACATCCACCCTGTCAAGAATCTCAACTTTGAGCTGCTAATGCAGAATAAAAATCAATATAAATTTTGATCATTTGATGAATATTTACTTCTTTCCTTGGAGCTTGGGGATTTAGAATTGAAAACTGCTGAATCAAGTCATTTTATTTTTTTTGTGTTTGTGCCAACACCGATTTACTACCCTCCTGAAAGTTCCTGAACAAGATGTCTCATGTGGCATACATGTTGGTTTTTTCTGTCAATCACAACTGTGCCAGTAGGGAACCATAAACATTTTCCTTTCATACTCTTAGTTCCCCCAAAAGAAGTATTTTGATTTCTTTGCTGGAAAACATAAACTTGCCTTATTTGGACATACTATAGAATGCTTATGTCTGTCTTCCGAGGATGGCTACTGCACCTAATTTCATACTAGGTATTACATATTTTGTTTTCAGTATCAGTTGCTTCCTACAAAGACACAGCTCACATAAAGGAATCATTGCAAACAAAGCTTAGTAACAAAAAACAGATAAAGATCTATACTGACATTATCAGTTTTTCTATATATTTTCTGAAAAACAGCATGGAAATTCTGAGCACTATAATTTGCACCAAATGTTTGTGTAAATGAAGGTAGCAGGAGATAAAAAGATCCCACAAGTTAGCAATTAAAATGCAACTCTAGATTGCATTTAATCTTAAAAAGAAATGTACCTTCAATCTTAATAAAATGAGCTTCTAAAAAAATATATATATATTTAAATCTCCTATGTTTTCTTTTTTTTTGGGGGGGAAGGTGGGGGGGGGGAAGGTGGCAAAAGAAAAAGGAGAAATGATGCTTCCAAATCTGAAAGAAAAAAAAAAAAAAACACACCTAGATTAGTTTAAGAACTGTAAATGCAAGCAATTTTCATCTTGCAAACTTTTTCATGTTACTCAGTGGCAGACGGGTTTTATCTTAAGGAGCAATTTCGTTGGTCTCTTATAAATTAAATAAAAGTGGCAGCAGCTGTCTTTCAGAAGGCTGATATAGGCTTGTATAGTCAAATGATATTATGTAGACAGATGTTTTAAATAAAATAAAATATTTAGATTGCTAGATACCTTGCTAGATACAAAGACAATTATAGGATGTCTTTGTTAAATTAAATTTCTCATTCTTCTGAGAAGAAAAAAAGAAGAATTGTCCTGGAAACTGTACCAACAGGAAATGATCCTATATCTAAAACAGCTGGAGACTGTAACTAATATAAATTTACTTGAAAATAAAAATGCAGCATGCCTCTGGAGACAGGCAGCAACATGTAGTAAAAACAGATGTAATAAAATCATTTTTTAAAACTTCAGTTTATATATACATACAAAATATTAAGATATGATGCACGCATGTAGGGGGACTGTTCAGAGCTAAGAGAAAGTAAGAGAACAATTAAACCCCTAAATATAACAACAATGACATCTCTTTTCTAATAATAAAAATGTGGGGGTTTTTTTTTGTTGTTAAATGCTGCCTTTTACAAAAGGGTATTAAACACAGTACTTTGATTAGGATTCTAATATGATAACACTATTACATTACCAGGACAAAATTTAATGGCAACCTTTTACCTCAGCACCATAAAGTAAATTTTGATTTACATCTACCTTTCCTGCGTAAACTTCTAAAAATAACTTTAAAAGAAATGCCAATAACCAAAACTCAATTTTTTTTTATATTATGTCTAAGAAAGCTTTCCATAATAGTAAAACAGAATTTTGGAGAGCGAAGCCTGCACAACTGAGTCTTATGATGCAAGAAACTTATGAACCCTTTTTTAAAAGTGACCACACATTTCAGCCTACATCTATGTAATGCATCTCAGCCAATTTGTTCCTGCCATTTTTGTTGAAAACATTGCAGAATAACACACTGCATCCAATTCTATGCAGTTAGGTTGTTTTATTTTCCTCAAGACCTCCATTACAAACTCACCATGACTCTGGGCCCAAACCTGCTTTGCTTATTCAGACACAGCATGAATGTTCTGACTTACATATAAAGCAAACATTAAGGGAGTATCTGCAACAAAATGTATGAATAAGCACTTCACGTGTGTACCTTTCACATCACCACTGATACTAATCTGTCCCAATTTGCATAACCTCCTTTTTCATAATAAAATGGTACTACAGAATCACATTGTTTGGAATGCTTTTTTTATTTAATATTACTTAGTAATTTTAACAACTTTCTCTCATGCATTAGAAAAATACCCCGCTTAAAAAAAAAAAAAAAAAAACAAAAAAAAAACCCAAGATAGTGAATCTACTAATTATAGTATACAACAAGCAATGTAAATGGTGTTAAAGATTCCTTTCAGAATGATTCAAGTTGGATTGCTTTCATTTTTTTCCAAAGCCTTAATTGGCTAAGTGCCTTTGGGCCAACTGATACCCAGAGAGACCTAAACTCAGTAAATCTTGTAAATACAATGATTTCAACAGATTTTCTTCAAAGACTTGATCATTACATAAGATACTGCTGGTTTGGCACTATACTATTTTTCATTTAGAATGTACACAAATTTATGAACATAGAAGATTTATTTTTCCTGTATTCTAGGCCAAAAACAGCCCAATAAGCAGAAGATACTGGATATTTTTACTTTTATTTAGATAAAAATTTAAGTGTATATGAACAAATGCTTTAATTTCAAAAAGATGCAAAGATGTAAATATGACGTGTGTATAATAGTTGACTGTATAATTGCCTAGTGTCGTGTTTTTTCCTTCAGATAATACTAGGATGTCTAACTGATATGACAAAAACATATCACAGTATAAAGTGGAATCCTGGGCATTCTACTTCTGATCAATGCTGATTTGTTTCCAGCAGTAAAATGTGCGATATCTAAACTACAACAACCTTACAACATGATGTGGGTTAAAGGCTCCTTAGAAGTTGAAGGAACAACGAAAATCATAACATTTTGATTAATCCAGAACTATGAAAGGCAATATTCTGAACTGTCAAAGGTTATTCAAATATTTTAAAACAAAGTTTTCTCTTTTACCAAGCTGTATTGAAATTCTATGAAAACAGATTAACACTAGGAAGGTATTTTGCTTTTTCAAAGCATTAATTGAAGTGGAAGCATTAAGCTTGTGTACTACAGCAAAATATTACAGCTTTTAATAGACACAGTGATTCCCTTATACAAGTAGTCATACCGGTGTAGTGGGATGGTCTAATGCCTAAGGACATTTTTCAGCAGGAAAATACATAGATGCAGGTGAGAGGTCCTGATAATATAGTTCAGGCTAAGAGCTGTGTTCCAGATTACCTTTGCCAAGCATGACTGAAAAAAATCAACTTTATTGTTGATAAAGAAGCCATTTCTTACAGAAGCCACACAAAAACTACTCTTGAAGATACTGCCACATTACATGTATGAAAAAGTTTGGATCCTACCACAGAACCTCAGATTCATTCTTCATCTGTGTGTACAAAGCAGCAAAAATTACCATGCTTTTGAGCTTAGTTTCATTTTAACTGAACCATCAATATCTTAGTGGAGCAGGTTTAGATCAGAAGTTCAGTCTGGAGCCATCAGCAATAATTACCACAGAAAGTCATATGGTTGCAGGACATTATGGACTTGTTTATGAGCTTAGGTAGGATTTCCAATCAGCATGATTGCATCTATTTCTAGTGCTTTGTTAATCGCTTCCTGAAGCTGCTCATTAAAAGCTCCTATGTCAACACATAATGCTGTGGTGACTGAAACAGAGATTGGGAATACAATCACATCTCTTGGCTTGGCTGAGAAGTAACACTGTTCCCTTTATCACAAATGCTGCTTTCCCATTTGATAAAAAGCCTTACCATATCATGGAACAGTGGTCATTTATTTTAGAGGAACAAGCTGAATCTTCACCATTAAACACAGGACAATGTTTGCTTACATACAATGTTTCCCTCCTTCAACAATGGCATTGCAATGAGATCCAAGTACAGAAATTTAGCATCTCTCTTACATCAACCACTGAAATGATGAAAGCCCCTGACAATAATCACTTACCAATACCATAGTACTTACCTACCTACCAACTGTGAAAGCACTCATACCCAGAGTCAATAATTGAACCAAGCAATTCCACTGTGCTCATTTGATTGGTGATATTATCCCTTTAAGTGTGTTATTTAAGTTTGCAATGCAGTTAATTGAAACCCTACTAGATGCAAATCAAAAGTTTCAACCTTAATTGAGATATTTTGAAAATTGAACCCATTGCTTCAGGCAGGTGCTACATGAGATTCCATTAATATAGGTAATTAACATTAGCCTCTGCTTTAATTAACATGCACACTTTAATTAGTAAAACATTAACCAACATTTAAAAATCTGATCTTCATGCATCACAAAAACTGCGAAGTTATGACTACGTTACATTTTTTCCAAGACTATAAATCATACAATATCAATTTTTTCTTTAAATACATCACAATGCATTGAAAGAAAAGAAGTACATATAAATTTATCTACTTTGTTTGAAATGAAGATTTCTTAAGAATATGGGAAAAACCTCACATACTTGAAAATTCATCTAAAATGTGTACATATGTATATTATATGTTTGTATGCGAGTACATCTAAATGTTTGCCTTATGAATGAAGATACTTCAGTTGTAATCAGATACATTGTTCAGGACAGCTTTTTTCAAAGCTGGCATTAAAAAAAAAAATTAAATGCCCTATCATAAGTTCTAGCTTTGTTTCCCATCATGCTTGCTTTATTTAGCACATAACATTTTAACATAACACTACTCCCCTCAGCAAGAAACACATCTGCAAACATGAACTGAATGTCTTCTTGAGTTTGCACAGACCCTTAAATATCCTCAAGAACTAGCCTGATCCTCTGAAACATTCTACTGTACCTACTATATCACAAATCCCACTACTGGGCATCATCACATCTGTGAATTCTAGTCACCAGGAAGCCATAGTGAAATAACTGGATTAGGTCAAAACCAGCCCTTTTGCATGGTATGTCCCAGTTACTGGTGTTCAACTGATGTCCTTATGGAGCTTCTAAAAGTGCAGCTACACTCTAGCTTTCAAATCAAACACAGGAGTATTTCTCTGACACAGACAATGTCTTTATTACTCTGGATGTTTAACTATCATCTGAATTATAAATTCTTATTTATGAGTATAGCATGCTCCCAGACATATCTAGCATACAGAACTCTGCACAAGCTTTTGAGATTAAATGGTGCAGAGCTCCAGTTTCAAAATCCTTCATTAAATAAATTTTAACCTCAATATCTTTCAAAATACATTTCCAAACAATGCAAAGATACCTTCATCTTCCTAATCCTTCCCCGATTATGAATTACCTGCCTGATCCTGACAGCTTTGCTTTAAATATGTTAAGTTCCATTTCTATAGCCTCATTATTACCACAAAGAAGATTTCTTAACCACTCGCTTTTAGATTTCCTGTGTTTCACTGTCAATACGTAAAGGTGGAACATATATTAATTACTGTTCTACAGTTTTCATAATAAGATTTTGAATGTGATGGCTTGAATAATAGAGTCAGTTGAAAACTAGTCCTATTTCTACAATTTTTCCACGTTTCAAACCTCCACTGCATTTGGCAGTGAAAGAATGGACAGTCTTAAAAGGAATGTATACTGTATTCATATTGCATCCAAATATCTTCAGATCTCAAACAGCATATGTACATGCGCAGAGAAAAAAATACGCCCTTCAGTTAGAATTTATGAAGCTCCTAGAACAACCACATCAATGTCAACTCAGTCTTTTGCTTATTTCTCCTAGTTAAATGAGAAATAATTTTCAGAAAATAAACATGAAAACGGAATTTACTTAATCAAATGTAAGCACTTCTTATCCGTGGGAGTAAATTCTACATTATGTTTCATATTTCTAAGATACGGACATGGACGTGCTTCTCATACATAAGACTTCCCAGACACTGAATCTATGATGCTTCTAGCTAAAAATGCCAGATCCTTTTGGTACAGTTTGCCAGATTTCATGAGATACTGCAGGACATTTTGCAGAGTTTTGAGAGTTCACTATGAAATTAAGAATATTACCACTGAAAGAATAATTCATTGAATACCTTTTCTAATACGCATTTGAATTCACCATACTTTTAATCCTGCAAAACAACATAGAGTCAAATCTGTCCTATTTTCCATCTGAGTTACCTACAGAGATCAGGAAACTATTGTTTCTGTAAAGCAATGTGGCAATACTTCAAAAACAGTGATTTTGACAATATAAAGTCTGAAGTCTGACCACAAAATTATTTTGTCATTCACTTTTTTGAGTTTAACATTTTTATTCACATAGAAAATAACAAAGAAATAGGAATAAAATATGAGGAAAGTGCTTAAAAATAGTCTAAACAGCATCTTGGGAATTAAGATGCCTCATCCTGAGGTGGAAAACCAGTAGTGTATGAATCACACAGTGGTTCAGGAACCATAGAAACTCTTGGCCTACTGGAAACTCAGCAAAACACGCAGTAACTCTGCAAAAGACCAGCTTATTTATATACTCGTCAGAAAACCATCCTCAACTCTTCAGAGCAATACAGTGAAATAGCTGGTTCTACCTAGCCTTCTTCCCTTGTTCCTAATTTTCTTTGCTAAAACCTTCTGCAATACTGTCAAATTTCAGCAACAAAGACTTTTTGATTGCTCTCTCAGTTGGCTGTACTACTATGCACAAGTGCGAAGCTAGGATGAACGATTTCACAAACAGAATATTTTTTGTTAGACCTGATCCCACATAGTTAAAATAAACATACTGCCCTTATAGTGTCAAAACAAAATAACCAGACAAGAAATTCTACTACATTTAAATTAGTTCTTCATTTATCTGTGCAATCATTTCAAGGTTTCCTTAGGCAGAAGTCTTCAGATTCTTACTGAGAAATGTATGGCTTAACAAAGCCCCAGCACAGTGAAAGACTTACAATGCATACAATAACACAAAGAAGCAGCTTTTAAGTCATTAGTTTCAGTATAGGAGAATCAACTCAAAGTGGTCAGAATAACAGGTATGATGTGCTTTTTCACTAGAGTGACTTTTCATTAAACAGTCATGCAAAAGCCTTAGGACAAAAATTATAATTACAGAGGGAAGGAAGTTACACTGTAACACAACGGAAAGCACAGCAATAACAGTAGAATAGTAAGGAACTCCACTGCAGCAAGTGAGGACTTGCCCAAACACAACAGCTATGAGCACAGCAACAAACACAAGAAGCCACTTACCTTCAGAAGGTCTCAGGCACACAAGGATCTCAATCAAGATACCTTTTTCCTCCACTGTCAACCTATAAATGAGGTCTGGGAAGGGGTGGATGTTGGCTCCACCCTCTTCTGGTCACTCGGGTACATTGCATGCACCTGAGTTCCCCTGGCCCCCGTCTTCCCACCAGGTGCTCAATCACTGTTTCAAGCTGTGACTTAGCATTTCTGCTATATAAGTGCACTGCACTCACTATATTTTAAAAGGTGGAGTTTTGCTTTTCTAATACCTTCAAAATAATAGGCTAAACCTAGAAAATTAAGGTTGAGTTCTGTTCTGTCAAAGTCAGCGATGGTTTTCTTACCTTCTGATACAAGCAAAATATGCTCTTTCAAATCATTTGACAGAAAAAGTATATGAATTTGTAATTTCAAAGATTCATGTTACTAACATTCCATATATTTTTAAGAAAAAGAATACATTCTGTAGCTGTAACTTTCAGGATACAGAGAATGCAAACAAGGAAAAGATTGAAAGGAAATGCAGAGGAGTCAAGGTCTAGCAGCAGATATAGGAAAAGTTGAGTTCTACTGCTCTAAGAATGTCCCTTTTATCAAGAGGAAAACAGAGAACAGCCAAGGTTTGGTTAACAACTTCTGCTAGAATTCAAACTCCACTCTCCACTATATATGAAAAATACAGAAGCTAAATATTTCTTATCAGCAAATACATTTACTGATTACATTTGTGTTTAGGTTGCCTACTTGCTAATAATATCCTACCAAAGTTCAAGCACACTATGCTAATAATTCAAGAAGAGGAGACCTTCTGCAGTAAGTGGAAATACACCGTGATTCATGAGGAGCAGTGTACTTTATTTGCATTTTGCATTTTTTAAAGATAAAAGATGGAAAAGAAATTGTAGAAACTTAGTGGAAACTTCGGAGAAAACCAAAGATAGATACGTTTTGATCATGTATTTCTTCTTGCCAGTTGGCATACATAATAGAAAGTGGTAGAGAATAGGTTAAACAGTCTAAAAGGATTTTAACCTTAAATTTGACAGAAGCTAAATGGCTGTGACATTGGGTTCTTCTACTTTATTCCAGCTAGTAATCCACCTTCAAAGTTCCTGTCAGGTAAATGACCTTGTATTTCATTAACTGATAATTAAATGGATTTATTCCACTAACGGTTTTAATTAAAATGCTAGAAATATTGATTACCCCTCTCATCCTTATTCCCCCAGATGAAAAAAAGGTTTTAGGAATGTTTATTTAGAGAAGACAGAGAATTAAATTAGATTGAATCTCTATGAGACCTGAAGACTGGTTCTTTCATTTCTGCTGCTCAAGCAGAAAAAGGTTTCAATTTTTTGATGTTTGATTAATTATTTTGAAATCCATTTATGCTTACCTTGGTGTTTAATTAAAAATGTCATTTTTAGCATAATTTAATTGGCTATCTGTGGAAGACTAACTTCGAACTTGTATTTTAAAAATGTTTTTTTTTTTTTTAATTTGGGGTAAAAGAAACTTTTTACTTATTTGCTTTTGCTATAAAGGTATCATCTCATGAATGAAGAACTAAGGGCTGGAGCTTAAATGGATTTTCTACATTTGAATATGAAGCTACATATGCTTATGAGTAATGCAGCTTTATTTAGCTGAATGCTTGAATCCATTACCAGTTATTCAGAATCTCTAATCTAACAAGCATGGAGTGTGTGCCTCCAAATATGCTGGATTTTTTTAAACACTAATTGAAAATTTACTTACTTGGCTTTCCTCACATAAAAATATGCAAGTTCTTTGCTGTTTTCATACCCTCTGTTATTACCTATTGAAAATTTGCTTTACATCTGAGTCAACTGTCCACTGAAGAAGCAGTATACAGAAGATTAAAATAAAACACTTATGTGTCTTTTCAATACCAAATAAAGACATGCTGTCATCTTATAAAGAACACATTTTATTACCAGTTGCTAGTTTTAAAACATTTGGCCTAGAGTACTCAGTGGAAAGTCACAGTACCTTAACTGACAAAACCAATAACTAAAGCCCTAATCTGTAAAACATGCTTAAGTTCAAGCACATAAATTGTCACACTGAAGGGCAACAGGATTATTCCTCCAGTTACCACTACAAACTGTGGACTTGCTTAATGGCTTTGGTGACTCAAGACTTTCATACTTAGATTTTTGTTCCTTTTGCTTTACTTACTTGTGGATTATATACTCCACAAACATCAGGTCAACAATCTCCGAAAAAACACTATTATGAAAAGACTAATTGCACTATGTTACTTCATTTCTAATCTGAAAATGAAGAAAGCTCTGCTTTGCAGACACTGGATTCTCAGGCTTGTCAAAAACATTAATACTCTACTTTCTGCAGCCAGTATAATTTATATTTCTCTCTTATTTCTTCAAGTATTTATTGAAAAAAAAATGTTATAGCCTGATTTAAAGCTTGATAAATCAATGAAAATACCCCTAATCAAAATATTTGTCTCCAGAATTCCATCTTTTTAAGAGTTATTTCAAAACATTGTGTGAATTCTATGCCTGAGAGCTAGCTAGGCGGCAGTGGTTTGTGTATGGTCACGAGACATTTAAAAATAGAATAAAATTTAAAAATTTTACAGTGATTTACTGTCTAGAAGTGATCCTCATCTTTTCACAAATAACTGCAAAAAGCAAAGGAAAAGAAATACAAATAAATAGCTTGTGCATTTGTGAGCTGTAGATTTAAGAACTTGAGGGGTTGAAGAAGATGAATTGTGTAGAATGATGTTGCCTCTTTGAAGTCAGTGATGTTCCACTCCCCTGATGTGCTCATTGTTACATTTTCAAAGTGCTGCACATGGCTTCACTCATTCAGCTTTCCATGACGTCCGTTTGAGTCCATTATCTAATGCACCAAGTCAGAATCCTTCCTGTGAGCATGCACTCATATACATTCCTTCCAAGTTCACAGCTACCCCAGTGAGTTCTTATTTCCATGTGTATGTGTTTGTACAGTGAGACTCCGAATGCTTTCTTGTTATAATTCTAGCTATGAAAGAAAATGGACCTACTGACTTCTGCAAACAATGTACTGGCCTAGTGAAGACAAGATGGTCTGTCATATCTTTGGTCAAGACTCTGCTGCTTTGACATATTCAATGCAACAATGCATTTTTCTCACTTTTCAGAGTAGGATTTAAGCACTTGGTTATAGTATTTTATTTCTAGGTTACTCTTTAATGCTGCCTTCATTTTCAGTACTGCGAATGTGGGGAAATAAGAGCAACAACGTGCTTTTCATTTAATTTTCTGCTATTGATTTGCTCAAGATTTAACAGAATCATTTTGCCTTATTTGGTAACATTTTCTATTTTAATTGAACAAATTTATTAAATTACAGAACAATCTTTGAGCATGATGATCTATTGGATGTTTTCCATGACTACTTTAAATGATGATTTCCATTATTGATGAAATGAGCAAAGAAAACATTACATAAAGATTGTCCCTGCACGTTACTAACTTGGATGTTCATGGATAAAAGAAATTGAAAACATGCAGAAGCTTTTCAAAGGGCGATCACTATTAAAAACTACAGAAATTACAGAAGTACAGTCACGTAAAAGTTCTG
Organism: Meleagris gallopavo; assembly: GCF_905368555.1. NCBI lineage: Eukaryota > Metazoa > Chordata > Aves > Galliformes > Phasianidae > Meleagris > Meleagris gallopavo. The sequence goes on along the minus strand of NC_139408.1, from coordinate 34,523,855 downwards.
CCTGCACTATTGCTACCTTCAAATTAGCTTGATTTCAGAAATGTGAAATAATTTTTAAAGACACATATGGCATGGGTTTTACTGCCTTTTTTTTTTTTTTTTTGAACTTTAAGAAAATAGCCAAGATGAATAGCTTTATTTTTAATACCGATACATGACACATTTTAACCTATCTACATACAAAAGTGGTGCTGTTAACAACTGCAACTTTCTTCAAGTATGCTATGAATCACTGTATTCCTTTTCCCTTTTTTCATGCACCATTGCCACTATCTTACCTTCAGCGGTTTTGCTAGATTTCAATGAAGATGGAACCAGAGGGCACACATTAGAATTTTATATCAGTTCAAGAAGGAGAGAGAAGAAAGACATATGAAGCTAGAATGACATTCATTGAAGGTTCCCTAGGGAAGATAACACATGTTTTTGTCTTTCACCTGCTAGGCATGCTAAATCAGTGCAATGATAAGCTAATTTATGAAATATATTTCATTGAAACGTGGACATCTTTACTGTTTCTAGTTTGGCTATTAGCTTTTAAGAAATAAAAGATACCTAATTCTAAAAATGTTAGAGGGCTGTTTTTCTTAGATAATACTTACAGTATATGTTTACCAGGACTCTGTTTCAGTGCATAAAGAAGCATTTCAAAAGCAGTTAAGCTGAGCTGAAGGTTAAAATTTATAGTCCTTCAAAAAAGGAGTAGCTTTATTTCAAAATAAAAAGAGGATTTTACACTGTTATCTTTCAAATACCCTGAAATAAAAACAAAACAAACAAACAAACAAAAAACACTGTACCTTTGAGTATTCTCACTGTACCAGTGAGAATGGAGAACATGTGTCGTACCAAAACAATGGCTCAGCCATCTTTCATAAAAAATACATTGCAGTTCAACACTGAACAGTTCATTTCTTAATCAAGGCAGGCAGTATAGGCTGCCTTACAGCTCCTCTGCCCAATACATAGAAGCTAACTCTTTAGAAAACATTTTCAGAATACTTGTAGAAGATCTCAATAATTTTATTTCAACTATGGGGAAAAAAAAGCTTCCATTAAGATTGCTGTTAATGGAACATAACAGTGAGGCAAAGCTTACAGATTTTCTTAAAAAATTTTCTTAAAAAAAAAACCAAACAACAAAAAAAAAAAAACTGGAAAATGCTGTGATACTGCTGTTATTTTTCAGCAAATAAGAAAACCTCAAAAATTCACAATTCTTGCTGAACACAGATTCACAAGGAATTTAGAGGCAGTCCATAATGCAGATTTAGAGACATACAATCCAAGAAGCATGTACTAATGAGGTTAAATTTTATAAAGTAACCTAGCTGTCTTGCAGATAATTGTGTTTAATTTTAACAGTTTCATGATCAGACACATATGTGAACAAAATATCAAAGAGGATTTAATGCTTACATCGGTTATATATCTTAATTTTTTCTACCTATCAGATTTGGGAGTACATTAAGAACTATAGGTTGGAGGGTTTTTTTTCTTTTTTAATAACATTCAAGGCAAAGGTATTAAAAAAAATTGCGACACTGTATTAAAAAAAAAAAAATTACGACATATTGGGCATAGACATCATATGTATTCTTCTGGCTCTACTACCAAGACTTCAATATTCATTCTTCTGGGGGAGAAAGGAATATGGAGGAATTGGAGCACCCAAATGCTTAAGCACCATTAATAAATAAGGTTGCCTACCTTCTCTAATGCCAGAACTGAAGACCACACTTTCCAAAACCTTTACATTTAGTCTGCCCTTCAGTGGCAGGTTAATGGGGCAACATACATGTTCTGTGTTTTAGCACATGTTTGTCACTGAAATAGTGCCAAGGTCTTTTTCTATGGATTTATGCAAGATTTAGAAGAAAATTTGTCAGTTAAAGATACTTGTTCATTGTAGGGAATGAATAAAATCTCTCTACACGTTAACATTTTCTTTATTGATAATTTAGTTTGAAGTATTCTGGAATTAGCTACACTCATAGCAACTTTTACAAACCTAGCAAAAACATAAACTTAGCTAAGTTTTAATTTATTATTTCTCCAGTTGATTTAATCACTTTTATAACGGCTGAATTAAATCAGCCCAAATTATTCTTCCCTTGAATTCACTTTCCTTAGTGAAAAGTTTCTAGAGATTGAATGTCTCTAAATCCTATCTTCAGTTCCTGCACTCCGCTGCACACTGACATGCCCATGTAGACCCCAGTGTAGAAAGCTCCACTAAAATCAGTACATATCTGCTCAGGCATGAGTATTTGGCAAGATGAAGACTTTAACAATCAAGTACAGAGAAGGCTCAAAATGTCCAATTGCAATGCTGTATGTAGTGCTCAGGGATTTATCAAGTAAATTAATGATAATTCAAAAGTATACATGTACACATCCAAATTCCAATTATTTTCTGGGGAAATATCAATGCCTAATTCATGTAAGTAATTCTAGAAAATCTTCTAGAAGTATGCAAACCCCTAGGATATTTGGGCAACAAAGCATCTCAGCAAATTCGTCTCTAAGTGGCTGCAATGGTATAATATTTTGTTGAAGCATGAAAATAACATCATAGAATCACAGAATGGTTTGAGATGAAAAGAACCTTAGAGATCACCTAGTTATACCTCCCCTGTCATGGAAGTAACACCTTCTGCTAGATTTGGTTGCCCCATCCAATTTGAATACTTACAGGACAGGACAACCACAGCTTCTCTGGCCAGTCTATTCCAATCCCTCACTTCCCTCACACTGAAGAATTTCTTCCTTATATCTAATATAAATTTGCTCACCTTGAGTTTAAAACCATTGACCCTTTTACCACTGCTACATGGCCTTGTAAAAAGCCCCTCTCTGGCTTTTCAGGTACTGGAAGGCTGCAATGAGTTCTCCACAGAGCCTTCTCTTCCCCAGACTGAACAAGCCCAGCTTTCTCAGCTTGTCTTCTTGGAGAGGTGCTCCAACCTTCTAATTATGTGCGTGGTCCTCCTCTGGAATTCCTCTGTACTGCTCTTCAGATGCTCTCTTGCTGACCCGTGATCCTACTTTAGGCTCTTCAGGTTTTCTTCTTCCATCAATGTTAGTTTAATGTAGTCTTTGACTATCTGAATCCCTGTCTTTTATGCTTGCTAATTATCAAAAAATATACCTACAAATAGCACAAGAGTACCTCTTCTTTTAAACACACTTCTGTGCCTGTCAAATTTCTTGTACATTACTTCTGCAGTCTGTTTTAAGGGTATGGCAAGGCAAAACTGCAAAAATGAACTTCACTCCAGAACACAGGACTGACTGGATTCAGACTCTCAGTTTGACATTTGCACTGTTGCAAAAGGATAAATTAACAATATTCTTGATTGCTTCCTGTGATTTTAATGAAAGATACTTTCTCAGCATCAACACAACTCTGGCTCTTGCTGTAAATTTTAGCCACTAGCATCTTTTAAAATGTGCACAGATTTATGCATGGAAATTAATAATAGCTTTTCCTGAGCTATTTTCCCAGTGCACAATGTCAGATTGGCAGTGACTTCTTTTGACCTTTAGAAAGACGGAAGGTCTTTTAGGAAAGCAGATATTCTTCTTACACAGGTCTAGGGGAACTGTGTAAACATAAGTAATGTGCCCATGAACATTTTAAGTTCAACGAAGGACTTAGCTGCAGAATTCACCACACAGAGTAAATCTTCAAGAGTCACTGTTTTCTGACTTCTTCAGTAGAATAAAGTGGTGGTTATGCTACTCTTCAGTGCTGGCAGCCTTTTGAGAACTCCCAGAAAACCTTTCCTGGTGTTACACATTTTCAGCTGGTCTCCAAGTGAAGGAGCATCCATCCTCATCAAAGCAAATATCATCATAAGATTATGAGAAAGAGGGGAGTGAAGGTAAAATTAAGTAAATCAGGAAAAATAGAGTTCTGAGGAGGATATGGAAAGTATATTAAAAAAGAAGTGAAGATCAGCATCTTGCTCAGTACATATTTGAATATTCCTACAGAAAAAGAGAATATAAAATTGAACTGCTGATCTCTTGAGGACTAGATCATCATAGGCAGGATATTCTTTTTCTAAATGGACAGATGGTGTGTAGCTGAAAATTGAACACAGTTCCTACTTACTGTCAGGAAAAGGTATGGATGCACAATGAATATTACTTTAAAAGCAGGCACTATTAGCTTACACGTACTGAGTTTTTCAACCTTGTGGGGCAATAGGAGTGAAATTTAAAATGACCAACTGTAAATTAGGATATGAAAGGCTAGATCCAGGAACATTTTCCCAGCATAATCCCCGGAACCACCTACAGAAAAATGGATAAACTTTTAGACTGAATTACTTTCTTCCCATAGGTTAATCATATAGTGGCTAACAGGAAAAGCCCATGCTGATGAGCTAAGAAGACTATAGACAATATGCACATGCATAGCTGATAGTTTGTCCTACATACTGTTTCAATCCTTAAAATTCATACTGTTTGACTGCTTTTCTTACTTAATGAGGTGAAAGGAAACTTCAGAACAATAAATGATACAGAGATCTAGAGAACCTCAATCTGTCTTCCAGGAGGCAATCTGATAACAGATAAGAAGAAAAAATCATTTTGCTTAAATATACATCTAAACGATTACCTGGACTTTACAATAAATAGTCTGCTTGTCAGAAATGGTGCCTCACAGCCCTAGCTATTGCCAAGAAATCCTAAGATAAATAAATAACTCTCTGTTGACATATATTTACTCAATTCACCACTCTAATACAAGGATCTCTGCTGTTTAATCTATTCTTTTTCAGTATGAAAGTCGTAACTAAAATCCTCAACAAATGTGCTGAACAGTTTGTTAGTACCTAATGTGTGTCAAGTTAAAGAGATGCATGAGATCCAGACACACAAAAAGACATACATGTGCGAGGAAATTTAACAATAGAATTCACAGCCTAAGCATGGTGGCCAGTTTTTCTTGTGAAGCATGGAGATAGTCTAGTAGAAAGAATGGGATTCCTGACACTCAGTGCTCTGAGCAAGACATTATATATGGAACCAATAGAAAGTGACAAAGAAAAGCCAAATTTCACACTATTGCCTATAAGCCTAAAATAGATGGAATTCAAACTGTAAAATGCCTTATGAGCATAAAAAATGCACATAAGTTATCTCTATAGGCTAGCTCTAAAGGAGAAGTAGATAACTGTGCTCTTTAAGAAAAAAAAAAACCTGAGGATTGGAGCTGCTACGATAAATCTGTTCTTTGATAGGTTGGTAATTAGAGCATTCTCTTGGGAAGTTGAAAATAGTGATTTGATTTCTTATCATAGCTGCTCAGACAGCTAAACTGCATGTAAGATATTTTCTGCTCTTCCTGCTGAAGCTAGGTATTGAAAATCAGAAATACAAAATTCCTGATGCCAGAGAAGAAGTGGGAAAACCTGTATTCCTGGACCTAAGCTTGTGATTGACTAATTTATCAGCAAAAAAAAAAAAAAATCACTGGATAAAACACATAAACATTTCAACTGGAAAGAAAAACACCATTTCTCCCATTCAGAAGAGAAAGGATAGTCCTTATATTATTTCTTCTCTTTTTAATGCATTACTGTGAGTTTTCTGTACATTTGTATACTTTAACAGTAATGGTAGTTTAGTACATACACTAATTCTGTAACAGGCTATGGCTGCGTGCATTTTAACAACAAACACAACGTAATGAAAAGACCACCAAAATAATCTGGATTTTCAGCCACGTGGACCATTTTCCAGTATATTGTACTATCATCAAACATTTACCCTGGTAAATGTGTACAAAAATATACTCTACTAGGATACTCTTAAGGCTTCATTTATACAAGCAATAATGCTTATTCTAAAATATAACAGCCTTATTTACAAGAAGGATAATAAATCCTTCTGAATCAAGATAAGAATATACTCCTATGTTAAAAAATTAATTGGAGCACATTTAATGCTTTCTTAACAATTCAATTTTAAATTTAGCCAAGACGTAGCTTTTCAGCATAACAGTAACTTCCATGATTTTATAAATGGACTTTTTTCCAATTTGCTTCTATTCACATAATTCATTTAAAAGGAAGATATCTAATTTCAAGGATTTTGTCTTTACATGTTATTAAAGAAAACCTACACTCTATAAGAAAAATACATAGCTGTCAAGGAAGTATCAATGAAAAAACTCCATTGCCTGAAATAGGGAAGCAAGAAATTACATTAAAATTTTAAATGGAAAGTTTTCCACCAAAGTAGATAAAAATATTTTCAAGATAAAACTGTTCTGACAAAACTGTACAAATAAAATGCTCCTGACTGCAAGACTATTATTGAATGCAAGTGGAAAAACATTGTAAGATACCAAAAAGGGCTATGCTAAACTTATAAAATATAGATCCAGACATTGCAGCATAATTTTTCATGTTAATTATGTTCTTTTATCATCAATATATAGCCAAGTATAACAACAAAAATAAAATAGCAATAAAGTTAGTTTGCAAACATGAAAAAAGCAAATAAAATAATACTGATACCTAGTTAATTAGCTTAACAGCCTTTTAATCTTGTGCAATAGTTTCCCTCAAACAAAAAGACTGTATTAATCATCTCTTGTTGATAAATGATAGTAATTTTTCAACTGAATACTAAATAATAGTATTTTTCTAGAAATATAATGGTTCTCACTTTTTTCTTAATGATAGAGCTGGATTCTTCAGTGATCAGAGAGCTGGAAAGACATTTTGCAACACAAATACCTTAACAGGACTGTGCCTTTTGATATAAGCAGATGTAATATCAGTGCTCAAATCAAAATTCCCTTGTATTTCCCAGTAGGGTCTCTCTCCCTTCCTTCTTAAGAATTGTTTATCTGGCCCCCAACTTCACTACACAAAACAGAATATCAGTATGTTTTACTACTCTCTTCTTTCAGACTGATGATACTATAGTCACACAATTACAGAACTACAGATGCCAGCATGATAAATAAACAGAGATAAAAACTGTGATATTACTATAACTTTTTCCCAGGATTCCTTAAATTCTTGGGAATTTCTAAAGTGTGTTTTTACTCCTTAAAAAGTAGCAAGTCCTACAGCTACTTAAGAGAGGAAGAGTTCAAATACAGACGTCAGTTTCTCAAGACTAACTTGTGCTCAAGCATCTTCCCCCATTCACCACTTTCCTCCCTACTGCTCTCCTAAAAATCTGGAATGAACCACTGTGCTACACTCATTTGTCCAGTAAAGGCTTTTTATCATTTTTCACACATCTAATCTGCTTCTGACTTTTAAAATAATTAAAATTTTTGCTTCAAATGTTTTTTTTAATGTCTTGCTCTCACAAACATTCTTTAAATGATATATATCTGTATTTCTAATATGTAGCAATGTGTGAATTGAATTGGCTATTTTGTCAATTCCATACATATCCCATTTGAATACCATTCAGTGCAGGCTTTCAGCCTTTTACCAACAATAGAACAAACACTGAAATGACACAGAAGTATAATACCAAAGTATTATAATAAAGAGCATCTCAATAAGAGCATGAAGACTTCTATGAATAAGTAACCTTTTCTGAGGATTGATTAGAACAGATGTTTATGTTTGCACTTATGTGGCTGTTTATAGATGGTTACAAATGAAAATGGATATATTAAGTCTCTTTTCAAGCGTACAACAGGCTGGAGAAAAACAATGACAAGTATCTGGGGCAAGTCCTTTAGGCTGCAGAAAAAGGAGGGACTATTCTTTCCCAAGGTCTCATAATCATTTAAAATGATGAAGTTTTTTTAATGATTTAATATAGTGAGTTGAGCTACATTCCATTAGATATAATTAGACCTAGACAGGAAAGGTAGATCTGAAAAGCTAATGAAATATTATTCAGATTGAATCTATGATTGTTGATTAGGATAAAGCTATCCCTGATTAGTATAAACAAGATAGGTGTTAGATACCTTATTTTTCTTTTAATTTCAATTTTATGTTACTCTGAGGAGAGCCATACCTTGCCATACTTAAAGGAAGTACATCTGGAGATATTATTTTCTTTATATTTCCTAATGATGTTTCCTTTCATCTTCTCGTACTTTCAAAGTCTTCATCATTTGACCTCTTCTATACCTGTACTCTCATTTCATTATATGTATTCCATATGGCTCCTACAGCTCGCCACAATCCTCCTCCATATGGCAAGTGTTCATTTTGCACTGGGTTGGCACAAGATCAGTGCTCTGCCTGAGTCCTACTTAAGCCCCATAACTTCTTCAAACAGTCTGTATCTATACAAACCTCTATGCTGAGGGATTAAGATCTAAGTGATGTATAGATTTTGTGCTGGCCTTCTGCATTGTAGTGAATTTCATCCTTAATCTAGTCCCATTCCTAGGTTTATACTTTCCCCATACTCCTTCTTATGCTTTCATCAGCTTTCCAAATCCTATGTGTCAAGCAATCTTTGAATCCTCATACAAATCTCCCTTTAAACCCATTTCTTTCATAAAATCATCCTTAGTTCCAGTGCCTAAATACATTATGCTTTTGGATCTTAGAAACTGCTCAGTGTAAAAAAGCTTTCTACAGAAACAATGAAGAAATGTTGCTAGACTTCATATGTCCCAAACAAAACTTCCAGCAATAGTGTTCAAGTAGTGAATTAATGATGCAAGCTGCCTTATCTTACTGCTACCTAGTATTTAAATATAAATTTTGAAAGCTTGCAAATGGAACTTGAAAAGTCCAAAACAAAACTGATTGTGAAAGGTCTTTTGGAACACATACAATCTGAATACTTTTATCAGTCTTCTTTGCTCATAGAAAAATGTCATACATTAATTTAGAAATATTTCTGGAATGTAGAAGTTGAGGTGTACATTAAAATTTCCCTAGAGTTATTATCTTGCACAAAAATGTTTATAAAATTATTATGTCATGCATTATTTCTCATATGGCAACTAATCCAGGAAATATCCTGCAGGTACAACCTGCATGAGTAACTTTTAAGAGGGATGCTTCATCTGCCTCTGGGCAGATTTTAAACCCAAGAAAGAAAAATAAAAGAAAGAAAACCAGAGCTCTGTTTAATATATTACCTGAGATGAATTTTTTTTAGCAGATGATCATTAGTAAATTGACACAGTAATGAATCAAATTCTACTGACCCTTTAGATACTGATAACAATGTATTATATACGGAATATATATATATGTACTTACATTACATGCTTCTCTTATATTTGGTGAATTTATGCTTTGATTGAAATACACATGCAGAAGGTATTAGGTGGGTAGAATCCAATGACAGACTCAGCTAACAGGTAAATGGGCATTATTTGTGCTTTTGATTATTCTTACAAATGAATTCTTTGAAAATGGACAGTCCAGAGCACAGATACTTTTTGTTGCTGTAGGAGCATAATAACATTGTGTTTTCAGTCAAGGATAGGAGTTACCTTGGATTTTCAGGCATAACTTCTATCAATACTATTTCAGATTACATTTTAATTCATTCCTTTAATCCATCTACAAAAGACTATTAGTCACAACTAATTTACTAATATGGCTCTATTATAGGAAGTGCTTTCTGAAGTAACTCTGATTTTAATTAATCTCTATTGTGTGCTCAGTCCAGATTTTGGAGTGACAGATTCACAAATAAAAACAGACAATGAAATACACAAATACAAATCCTTTCTCTTTCATGTGGTACATATCATGCTTATATTTAATATGCAAAAACAAAGAATTTTATATTTTACATACTAACAACTCTGTAATTCTTTTTTCTTGATGGTCATGTAGCCTTTGAAAAGATTTCTTCTTACCTTCCATGAGTCTGTCACTGAAGATATTTGTGGCAAGGGCTATAGAATTTAACTTAGAGGATTAACAGGAGGATGTAATTCAAATTTGTGCTAACGTAATTGTGGTGTAGATGGATATCAGGGATATCACACGTCTGTGATAAGTTCTTTATTATGAGAGTGGTGAGGTGCTGGAACAGGCTGCCCAGAGAGGTTGTGGATGCCCCGTCCCCAGACGTGTTCAAGGCCAGATTGGATGGGGTCCTGGGCAGCCTGGTCTAGTATTAAATGTGGAGGTTGGTGGCCCTGCATGTGGCAGGGGGTTTGGAGATTCATGATCCTTGGGGTCCCTTCCAACCATGGCCATTCTGTCATTCTGTGTGATTCTGTGTGTACTACCAGTGCTCTTAGTGGTTAATCTCCTGGGTAGCTGAAGAACTTCTAGCCTGCTCTGAACAAAGACGAGCTGACTGGGGACAAGGGAGAAAACTGAGAAAAAGCAATTGAAGGGCCTCACTAATCGTCCCAAGGCTTTCCAGGTGAGACTCTCAGTCATGGAGATTCCTGCAAGCTGTACTTGAACATGCTTATTAACATCCTGGGTGGGCAACCAGACAAGACCAGAGACCCCAAGTCAATTTATGTTGCAGAATCAACCAGACAGGAGATAGCTAATATATTTTCAAATAGTAGGAACTGCCTCTCTGAGATAGTTATGCAGAACATGATTAAGACAGTTAAGAAATGTTTATAGCACGTCATACAAAACAGCTGGTAGCAACTGATCCTTCCCATGGCTGGGTTGGTCAAACAGGTTCAGGGACCAGCCAGTTAGAAGAATTCAGCAGAAGAACACTTCTGGAAGCCTCATCTTATCCAGCTGAAGCCACCATTACAAAATAATTGCCCATTGCTACCTGAAAAGTGACTCGTCACTTTGTTTGAGAGATTTAATTCCTTATACAACTGCTACCCTGTGTATAAACCCAATAAACTGGGGTGGGGAGCAGAGTGGTGGTACTACTGGGATCTTTTGACCAGCAGTTCACAAGTGCCTGTGCTACAGATTTCCGGGGAAAATGATTAATTATAGGAACTGAAGTAAACAAACAAAATTGGACCAAAGCAGGATAATCTTTTCCATCTATCCCTATTTTGTTTTAAAATCATTTGAACTCATGTTAATCATTTGAGCATAAACTCTGCAGTGCGCAAGAGATTTTTTTTCTTATTGAAAAACCAGATAGACCAGAACACCTAGCACCTAAAACAAAAGTAAAGGTTACATCCAGATAGAAAATTGAAAGTGAATATAAACTTAACATTAGCAGCTTTACCAGGTTATCACAATCTGAAAAGAATGAGATCTTATCATACTAAGAGTCCCTTTCAACATCGTCTGTCCCCATAAAAAAATGCAAAAACAAGCAAGTCCCTTCTTCATTAGTTTCTCTGAACTTGTAAGTCCATTAGAAATATTTTTAGCATTAAAACTTTCAGATTCAGCAGCTTTAACATAAAGAAGCTGCCACTGGTAACTGACTAATTGCTGCTAACAGTTATTGCCAAAACCAACAGATTACTACTTAAAATGAATTAGATGCCAATTTTTTTTATGCTGAGTAGAACATGTTGAAAAATTCCCAGCAATTGTGTTTTTCCAATGGAAGTTTTTAAATTAACAGTGTTTTTTTAATTTGTGAGAAGTGCTTCACAACAATTTTTAACACTGCTTTTCAGTAAAAATTGTGGTCTTAGTTTTCTGCTTAAAAATAGTGCTGTTTTTCCAAAAAAGGTTTTCACTGACTGAAGAAGATGGGCTGCATTCCAACCAGCAATAGTTGAGACACTGAGATCCCTCCTGACTGTTCTTTTTTCTCTTTTATGATAACGAGAATATATAAAACTAAAAACTTAATTAACGTAAGTTTTTAATTATAGGTGTACTTTAATGAACTGACACGTTTGCATGCATGATGAATAAGGAATTGCCTTCTTCCCTTTCAGGACTTATCTTCATTTGGTTATGGGGTTTTTGTCCGTTTTTTGTTTGTTTGTTTTTGTTTGTTTGTTTGTTTTAACTGATCCACAATATAAGTAACAAAATATACCAGGAGATAAATCAATATCTACTTAGCAACATAAGAAGGAGTTTTATTGTGTTCTGTGTTTGCTGATCTGGGTTTTTTTAACTCCTGTTTTGGACACATTATGGCCAGGGATGAAAGAAAACAAGCATATCCTACTGGGTGGTTTTACTGAGGGTTACTTTCATCAATTACACAATACAGTGTTAAGCAAGGGGAAAAAAAAAAACAAAACTTGCCATGTTCCCTATTTATAGCTACCAGCTTCCTATTCAAACAGTTGTAATTAAGATGAAAATTTAAGAAACTGATGGCAGATAAATGAAGTCAAGCCAGTAACTGCTTTCATTTTTTTCATTTTTACATGACTCTATTTAAATTAATGTCCATTTGGCTGTCCTTGAACATCCAATTTCTGAATAGTTTTACAGGAATTACATTTATTCTGGACAATTTTACTACTCATAAGTAGTCATTCTTTACTTGCAAGACTAGCATTATATTCAATGTATGTTTTGCTCAGTATCCTTCAATAAGCAAGTTTCAAATTTTAATTAAAATGCTCTGGAAAATAAATATTTTGACCAAATTGAACTGTGTTGCCAGGTTCCTGACAGATTACAAGGATATTTCCACAAACTGCTTTTGCTGTCATTGATACAGCCTAACATAGCAAATCACTTGTAAAAGCTTTTCTATTTAGCTAAAATCTTAGTATGGTGTGGAAAATGTTATCTAATCTGATAATTATGAATTGTTTTTTCCTCTAAAAGATTATTGTTATTTACTGAATAGGAACAAGTTCAGAACCATTATGATGACAACAAGTATCAGCTAATTGAGATGATGTTTTCAATGTTTCATTGAGTAAAGATAAGAAACCACCACATGTTTTGAAGTCATGTATTTAAATACTGAATTTTAAATGTTTAAGAATATGTTCCTTCAGAAAAATGTTATATTAGGAGAGATACAAAAACAACCTATTCAGCTAGTGCTTAGGGAATCACCATCTCTGGAAGATCTCCCTGTGGGCTTGTCTGCATGGGGACAAGACTTCTAAGATTAATTAATGCTGCAAAACTAATGTGCGTAAGTTGAAGTGCATTAATCCCCCACATGGACATTTATTCAGGAATAAAGTGGCCTTCATTTGCTGTGACTTAACCCTTCTCTAAGGAGCTAGTGCAAGCTAAGGCTACTTCACTTATGAGGTAGAACATCTTTATGGGAACCTAATCCTCCTTAACTTATGCACAAAATTTTCACAGATTCAGTAATGTTTCTGAGGTTCTCACCATGTGGACAACCTTTAATTGCAAAGAAAGTAAAACTACTGCTGACCACTATGTGATCACTTCCACCACTTTTGACTTTGTTAATGAAGGGTATTACATTGCCTTCTTCTGCCTTAAATAGCAAAGAAAAGACTGAAAAATGAAGTAGGGTAGACTTAAAAAGTCTACACATAGAGGAACTGAGTGTAAGGGACATATCTTTTTTCTGACATGCTATATAAGCTTCTTAACAATGTCTCCATCTCTGTCCCTCTGATTTACATAACTGTAAAACAGACCTTCTATAAAACAGACACAACCTTCCTTTCTATCCACTTTTTTTTTTCTGGTCTAAAAACTAATACAGGTTTCCCACACTACACATTTTCTTACATTATATGAGAGAATATGTTCTGAGTAGAGACTAGAAAAGATGAAATCCAGGCACAGTGGAGCTGTAATCTTCTACATATGTCTGATCAGCACAATTTAAAACTTTGGTTTACAAATGTAACATGCAATGGCAAGATTAGTTCACAATTCCTACAAATCAAAGTCTAAAATTGAAACCAGGCACCATGCAACACTAAGCTATTTCAATAACAGTTAAAAATCAATATGTGGTCATGGGACTTTCCAGACAAAACATTGCTCACATAATACATGTGAGCAGAACGGTGCAATTCATGAGAATTGTTGAAAGATTATTCATGTTTATTCATAGTCAACAGTTTTTAAAGTGATTTTTTTTCCATTCTTTTGAGGATAATGATACCAGTACTCATATAAAGAAGAAACTCAACTCACGTCAATTGTACACAAATATTGCAGAACATGAAAACTGACCTTATTTCAGTGCACACTTCAAAGAGAGTGTAATTCTTCAGAAATAGGAAATGCACTACGTCTTAGCACTAATACTGGATAGACAGACAAAATAATCTTCCTAGACTTTAGCGTCTTCTGCAAATAAAGTCTCTGACACTGCCATGCCTCTTGGAAAAACTCCTGAAAATGTGAAAGGACTGTAATAACTCAAATAAATCTGATTTTGACTCCTAAATTTTAGGGGACATTGCCATGATACACACATGGTATGCCTACACCTAATGTTTTGTCCATTTCTCAAATTATTACCACTCCTGCTTGTTACCTTTTACCATGGCATGTTTCTGCACGCATTACAGTTCTGGCAACCCTTAAGAACATGCTTAACTTTAATCAAGATAATAGTTCCTTTGTCTTTAATAAGACCATCACATGGAAAAATTCATGCGTAAACAGTTAGAGAATAACTTTTAAAGCTTTTAGTCTCTGACAAGTGCCACACCTTCCCAGCTATTCACCTGTTTGTTTTTTTCATTAAGGTTTCCTTGAAAGAAGAAGGTTGAGGATCAAGCCTCAAAAAAGTCGAGGCTTAGACAAAATTACTTTTTTTTTTTTTTTAACACAGAAATTAATACAGAAAATAAGGTCCAGCATAAAACATATTATACACTGAGGAGAAATTCAAGTAGTAATCAAAGGAGTAGGGGAAACAATACATCTCTTTGAGTCAACAGCTGTTTACTAACTAGTTAAGTGTCAAAGATAATTTCTAGTACGATCAAGGGATATTTATACGTAGTAACTAAAGGGAAACATACTTTGTTCTATTAAAGATGTCCAGTGAATCTTCCCTAAGGCAAAAACAGGAGTTTTGAAGAGTAAAGGACTAAAACAGCCTAGACTTTCCAGAAGATCTGAATGGGAAACTCATGCACAATGCCCAACTCCCATTGTGACAGAAAGCAAGCAGCAAATAGGCTGAATAACATATTAGTAACATATAAGTAAGTACATTAGGTGACAATGTACTTTATTACTTCATTTATGCCCTCTCTAAAAATTTGTAGCTATTTCCTCTCCCTTGAATATTTGTATTTACATTTTTATGGTAATCTAGCTTACATGTGTTATTAAGTATGTAGACTAACAACAGTACACTCTCTGTGAAAAGATGGTAAATGTCTAAATGCGCTCCCTTTAGATACTCTTGCAGAACATCATCTTCCAGCCCTGCCTTGCATGATGTCTAAGGCATTATGAAACAGTGGAAATAGCTGCAGTCAGGGCAGATGGAAGTGTCTGCCTGTGACTGATGGTACATTCTCTGGGATGCAGCAGAGCAGATTATTGGGATAACATTTGAATCTCAACAGGCAAAGGGAAGAGGATGTTGTTTCTTTTGTTTGTTTTTACAGTTGAAGTCATTCATCTTGGTTATAATTTATTTTCAGTTTTACACTGGCTTTATAGTTTGACAGAATGTGACACAGATTAACAAATTGATGATGATCTTCAAATATGTTGAAACTTGTCACATAGATTTCCTTGTATCTGCTGGGGGTAGGACTAGAACAACTGTGTACAAACTGCTGCAAGATAAATTTAGGCAAGACAGTAGGAAAAAGCTTTCAAGTTTGCAAAACCTTGTAATAAACTGTTTTAGATGTTCCTGAATATCCACCACTGACCGTTTTTAAGAAAAATATATATAGTCAAAACAGTTCCGATATTATTTTGTGTGTGTACACATGTGTTTGGGCAGAGGAATAAATGACCTCCTGAATTCTCTTAGTACTTTGCTTTATGATTTTATGCAAATGTCATACACATATGAAGCAGAACTGACAAGTGTTGCACATCACTTATTAGAACCTATCTTCTCCCAGTTAAAAAGCTAATACATTAGAGCATTGCAACAGGCAGCCCCAGGAAAAAATTCTAAAATACTCAAGTAGTCCTTTGCATGGAAATATGCACACATCGCTTTACAATTTTTCAAGAGGAGTCAGCATCTCAGCAAATCACATTGTTATGCTGTGTTATGATTCATGATGTTTTCATAACGATGTGACATGTCTAAATGACAAAAACCTGGCTTCCTACCAAAAATGTAAAGCAGTTCAGTTTTTTTTCTTTTTACAGGAAAAAAGCCATTATCAGTTCATGTAGTAAATTTTCCTGCAAGAAAATGGCACCAGATCAATTTAATATAGAGTATTCCCCAAGTCTGTAATTAGGAGAAAACAAAGAAATTCAAATAATTTTAATAGCAGAAGTTTTCATAGAACTGTGCACCACCCCTTGAAATGAAAATAATATATAATATATATATATATTCCAAATAACAGAATTGCATCTTGAACATCATTTGGGAAATTTTGGAAACAGTCACAGTATTTCCAAAAACCAGAATACCTTTTTCTGTATTAAGGTCACAAGTAATTGGCAATGAGTAAATGAGTTTGGCCTACTCTCTTTAGACTGAAAACAAACAAACAAACACACCAACAAAACAAATAAAAATACCCAACTACCTGACAAATAATAATGCAAGAAATTGCTGCTATTTTACATTATTGTTTTTATTTCCTGTGTTAATGTGAAAGCAGAAAGCAATCTTTGGGATGGCGTGCTACTTTGTTACAAATAACTAACGCCTGATTCTTTTCCCCTAGCTACTTAATAAGACTGCTAGATCTCTTTTAATGCCAGTTTTTAATAAATGCAAAATAGTTTTTGGCTTTCAAATTGTACCCTGAAAAGTTGCCTTGACAGAATAGAAGATTCTTTACAGCTCTCCTGTTCCTTTCTTACCAAAGTCTCTTAGCACCTGTCCAGACATGCACTAAGCAATGTGATTAGCTCCTATCATATCATTCATTCTTCTGCTCATCATCCCCCAGTGTGAGTGGAGTGTTCAGCATTTTGTTCTGGTAGCATCCTAGTTTTTCTGCTGTTATTTTAAAGCATGTTACTCTGACCTCAGGTTAGACAGGCAGAGACAAAAAATTCTGTTCTGAGGTGGTATGAGATGCAACATCCTTCTACTCCCCTGGGAGATCATTCTACAGCCTCAGATCTCTTCTCAGCCCTCCAGTAGTCTAGGCCTACTCAGCTGCCCATTTCTAAGATTCTCCAGAGAAAAAAAAACAACATAGAAAGATGGAGAAGGAGGGCTACAGGTGTATTTGCTCAATCACCTAGTAGCTCATACTTCAGGTTCCTGGGAGTCCTTGCTAAGTTCTCACTCTCACAGTGGTAGTAAGTACAACAGTTAATACCATCCCTGCTTACTTGTAGCAGAATGCCCCTTGTATAACAAGTACTGAGCTTAGTATGGAACAATAAACTCAATTCAGAACAAATTCAGTGCCTCTGGCACCATGCATCAGGTTGTAAAACAGATGATTTTAGGCATCAAAGGATTTTTGCTTTAATTCAGCAAGTCTTCTGAGATCACATGCAACTGTATTTGTAAAAAGATGTACTTTTTGACTCAGAAAACATACCATATATACCAGCCAGGATTTGCTCCTGAATCAGTCACCCAACCCTAATTCTAACAGAATACCTCTGAATAGTTTTACACTAATAATGGCTCTGTAGAGACTCTTGAAATTATAATATATTAAACACCCATTCACCTATCAGAAGAACATGCAATTTTATGTTCATTACTTCTTGGTTCCTGACTATAGAATTTGGATGGTTGCACCTCAATTAAAAGTTGAATCAAAGTTAATATAATTTAAATAAAAGCTTCAATAAAAAGTTAAAGTTCTGTTCTTAATAGCATTAATACCCTCTAATGACCGCTACGGTCATTACCACTAGATAACTGACCTTCTTGAACCTCTCCTAGCATAGAAACCTTTCTTCCAATACAGTCAATTATTTAGAAGTAATGAGCACTCTGTAAGAGATTATTGTTGAACCAAATACCTTGACACACTGCTTTTTCCTTGTTATCTCTATTCTTCAACAAATTGTAAATTTTTTTCAATTATTGTCTTTTCAGCTCTGACGACAGAAGGCTGCAGTCTTATTCTTTCCAAAGTGGAAGTTTACCATGTAATTGGAAAAACCCCAAATACCATTAAGATCTTGAGAATTATGGTGTTCTGAAACTGCTTGAGAGCAGCAAATGTGGTCCTGTAAGATACAGCAGGTCTGAGGGCAGGTTTGAGATACCTCAGGAAAATGAGGTAGGAAAGATGAAAGAACACAGGATTCTCTGACAGCATGTGGACAAAAGCAGGGGGAATAAAATAAGAGAGAAAAAGAATAAAAAAGATAAAAATTCAGAAGTATAAAAGATGTGAAAAGAAGTGAATGGAGGAATAAATTTAAAAAAAAGGAAGAGAAGGGAAAGTAGAGGAGATAAAATCAATTATATTTAGGTGGACAGAACTAATTTTCTAATTTTGACGTAGTCCTGTAAGCATTAGATATAAATGGATCTTTGTTACTCTGGAAATGTGAGAATTACTGTCTGAGCAAAAACATGAGTCTGGAAGGCAAAACTCCTAATGACTCTGTAAATGGGAAAAACCTCTTCATCCCTGACTCAGCTTCTTTGTCTGCAAAATGTAAAAATTCCTTTTTTCAAAAGGCATTCTGGAACTCAAGTATGATGTGTTTCAAAATTACAAAGTATTAGTAAGTACTAATTCTATCAACTATGTCCTCATACCTTTCCTAAAGATATTGGGCAAATCATTTTGATTTCAAGTTTTTAATAATGGTGTTTTAATTCATGAAGCACCTTCCTATTCAAATATTCAGGTTTAAGTATCTCACGCATGTTTCACACAAATTCAGATACAACATTTCTTCCTAAAAAAAAAAAACAAAAAACAAAAAAACCCACCACCACCACCACCACCAACAACAACACAACAAAAAAAAAAAAAACAAGAAAAAAAAAAGCCAAACAACTCTTGCCTAATCATGTTAAGAGAGATAGCATATAAGTTTAGTTTAAATGTTCTCTTCACTGTTTCTGCTCTTCTATACACAAAGGCAGCTACAATCAGACTGTGGAGCAAAACTTGAAGAATCTAGAAGAAACACCAGTAGTCTACACTTATAAATAAGCCAAAAGCCCAATATTTGAAAATTACCTGGTACTCAGATATTATGTGCTCTGTGAGAGAGTATTATAGCATCATTTACAATAAAAAGGGATCCATATAATGCCTCAGTACTTTATATGGAAAATAATGCACTACAATGAGTCATTTACTCATTTAAAAGCAGTAAAAACATCTTGGCCATATTCTTATCTGCTCTTTCTTTTAAAATAAATACTGCCTTGAAAATCGAAATGGGGGACAGTGATGCATTTTGCTATTTGTCAACACTGCTGTTATTTAGATGACAACATAGGAGATATTTGACCAAATGATTTTTCTACACTCTCATGTCACTGCGTAAAAAATCAGCTTTTCTTTCAATATTATCTCCCTTACATTGGTTGAGGTTTCTTTAGTAAAGGAGCCATGTTGCTGAGTAAGGGGACAGCAGAGCACAACAGGCAGGGGACCTTCAGATCAAACTGCTTACATCTCTGATGCTAGACTTTATTTTATTTTTTATTTTTTAACAAGACTATAGGAAAGTATAAAGCTGTGTTCAGTTCTGGAAAACACTACAGGTAAATCTGCTTTATATAGAACTCTGTCAAGTAAACACTTTACTACACTGGAAGAAAATGGAGCAAGAAGGTATTTTTTTATTATTTGTATAAAATATATTGTTCTTTCAGGCTCTACTGAAATAGTTTCTATTTAATTGCAGAGAAATCCTAAGAAGGTTACAGCAGAGAAACATTAAAATTCTAAGGGCAACTAATAACATTAAAACTTTATAGCCCCAGATAGAATAATTTAGACAAAAACAACATGAACATATGTTTTGTGTAATAATAACAAACATTTATAGCTGTCAAGAGAGAAAAACACAGGTTTATGCACACCTTAATGGCGTGCATGGGTGAGCATGAGTATATTTAAAACATAATATATTACAAAATTGACAGCAGGCATGACTCTTCTGGGTACTATGTTAAATCAATGAATAAATTACCAAAAGTGTGCTGTGGCTGTTTGGATGTGTAATTGAGCTTAACGTATGTAGTGTTATTTCAAAAGAAACTGTTCAAGGAGTTTCTAGACTAATCCACTATGCATCTTTACTAAGCTGTTTACAAATAACAATAAATGAAACTGTCTCACAGTAGGAAGGAAGTTTAGTTATACACATTACGGAAATCGAAGAAAAGTTAATTTTAATGTTCTTCAAGAATTACAAGCAAACTTACAATAATATTGCTAGGATTTACAGAATCAGAAATCAACATTTTTCATTTTCAGCTTTAGAATTATTTAAATTAGCTTATATTCTATAGACAAAAGTCTTTTTAGCAATATGTGTCAGGAGTAGCTCCAAAGAGATAAATATATCTGCTTCATAAAATGTCTACCTTTAAGAATCAAGTCCCAAATGAATTAGCTAGGAAAAATATGAACCCAAATACATTCTATTTATTTTCTTAATACAGGGCTTGTCCAACAGATAAACAATATATTTTAAAATCATTTTATTAGAATAGAAACATATGGAAGTAACTTTTAAACCTGATTGTTTTTGACTGGTTAATAACAAAAATAAATAGTGTTGCAAACTAACACATTCATTGTGAAATGAAGAAGAAAATGCCTGGACACATAGCGCCACTTCTTGTTTTGGGGCTATTTCATCTTACTAAATCCAAAGTTTATAAAATAATAAACTTCCTTGCATCCCCCTTTATATATTTCAGTTCTAATACAAGTTGGTTACTACACAATGCTCTCAACTCTTGTACCTCAAATGCAAGCAGCATACCCTGCACAGGTTAATTCTTACCATTGCAGTCTCCAGGTAAATTTGCTGACTTCAGTAACCTTTCTTGCCTCTCTTCACTGAATTTAAGTATCAGATTTCAACTGTAAGCAACCACAAATGCACCATTCCAGACTTCTGATGTGTATTACAGCTTTAAGACAGCATTTCAGAACATGGTACAAAACTCTTAAGCACTTAATCCTCTGCATTTTTCTCTCTGCTTTCTCCCCATTTTTCTACATCTCATAAGGGATATGACCTGTCAGCATCAACCATACTTGTGATGTTCTTAGGCCTCATAAACTGAAGAATTAATTTTGCCTTCTGTTCCGAACACACAGCCTTTTTCTATAACATGACTGTAAAGAAGAAAAAGAGGATAAAGAAAGAAGTGTACATGCCCAGATGAGCTATTCTTTCACTCAGGCCCGATGATGGTTCATAAAGCATGCTACAGGGCGATTATAAAAGAATATGGTATACCACCTGCCTCCTGGTCAGAAATCCCTTGTTACATTTAAAGCTATCACAGGTTAACTGTTATTAATGTTTACAACTTCCCATGGGATAAGGTTAAGTACACTACTACTGCATTTGTTTTTCCACATTTTTTCCAGGAGTTTAAGGAACGGGTCTAACTTCCTAATGTGATGCTGTCCCCAGTGCATCTTCCACATTTTTTTTACAGTAGCCTAGGTAGTTTAATAATGAGTGAAGCTCAACTGAAGATAGCATAGGGGTAATATAGGAAATCCTGTCAAAATACTTAAGTACTTAATATAATGGTAGTCTTATCCACAAGATACTAGAGCCAACATACAAACTTGCATATGCTTTTACTAAATGCTCTACTGAAACAGTTGTTTTGCCATATTGTAGACACATATAAAGAAATCGAATCATACAACACATATTCTGTTGTTTTCTAATAGTACAGCTTAAAAAACAGCAAAATCTACAACACTGCTCTGAATCAAAACTTTAAGTGTACTCTGCTACAAGACATTTAAGAACAAGTCTTATTTAAAATGCAGGATGTCCAAGTATATTTTTCCTTTAAAAACAGTTTTACCTTAATTCCCTTTTGTGACCACCCCAGTGAAGAATAGCTGTTTTATGTATACAGCTGAGACTAGAATTGAAAGACTTTGCAGATTAAATCATTGGTAGAAGATGTTCTGAATAACAAAAAAGGGAGCTGAACTGAAAGAAAAAAAAAGAAAAAAAAAAGGAAAAGCCACCCAACCACACTGAATACAAATGTAATTAAAATATTTTTAAAAGATTAAAAACATGCAGAAGATAAAATTTACCTTTATCTATCGGTATCTTTATTCACATCAATGTTCCTTTTGTTCTCTATTACACATTTAATCACTCTTAGACATCAACCATAACAGCAAAAACTCAAATATTGAACTGATAATTAAACAGAGTAATATTTATAAGATGTTAGTTTATTCTGTAGATATGAACACTCAATTTAATGCACAAATACAATGAAAGTAAAATTTCTTTTGAAAGATCAGAGGAGTGCCATGCCAGTCACTTTTCAATTGCATAAAGAAGTAATTTTTGTTTTCAGAGCAGTAATATAATTTTAATAAAATGACAAAGAGAGAATGCTTTTAAGCGAATATTTCATAATTACAACTGGCAATAGTATACATATTAACTTGCCATTTATGCATAAAGTACTGGGTTTCTAGGAGGCTGTATTAAAAATGGAAAATTAGCTTCATAGGCATAATTTTTTAGAAGATAAAATATTGTGCAACAATTGGGCACCAAAGGAGAAAGCACTGCAGTACAGGAAGGAAGATGAGTTTACCTCACTCAAGCCTGCACTGCCAGAGTCAAACAGGCAAAACAGTCTTGTAGACAAAGTAAAGGAATCCTGTAAGCTTATCCTGAAGCTCTTTAGGCCATGCTATCTGCATATAGTCTGAAATATTTATCATCATAGTGACTGGTAAGCAGCGTATGGGTAGAACAGACATTCAAACTTTATTTGAGCATTTCAGAACCATTTTGGTCTGCAAAGCAGCTATGATAGCTACCAAAAGCTGCCTTCACTCCTGCCTGCACTTCCCACCTGGGTCTGGCCAGGAGGAAGTGAGACAGTAAAAAGTGTCCCCATACACATCTGTGTGCTTTGCTTGTGATCCTGGGGAAATCTTGAACTGCTTTGAAGAGTAACAGATGACACAGAGTGCAAGGGAACAGGAATAAGAACTGAGGAATGAAAGGTAATGGAAAAGATCCCAAATATAAAATAATTTGCTTCATTAGTGATTACTATCTCTTACTATTCTTGCTATTTATTACTATCAACAACCACAAACTTGTTTTCAATCAGTGAGGCTTCCTTCCTTTTATTTGTTTATTTATGATTTTTCTTCTAGTGTGTTCCATCATTTTCTGAATTAAGACTCGATAAACAGGTCGAGTAAAAAGGCTTTGTTTCTCCTTGGGCAATATGAACTTGGCTTTGAATGGGCAGATTCTAAGCACAGACATAATGGCGGAAAAGCAATACTTCTAGTAAGCTATCCTGCCTTATGGGTGAAAGAGACACTAAACTTGTTTTACAGTGGGAGATGACCAGTCTTCAGTAATATTAATCTGTGCATTTGTGTTACCAAAAACTCATTAAATGTACCTTTCTCTAAAAATCTGAAAAGCATATGAAGTAGGCAGATATAAATGAGAGAAATCTTCCACCAATATTCACTACTGAAAATATTTTCTATTAAAAATTACAGAACAAAATGCATAAGTACAGTTGTAGAGAGAAAGTATAAAGAACAGATACAGGCAAAAACGTAAAACAAATGCCATTGTAGTTAATATTTAGAATCATAAAAGCACAAGGTTGGAAAGGACCTACAAGGTCAGCTAGTCCAACTGTCCTCCCCCTACCATTGCTACCACAAGCTACTAAACCATATCTCCATGCTAAACCATATCTCGTAGCTCCTCATCCAGACACCTCTTGAACACTGCCAGGAACGGTGACTCCACCACCTACCTGGGCAGGCCATTCCAGCATCTGACCACTCTGAGAGAAAAAGTTTTTCCTTATGTCTAATCTAAACCTCCTCTGATACAACTTGCGGCCATTTCCTCGGGTCCTGTTTGTTGCCTGGGAGAAGAGGCCAAAACCCTCATCACAACCTCCCTTCAGGAAGCTGTAGAGTGCAATGAGGTCTCCCCTGAGCCTCCTCTTCTCCAGACTAAACAATCCCAGCTCCTTCGGCCACTCCTCATAAGATTTGTGCTCCAGACCCCTTACCAGTTTTGTTGCACTTCCCTGGACATGTTCCACGGACTCAGTGTCTTTCTTGTAGTGAGGGGCCCAAAACTGAACACAATTCTCGAGGTGCAGCCTCACCAGTGCTGAGTAGAGGGGGATGATCACCTCCCTGCTCCTGCTGGCCACACTATTTCTAATGCAGGCCAGGATGGCATTGGCCCTTAGTTTAACTGATTTAAGATAAATATGCTTATATGCACACATACACTCATGTTTCAACATTTTCAAACATAGGCCAAACCCAATTGGGAATTCTGGCTAAATACAACTTGTCAGAGTTCGTCCACACGTGAAGTTACAATAGCCTAATATACTTTCAGAGTTTCAGATAATAGTGTTCAAAGATTCAAATAGCATTATGATAAAATTTGCCCCCTGGGCGTATGTCAGTTTAAATATCTGTTCTCATCAAGTTCTCAGTCTGCACTTGTTCTCAGTGGAGTGATTTAGATTTAAAACACCTTTCAAACTGAACTTGATATATGCTTTGATAGAAACTAGACTTCCTATTCTAAAAGTCAAAATGTGTATTACCTTTGCTACTAAATGTTTCAGCATAACTGTTTTAATTAAAAGTGAAGTCAGCTGAAGAGCCTAGGTTGACAAAATGTAATTCAATCTACAATATCTAGAATCAACAATCTGTAAGAAATACAGAAGCATAAGACCACAGAGATGTTGCAGTCCTTGTTCACATTTTCAGTTACTATACAGCTTTTAATATTTCTGCAATAAATATTAGAATGTGTTGGATTAAAAATGTGCATATATTTTATAACAGGATTGAATACTGTACCTAATTGTAGATGCAATTTGGCTTCTTACATTTTATACTTGGTATGCAGCTTAATAAACCTAAGAGGTAACTTTTAGATTAAATAGAAAAATATGAAGAGCTCTGGAACAGTTTTAGAAATCTGGCTTGTTAAAGCTCATTATAATTATGTCATATACCAGGAAGTAGTGTCATACAGAAGACTATCTTTGAGCTAAAATGGGAGCCAAGTTTGCTTAACTTTAGACTTCAGGGAAACAGTTTCATGAAAAACGAACAAAATATTCATTTAACTAGTGATATAGAGAAGCTTTAACAGCTTTTTTAAAAAATGCCTTGGTTTAATGACCCTAGAACTCAAATTCTGCAAGCTTGGAAACTTTTAATTTTCACCTGAAAATCACCTACCCAATTGAAGCATTTTATCTAAGCAAGAACTTGCTCTACTGTATAATTTACAGTAAGATATATACAAAATACAAGAGAAAAGAATCTTAGCATTTTTATGATGAACAGAAGGTTTTGGTGACTATTATTCTGTGTGTAATGTCTGTACAGACATTACATGACTACTTTGGTTTTGCATGAGTTTTTGAAATCTTCTGCTTATCTGAAGAAAATTTCCCTTCAAAGTATGATAAAGAGAGCTTTCTTGGCAAGGCACAGGCTTTGCCAATAAATAACTCTGTTCCAGAAATGCACTGATATTCAGCAATGAAAAGTAGTAACTATTTAACTGTACCAAATACTCTGCAGTTGTTCTGAACAGAAGAGACAAATACATTCAGCTGATAGTGTGAAGAATTTAGATGGCAGATGGTAACTACTGAGCTAGAAGAAGGTGGGGATAGAGACGTTTGGAATTTTGGTTTAATATCTGATCTGCAAGGTGTTGCATTAATGGCAGAGAATTTTCTCATGTCTAGATGGGAAAGTGGCTCATTATGGACACATTAGAGAAAATGCCTTCTACTAAAGCATCAGCACCAACTCTCCTTATACATTCATATTCCAAGAAAAGGCTTTATTAAGCCATGAGATAAACACAGACCAGGTTGGTATATGTTTTACCAGATGAAAGTCTCTTTCAATATATGTTCAATGTCAGAGATTTAAGTCTGATTTTCATTTCATTATCTTTCAAATTGTTACTGATTAAGTGATGGCTAGTTACTTGTCATTTTACTACACAACATGAGATACAGGATTTAATGCATGCATCTGATTCTCAATTTGTGAACGTGGAAGAGAGGAAGAGAGACTGCTAGAGAAATAAATTCAGTTTTGAGTGTAAAGTTTTAGAAGTCCCCTGTGACTTAAGAAACTCCATCAATCTAAGTAAAATGATCCCTCTAACATATGCTATTCCTGCCCTTTTGCCAGGAGCAACTAAATAAAAGAGAATGTGCCATCTAACAACTTCTAAGCACAGCCATACTATCTGCAGTACTCCAACATAGAGTACACCAAAAAGTCAGTTTTCAAAATGGTTATGTAAGTAAAAACACTAGATACCGAATTCTTGCTTTCTGCTGACAATCCTTTCTTGTTTTTAAGTAGTGGAAAACAATAAAAAACATACCAGCATGTTGGCTTTAATACAATGCCTGCTCTGAAAGTAATACCTTCTGTTTTATTACGTTGGCCCAAGACTTCAGAGGTGGATAATGGCAGTATAGCAATAGAGGCAGAATCTCCCTACAAATATTCCATTACATTTTGTTGCTGTGAGACAGATGGCAACAGAGTGGCAGTCTGAAAAAATGGTATCTGACATGGATGTGCGTATGAAGCAAAGGTGTGGAACTGAATTCCTCCATGCTGAAAAAATGTATGGAGACCACACAGTGGACGTGAACACAGTGAGATGGTGACAGCAGCATGAAAGACAAGCCATGTTCCAGATGGCTATGTGCAACTGTCATAGCATGAAATGAAGAATATCTCAATCCACTCATCCACATGAATCAGCAGATTATGACCAGGGAACTCTGCACAGAGCTGAGTATTGCCTTCAGTGTGTTGGAAACAATGTGGCAACATTGGAATGTTGCAGTTTGCACCAGGTGGATCCCAGAAATGCTCCAACAGAACAGAAAGAACAGGGTCGGTAAGTTTCTAAGGATCCACTGGACCACAACGAGGCTAAAGGTGACAGTTTTCTGGATTATCTGTACCTGTGACATGGTGTCACCACCATGAGCTAGAGTCAAAACAGCAGTCTGTGGAGTAGTGATATATGATTTCTGCACCAAAAAAAAAATTCAAGATGCAGCTATCTCTAGGTAAGTGATGATACTGCCTTTTGGGATGGGAAAGGGGTTATCATTTTGGATTTCCTGGAAACCAGACAAACCATCACCTCTGACCAGTACTTTGCTATGCTGACTAAACTGAAAGATTGAACTTCCAGATTCAGGCAGAAGAAGACAAGTTTTTTCTTGCAATATGATAATATCGGACCCAATACCAGTTTGAAGACTGTGGAGGACATTGCCAAGTTACGGCTGGACTGTCCTACCACACCCATTGGATTTGGGACCTTCTAACTTCCATCTGTCCAGACCAACGAAGGATGGAGTGAGTAGGTATTTTCCTAACTACACCATCATATTAGCTGTGAAACAGTGGGTCACCTCTGTTGAATGAAATTTTTATGAGAGTGGCATGTGGGCTCTTGTTCACTGCTGGTGAAAATGAACAGCTAATGGTGGTGGCTATGTTGAAAAACAATGTTTTGTAGCTGAGAATTTGCTCTAACAAACAGTGTTATTTTTCTCTTTGTTGTAGTATGTATTTCCATGGAAATAAAGAGCAGGCATTACTTTCAGAGCAACCTACCACAACATGCTGATGTCTGCTGATTTAGAAATTTAGAACTGATTAAAGACACTGAGAAAAAGAAAAAAAGTGTAATGACAAATATAGTATTTCTCTGCACTAATCACAGAGATTCCAAAACACTTCACTTGTATATTCTTTTTATAACAAAGAACAAGTTACAATTCCGTAGTAATAAAGAAAGGACTGCTACCATCACAGAATGGTTTAGATTGGAACAGACTTACAGATCATCTAGTTCCAGTCCCTCTGCTATGTGTAGGGTTGCCAATCACTAGATCAGGCTGTCCAGGGCACCATCCAACCTGGAATTAAATTCCTTCATGGATGGGGCATCCACAACTTCTCTGAGGCTTCTCTGAGGTGGTGTCCCCCAGGGGTCCATCTTGGGACTGCTACTCTTTAAAATTTTTATTAATGATACAGACAGTGGGATCAAGTGTACAAGTCAGCAAGTTTGCTGATGGCACCAAGCTGAGTGGTGCAATTTACACAATAGAAGGAAGGGATGCTATGCAGAGGGATGAACCTAATGAGGTTCAACAAGGCCACATGCACAGTGCTGCACTTGGGTCAAGGAAATCCCAAATATGCATACAGTCTGAAAGAAGAACTTACTGAGAGCAGCCCTGTAGAAAAAGGCTTGGGAGTTGTGGTGGACAAAAAGTTGGACAAGAGCTAGCAGTGTGTGCTTGCAGCCCAGAAAGCCAACTGTATCCTGGGCTGCATCAAAAGAGCGGTGGCCAGCAGAAAGGTGATTGTCCTCATCTACTCCACCTTTGTGAGGCATCATCTGCAGTACTGCGTCCAGGCCTGTAGCCCCCAGCATAAGAAGAATGCAGAATTATTGGTAATAGTTCAGAGGAGGGCCACAAAGATGATCAGAGGGCTACAGCACCTTTCCTTTGAAGAAAGATTGAGCATTTCCTCTGTTCTCCATTTTGCAATTTAGTCTCATATTATAATACTGAGGAAGATGTAATTGTTCCTGACTACAGTGTTTATTCCACCGACTAGGTCTGAGACCAGTGTCACTATAAAACTGTCAAGGACAGTTCCCAGAATCATAAACTGTGGTTAGATATTAAATAGCTTCAACGAGTTTTCATTTCTTTTTATGCAAATCACTTTTCTTTATATGGAAGACTTTGTTTAGAATGGCTGAAAACTGTAAGATTACGCACAACTGAGTGGGAGATGATGCTGGAAACGTGGGATGTTTAATTACATATGAAGGGGAAATTACACTGGTTTTCTTCTTCCATTTAGACAGAGGTTTGTTTAACCACTTCAAACACTGGAGTAGGAGATCTATCTACTAATTCTACGATTTTAGGTTTACCTTATATAAAGTTTTTACCTCTTCTAATGTTCCTCGAATGCTTACTGCTTCTATCATTAACCTACTGACAGACGTGGTCATTATAGAGATAAGACAATCTTCCCAGGAGTGTTTTTCACTTGTGACAACTAAGTTAAATTTCAATGTTCTAAGCACTAAGGCAGTTTCATTCCTCTGAAGCTAGAATAGAGAAGAACAATATTTTTTCAATAATACAGTAATTATTCTAGAAAGCAATATGTCCAGAAGTATAGACTACATTTATATTTCTAGTGTAGGCTATTTTCTTTTAACCTACTAGCTTTTAAGTTCTGATATTATGCCCTGAAATGTTTTATTGCAGAATAAAATTGTACAGTCCAAAAATTACAGACATGAGCTAACTGTCCAAAAACATACTGAAAATAGAACTTATAATAGGCACTAAGAGTACTATTTCAGACAATTTGGAATGAAGTTAGATGTTCATTATGGACAAATGCTGTTAAGATTTCTATAATTTTCATGTACATTAATTGCAATTTACAAGCTCTTTAGTAATGAACTTTTCCACTAAACCAGGAGTTAAATAGGCCAGCATCATATTAGGGCAGTAACACTTACTGGTTCAAGGTAATAAAGTACATTGAGTTATTTTTCAATACCACTGTTTATTGAGAGCAATACTGTTCCCATAAGCCTTTCTTGATGGAGAGGTATTGGCCACATTATTAAGATGTCAGTTATAAAACAAGCAGTCTAAGACCCCATGAGAAGGTAGAAAAAAAGCAGATATGCACATGTACACAAATATTCCTCCTCATTTCCAGGTATTTTGGAATATTACTATCAGAAGAAATCCCTTATTGCTAAGTAAGCGTCCTTCTAAAAGGATGACTATGTATCATACGAAATATTGCTAGTAATGTTAGATCAAGCATTTTGTTGAAATGCACAGTGGCAATTCTGAGATTTATTTTTAAAGGTATTTCTCAGTGGAGTAGAAAACTCAAAATTTACATAATCCAATTTGAGATGAATACAGTAGTAATTTTTTTTGTTTATAAACACAACAAAGTAGTAGTCTTGGTAAATACATAAAAGGAGATCTTACTGCATTTCTAAGAGCTAATACAAAGAATGCAGTATATTAGAAGAGTTTAGGTATCAGAAATATTTAAAAACCTGCAAGTCTTCTACAGCAATCACTACACTGAATTTGAAAGTACAAGCTGCTAGGAAAAATACATACAATAAAATAATCTCATAAGCAAAATCTGAATTCTTCAATACAAATGTTGGTGATGTATTTCTAGAGTGCAGAATCTCCCTCTCTCCTTTCAACTCTATTCCTTACAGAAAAGATGCCATAGAGCTATAAAAACACATTTAAAAACTCCTAGGGGAAGGTTTCCTAGGGTCTTTGAAATTCCTCCTTTTCCTATTTCTTCACAGATTTCTAATGCCAACACTGTTTCTGTAGTTTCTCAAACAAGTCAAAAAAGAAAAATACCCTCTAGATATAATCTTTAGATTTTCTATTATACTTCTCAGGCTCCTTTTGGCTTTTGAAATAAATGCAAACCAAAATCTACAGTTGTAATATCAACTGTATTTTAATTTCAGTTAATCTTTCAGCATGAATAAGTGGATGGTATTTGACAGCACTGCTGCCCATACCTACAAGAACCATATAGGAATATGATTTAATTAATGAAGTAACCTAAAAGTTCTTTTCAGTAGATCATTTCTGTCACTTGTGGTTTTATTTATACAGCTGTATTCACAAAAGTATTGCTTCAGGTTCCTATCTCTATAATAAAAAGGGTTAGACAAGGAGCTGCTACCCATCCACATAAGAAAATGCTGAAACAAAAACTATACATTCATTTTTCCCTCTTTAATCAAATATTTGAATGTAATCATTCTATGTTCAGATTTCCATAATTTTCACCGCAAAATCAAGCTGGATTATAGAACACTTTTTATGTAATGATTTTGATTGAGCAGCATGGAAAAGTGAAGCTGTTCAGAGGCACAGGGATATGTTACTGGGGAGTAAAGACAACTTTGGGCTAGGTTGTTCACCTAACTGTGAAAACCAAGGATTGCTTCACCACCTAATTCCTAAACTAAAAACCTATGAGATAGTGGATCATTTTGAACCACATAAGTGACTAGGCATATTTGTTCAAATAACATTTCCGGCTTATAGTTTTTTCCTGTATTATGATAAGAAAATATTAGAGCATTCAGTGACATTCTAGCCAAAAACTATTGCACAAACTGATCTCTAGAAAGCAGTGAATACCAATACAAAGAATTGTCTAGTATCAGAATCAAATCTACTCAGCACAAGCACCTCTTATTTCTAGAAACAAGAATCTTGATTTCTGCCTGCAGCGTCCCAAAATGTTAGAGTTACTAGACTCCCTGCTGTATTATTCAATGCTTGGGATACAATGGAAAAAACAACACCTTCCAGTGCAACCCCTCAATTTTTCTACTGATATTAGTACAAGGGCAGGGACCCTACCTCATAAGTTTGTGTTTTGTGCAGTGTCCTTACACTGCTTGTGCTAATTTGAATTAGTATGCTTTGTATTCAAAGTGCTCTTAGAAGTTGCAAGTTCAGCAGCTGGTAAGTAATATAGCCCTCTTTGATAATTTATTTCCACAAAATGGTTATAGGTGTCAATACTTTATTCTTAAAGTACTTGTTGTATTCAGCACATGCACTGTTATGGAAGACTTAGAGGAAAAAGATTTGTGAAAAGGCATATGACCTTCTTCCCACTACAATGGCCATCCCCTAATTAAGCAATGCATCTGATAGTCATTAACAGGAATGAGATAATGAATCACTTTCTCTCTTCTTTGTTAATTTGCTGTAACCAAGCGGCTAATGGATGTCAGAGCTGAGTGATTGCACTGATTATAGTGATTTATAGTTGCAACAAAACAATTTAAAACCATTCTGATTATTCATGTTAAAGATGCTTTATGTTTTGTTTACTAAATGTTTTATGTTCCCCCTCATGCCCCTTCGCACACATTGAGAAAGGTCTTCTAGGAAAACTTGAAAGTTCGAAGATTTTTTATTGTTTCAGAGTAAGGCATTTCATTTTGTTTATAGAAAAAAAAGTTTACCCAGTAGAAATGAAAAGCCTTAGGGTGGAAAGAAAACTTCAGTGGTGCCTAGTTCAAAAGAAGACGGAAATAAGAGGAAATAAGGCAAACTTCAAGCCACTTACCTTAGGGCTCCCAGTCCCTTCCTCATTCTCTGCAGACACATCAGTAGCCAGTATCTCTGCTTTGATGATATCCAGAGCCCTAAGAATCCAGCTGTGTTGCCGTTTGATTTGCCTCTGTAGCTCCTTCCATTGACTTGCAATCATCTGCAGCATGTCCTTCAGTCCTTCTCCAAAACGAAGGGGAAAAAAAAGTAAGTTGTAAGCTTAACTGCATCTTTAAATATTATTCCTTAATCAAAGAAGTAGCAGGATATTTAAATAAACAGAACAGAATATTTAGTGTATTTTCTCAGAAATGAATACAAGCATTACTATTGTTCACACTGTAAACAATGCTATAGGGTCAAAAAGTTATTTCATTTTAAATTTTTATTATGTTTATTCCAAAGTTTTCAAGAAAAGGAAAATCCCACATAAAATGTGACTGCAATAGGAAAAGCTACAGTAATCTTATCCCCTAATATCTAATCTTTAAACATACAATAATCTACCAAATATATTTTTTCCTATCTTCATCTGTTCACATTTTCAGTAGTTTACATATTACCACTTTCTAAGTATAGCATGACATGCAGTATCCTTCTCTGCTATAGCTTCTATAGCTTTTTGGCCTATGCATTTAAGTCAGTGATTTCCTACAGCTTTCACATTAGAGAGATCTGCCTGAGACTGTGAAACAATAGAGGCACAATGTATAACATGATCAGAAAAATGCAAACAAGAGGATAACCTCTACCTGGGTGAAAAGCATGCAAAATGAAGATGGCATTACCTAGCAATATATGCTGATTAAAACCCTATTATCATACAAGTAATGCAAACATCTAAAAATATAGGGGTTGGTGGGGAAAGAGAAAGGGATATCAGCATCTTTCTCCCCCTCCCCTCAATTTAAGGTCTCTGCAGAAAAAGACAAGCCTAACCAAAGGAAAAAGGTATTTTTAATTTTAGTCTATTCCTCATAAATGTATTAAAATCATGTAAGAATTAGTTTAAGAGACAAAATAAAGTTTTACCAATGCAATTACCCATGCAGGGTATGTAAAAATATATATGCATATATTTGAAATCTTAATTCATTATCTTAATGTTATTGCCATTGCTTCTACATCAAAGAATATGTCAGTGTAAAGTTCTCACTGATGTGATTTCAATTGAAACTCAACTGAGCAGCAAGACCAAAATAAAATGAACAGACTATTTGCAGGCAGTATTTCATTTTATAAGTATCACTGCATTGTATGCAGTATATGAAACATTTATAAATCTTGAAGGTCAATCTGATAATGCAAATATTAATAATACATAAGGAAGTGAATATATGCAGTAATTTACAGCAATGCTTCTTCATTCTTTAATAGTCTGGAGATATAAAGACTTGCAATATTTCAGAAGGATTTACCTGATTTGTGAGATACAATAAGCTCAAGAAGTTGACGTCCTTCCTCTACCACTGCTTCTTTTAAAGCACAGTGGCTATCAACATTCAACTTAAAACTCTGGGAGAAAAAAAAAAGAAAAAAAAAGGGAAAAATCTCAGCATCAAACACTGAAGAGGCAGTTCTCATAAAACACATATACAAAACTACTACTGCTTTTTATCAAAAACCACATCCCCATTTACCCAATAGCCAACTAATCTGCAATAGTAAAAGCTATTGATATTTTGGATCTGGGCTCAAAATGTTTCCATTTGATCAGCAAAGTGCATCTGTGCTGAAACAGCTGACAAATCTAGAAATTCATTAGCTTTTATGAAAAGTCACAACCTGTAGGCTATATCTGGAGTGACAGTGTTCTATAAAATACACTAAATTTATGCCATCACATATGAGCTCTGTTTTTTTCAGATTTCTTTGAAATGTTGGTGATAGAACTATTTATGAAACTATAAAAAAAATTACAACATTGAATATATTGGCCTTATGTGCACTCATACAAATCTATTGTTTCAGCATTAGCTCTCAAATCCATTTTCAAAGAACAAATCAGATTGCTTTAGATCTCTACATTCTTAATTTGTAATGCAAGTATTTTTCATCCTTTTTGCTCTAATATTTTTATTAGTTGTTCAATTTTGTCTTTTTATTGTACTGAAAGCTGTTAATAAAGAGATGAACTGGAAACATGATCTACTCCGTGTTATGACATTTTGTACACCACTGATAATTTAGTTGGAATAATTTGTGAATTAGTTGGCAGAGTTTCTCACTCATACTTGCATGAGAGAAAGAGAAATAAAATACAATAAAGAAAGGAGTTCTTGCTATATTTAATCATCAATCACATGCAACCCTTGTTCTCTTTGAAATGCCTACAGAATGAATGAAAACAATATTTGACTCCTTGGAAGAAAAGACTTTTGCTTTCTCCTGAGAATGAATTAACTGGCAGTGATTAAAGTAGACTTTGCGAGTACAGATTTGTAGCTTCTGGATTTCATTAAGCTTATTTATATTTCTCCAAATACTACCAAGTATTCTAATACTGAAGATATTACAAAATACTCAAAAGTCCTCATTTCTTAGGAAAGTGACCGTATTTTTTCTTTCCTAACTCCTGTAGTCAGATTGATTGGCATAACAGAAAATAATTTACCCAGAACTGTAGCAAAATGATGTTTTTTCACTATAATTGTCATGGTTGAAAGAGGAACATTGCTCAAGTAAACCCTTAGCAGTCTTTCAAGCAGCAGTCTACCTGACAGCGACAGAATATTTTTGAGAATTTTCCACTCAAATTGAGTAATAAACAAGAATTTTGCTACCTTCAGCATTTTGTCTATCCCAGTTTTCACATATAAGCATCTGAAAATAATGTTTTGAACCAGCTGTTGAACAACTGGGGAGTCAAGAAGTTAAGAAGGAAAAATTATGCCTGAAATTAGACTGGCCTGTTCTTAAATCTAGGGAGTTTTATGAACCTGAACCTAGAAGTTCTTTTTCCTTCATAAGAGCCTGTCTGAACAAGCACTGACAATATTTAATTTACTGTTTACTTAAAACAGGCTTGTACTGAATAGTTTGTAATCATGCACTTCACAGGAAATGCACTGTGCGTGTGTCTCAAACAGCAAAAGGGAACCTAAAGGACCTGAGAGTAGGTTGTCTAATTTCATATAATTGAAGCTGAGTATTGATGCAGCTGGATGTGGTAGTGTCTCAAGATGATGTGGATGTGTTTGATAGGAAAATTGGAAAAGATGAGGTATTCTTTTTCATTAGGAAAAAAAGAGACTTGCTGTCCTATAAAAGATTCATTTAACATAACGCACCAGATACTACAATACAGCTTGATTTTCAGGTGCACCTATTAACCAGTAATAATGTTAACTGAAGAAGTAAAATATGATGAATAAAGATGGAGCCAAACTTTGGGTTCTGACTAACAATATTCTACTTGTACAAAATTCTGATTTTATGGATAAATTATGCATGCCACAAATACTGTGAACATACATAAAATTTAGAAATAAACTCTTATCAGCATGTACACATCAAAAAGAGTGAACTATTTATTTCGGTATAAATACCAACAGAAGCAAAGGACATTGTCAGCTGATGTACTGAGGCGTGAGTTTTAGCTTTCAAATTACATGCATATATATATATATAAAGTTCTCGTGAGTGGAAATTTCCTAACAAAAGGAAGAAGTGGACAAGGAACACTGGAAAGAACAGTCCTCAGTGAGTGCATCGGTGCTCATAGTTCCATATGCTCATCTAACTGAAAATGTGACGCATAAAAAAGGCAAACAGATTTGACAATGTAATAGGATTACATATATATGTAAATCTATCTATCTATCTATCTATCTATCTATCTATAAACAAATCTGCACAGCTAAAAACAAAAGCAGACCAAAAAATTGTAATGTAGAAGGATCTTCAAACAGAGGACCTCTTCCGTCCCAGATATTTCCCATTCCCTACTTTTTACATAGGGTATTTGGAAAATTATAACTCTAACAGCGTGTGACCTAGGTAACTCTGTTCCTCTCCTCTGATCTTCCCTGATAATAAACTGAGCTCTTGCATCTGAGAAGGGGAAAGGAGAAGGAAAGAGAAGTCAATTAATCAAAGCCATTTTTCCAGACACATTTGAAGCTATGGAGCAGTCTAAATATCATACATGAGCACATATACATTATGGAAAATGCATGGGTGATGGCCTGGCAGCTGCTTTTAAAACAACACATTAGTGTCATCCGTAGCAGTAAGGATATATAATACAGTTTACAAGCTGCAACAAGCAAAATTACCTTATGAAGTTCTCTGCATTTATTTCTTACAGTCACCATGCACATATAAATATTAACTGTTCTTATTTAGTACAAAAGAGAGGGAAGAATCACATCTTTTTATTGAAGCTAGAAACTGTAAATAAAGACTCCGGAAGTAACAACTATTAAGTTCCAGGAATGCTGTCTTGTAGTGACTACATGGACGCAAAGGAGCTCACCCTTCACAGAATGAAGCTCAGCACTGAGTTTTAGGAAACCTGTTGATTCATTGGATAACAGTACCAGGTCCAGGCTTTTATCAGAAATAGTGTTGCCAGCAAGGGCAAAGAAGTTGATTGTCTCCCTGTACTCAAATCGAGTACTGTGTTCACTTTTGAGGCTCTTGCTACAAGAAAGACACATTGAGGCCCTGTAGTGTCCAGAGAAGGGCAATGAAGCTGGTGAAGTATCTGGAGAACTAGTCATATGAGGAGCAGCTGAGCAAGCTGGGATTATTTAGTCTGGAGAAGAGGAGGATAAAGGGAGATCTTATAGCTCTTTACTGAGAAGGAGGTTGTGGCAAGGTGGAGGTTAGCTTCTTCTCCCATGTAACTAGCAATACGACTAGAGGACTTCAAGTTGCACCAAGGGAGATTTAGGTTGGATGTTAGGAAAAAATTATTCTCTCAAAGAGTGGTCAGGCACTGGAATGGGCTGCCCAGGTGGTGGTGGAGTCACTGTCCCTGGAGGTGCTCAAGAAATGTTTAGATGTGGTACCAAGGAACATGGTTTAATGAGGAAACATTGGTGGTAGATGGACAGTTGGACTAGATGATCTCAGAGGTCTTTTCCAAACTTGGTGTTTCTATGAATGCTCCAGAACCATAATGGGAAAAAAGCAGCATCTCCTGATCTACACTAGTCTCTGAACACCCTCAGACTTCTTTTTTTTTTTTTTTTTTTTTAATGAAGTTTAACTGTTCTCTGTTCTGAAAAAAAAAATGTATTCCCAACATATCCTAATCTCTCTTCACGTCTTAATGTCTGTAATTTAAATTTTCCAAGTAATTATTTACATTTTTTGAGAAAACAACAACAGTACTAAGATAAGGACTTGTATATTTAGGTAATATTTTGGGTGAGAATCTAGCAATTTTAATTATAACAGACATTGTGGCAACACTTATGAACCAACATGAAACAACATGTTGACTAATTTTGGAGAACTACTGTACTCACATATATCATCTCTGTAACATTTTTGCAGATATCTGTCACTGTCTATTGAAAAAAGCAGTTCTGGCACACCTTTGTTCTACAGACAGTTAAGATACTTCGTTAGGACTACCAGAATTCTGACAGCATTTGTGCTGTGAACTGTAAGTAACCTGTGCTCTATCCAATACATATTCAGCTTGAAGCTATATAAATACAAAGTAACTCTAGAGCAACAGAAAAAATATTTTTCTACTAGTATGTCAAAATGGTGATAGGTATAGCATAATTATACATATATACGATAATTATATATATAATATAGGTGATGATATAGGGTAATTACAGAAACTTCTCTAATGATTTTAGCTTTCAATCAGTGATGCATATTCTCCAACTTTCACTTGTCCTGACTGTACTTTTTGTCCAAGCACATTTATAAACAGAGAAACTGGTGGAAGTTTAGTGAAGAGCAAGCAAAATATGTTAAAAGGTATAAATGGCAGAAGACTATGAGAAACAAAGAAGACTGACTAAGTGACTATTAAGAGAAAGGAATATCACTATCTTTTTTATATGAACATAACTTGTGTCGAGCCAGGAGCTGGACTCAATGATCCTCGTGGGTTCCTTCTAACTCTGGATATTCAGTGAGTCTATGATTCTAATCTGAACGCCAAGCAGAAAAAAAGACTAGTTAGCACAGTACATTATAAGAGGATACAGTAGATGGGACTAATGGAATTAAATTAAGAGAGAGAAAATTTAAGATAAATACAAAGGAAATTTCCCTTGAAAGCTAGATCTATTAGATTTTGTAATAATCTCCTAAGGGAAACAGTGAAAGCTCTGATCCCTGGAGACCTTTAAATTTTGACTGCAAAAGATGCAGAAGTAAGGACTGCAATGCAGTGAGCTTATAGTGCAATATCCTAAGTCTTTCATGTGCCACTGAGTTTCTGACTGGCCAGATTCAAAGGGGCAGATTCTATTCCAAGTAGTCCAGAAATAGCTTACGCTTTTGTGAAACCACCTCACCTCTTTTCTCTGCCCACAAACTCTATCATTCCAATACTAGGAAATCAATGTTTTGCCCCTTTGTTACCTCTTAAATGCGAATAGCACAGTTCTCCTAACCTTAAATAAATATCTAAAGGGAAGGTGTCAAGAGGATGGGACCAGCAACATAACAAGGGGCAATAGGCACAAACTGGAACATAGGAAATTCCACATGAACATAAGAAAAAAACTTCTTCACTTTGAAGGACAGAGCACTGGAACAGGCTGCCCAGAGAGATGGTGAAGTCTCCTTTTCTAGAGATATTCAAGACCTACCTGGACATCTTCCTGTGTGACCAGCTGTAGGAAACCTGCTTCAGAAGGGGATTGGACTAGTTGATCTCCAGAGGTCCCTTCCAACCCCTACAACTCTGTGATTCTGTAAATACCTTAGGACCCCCAATTTCTGTTTCTCATTCCTCCTTGAATTTATCATCACTTAGGCAATTTACCCAAGTTTTGAATGCATAGTTTTAGATGTCAAAAAAAAAGGACAGTGACTTCAACTCTACAAGC
The DNA here is from genome assembly GCF_905368555.1 of Meleagris gallopavo. NCBI lineage: Eukaryota > Metazoa > Chordata > Aves > Galliformes > Phasianidae > Meleagris > Meleagris gallopavo. The sequence continues at coordinate 34,484,448 of NC_139408.1, read as the reverse complement.
CTTTTTGGCAATTTAGTTTAGAGATCACAGAGAGGATATTTTAGCAGATATGTCAGTATTTCATATTTCATATTTTAAGCTCATGCTAATTTTTCTGCTGCCTACTCTAATCTCTTTTGAGTTTCAATACATAAATTTCTATTTGTTATTGCTTGCCTGCATAATACAAATTTTTAACAAAATGTTAACTTAAGGCTTCCCAAATCAAGTCTCAGTTTCCTTATTATCAACAAACAAGAGATGGAAGCACAAAGGTAAGAAATCAAATGGACAAAATGGTCACAAGCAGGGTGAACCACACATCTAATAGTCCACCCTGGATAACTGTCCTCGATCCTTTCTGGTTTTCTAGAAATACTCAGGAAGTAATCTTCAAAAGTCAGTGTCTTCTGGGTCTTCTAGCTCCTTTTTCTATCTAGATGACATTTGACTACTGATCTCATATGCTTCTAAGCACATCTCTTCCACAAAGAGCTACAACTTGCAAAACCAACTATTTAAACAAAGTATATTATGCTGTCCTAGCACATGCAGAAAAAGGCCAAGCATGAATAAAGAGTTTTACAACCCAAAGATAAATTAATGGGGCATAATATCCTTTGCAAATACGGAGTTACTAAGGGAAAAAAAAAAAAAAAAAAGAAAAAAAAACCCACAACGCCATATAGGTATGTACTATTTAAACATAAACTAACTTACAGACCAAAAAACACACCTTGGAAATAAAAACAGTATCTAGTTTTAGAACAATTCTTGAAGGATTTTCATATGATTGAAATTTCACGGGAACAGAATACAGATATAATTTTCACTTTATATATCTGCAGAGAAAAAGTTTTATGCAATTTAAGAATTGATGCCTCCTCAGCAAAATTTGTCAAATAAAATACAAAAGATTTCAAATTATTAACCCAATACATCTGTAAAATGAAGAAATGAAAAGAAATTTGCAGGAGATGCAGAAAAAAAAATTTACTAATCACAACCTCCATTCATGCTCTGAAATTTCTCCATTTCTGTCGAAATCTTTGGCAAATACTAAAACACAGATGGCAATTGTATTACTTCCAAGTACTTGAAGTGCGAACGATATTTTGCCTTTGAGAAACATAGCTGAGAACCCACAAGAGTAGACCATAGCTCTTGGGTACTGAGAACAAATATACTTTAAATGTTGCATCTTGTTGGTTGTCCTTAGAGATCTTGGTCCTATACTCTTCGAATGATTTTCAATCTCAGATATTTTTCTCAAAATTGATTTCATTTCACTTTCAAAACAATTTTCAGACTACATCTACATTGATGATACCAGCATACTAAAACTACTAAAGCAACAGCATACATTTTAATAGACGTAAATTATAACTAAGTTCCTACATAATCATTATGCAGTCTATTAATAAAATAAGCATTAGTTTCAAATCAAAGTGTTGTGTTTTTTTTTCCTACAGATGTTTCAAAAGTTGTTACATTGATAAATTAATGTAAAGACCATTATCAAGTTGTCATTCCAAGACTATTCTACAATTGCTATAAAGCTTTTAAGTCAGAATTCCAATGAAATACTGTATGTTCTCTGCTCCACAAATATATAATTCAGATAGATGCATAAACAAGAACACCATTTAAGTAACAACCTCACTTCTGTCAAATAAGACACTTTCTGAGCTCTGTATGTGTAAACCATATCAACAACTAATGGGATACGGATGGGCCCAGCTAACAGTGTTTGCTTTTAGAATAGCATTCTATGGCCCCCTCATGCACAACTGTGGAAATTTGGGTTTGCAGCAAAGAGAAGAAAAGGAGTGCTGAGGAGGCTTGAATCCATAAATAAAATATGTAGGTGCAATGTCCTTTTTTCTTCACATCTGTACAAAGCACCTACACAGGGTTAAGTATCCACAAATTTGGACAATAGGTTTAGAAAATTAATTAATTAATTAATTAAAAAAAAAAAAACTGGTACTCTTAACATTATTCAAGTCATTCAGTCTCTGGACAAATGACTGAGAAACTCTTGCTACACTACTGGTTTGGACAGAGCAGTCCAAAAATGCTATTGGTTTGCTCCTAAGTGGAAATGAATTATGGCAATAGCAGGTAGCAAGAATACAGGAGGACAGAAAATGGACATTTTCTTCCTTCATGAAACAGACATGGTAATAATACATCTCCCTCACAACAGTTCTCCTGTTCCTGAGGTGCTGGGAGGAAAAGTGTCACTCACTTCTCCATACACAGAAAAGATACTTGCTGGTTCTTCAGTGCATTATTTTATAGGAAACAGCTTCAGATCAAATGCAATATTTCTGTATTGGTCAGCACAACAGTACTGTCAGTAGCAGGATATTTTCTTAAGAGTTTGTTTTGTTTTGTTTTTTTCTTATTTAGTCCCCAAAATCTCAGAAGATGCACCGATTCAAAAGAACAATCCAAACCATTTAGAAACCTATATTTCTCCCACTGTCAGCAACTGTACATACTGTGGCTCTGGACTGTAGCACAGGTACAGCTGAATACATTAAATGACATTCAGCTCTGATGTTCTCATTTTCACTGAGGAAACACAAAAGCTTACACAAAGGTTATTTTGTTTCCAGAATTTGTAAGCTAAATGATACAACTGAAAATATACATGCATTCTCTTTGTTTAAGGTTCATTTCTGACCTTCAATTAAGTCCTTTTATTTTCATGTGTTATTTTGAAACTGCTTATTTTAGTTTTTATTTCTGATTGACACATTCTGCAGACTAGTTCCTATATAAAATGACATACATTCAGAAGCCAATGCATGCACAGAAGACCTTTCATGGTAACAGCACGACAATCAGAAACTGAAACTAACAATAGGCGAAACAGATTTAAAGCTAAGTCCTTAAAGAAGCAAGAGATCTGTCCAGTCACAGTGCTCCAACTCTTTATCATAATCATCTTGCAGATGCTATTGTATATTTTGAGGAAAAAATCTAAATTGGCTGCTATGGACATCAGAAATGTTCATACAAGAAAAACACAGTACATAATTTAGTCATTTCAGAGGCTTTAATATCTTTAATAAAACTACTGTTATTATTGCTACCACAAAGACAGCCAGTAGATTAGCCCAAGGCATGTGTATTTAACATCACTTTCAACAAGAACAGGTATTTAATAGTTCCCTAAACTGATGTTTTTCAGGAAATAACGTTTTCCAGGGAGATAAGAATGATTTTTCTTCAGACATAGTAGACTTCTTGCAATAAAATGATCAGTTATCATGAAAAACCACAGAAGCTTCTTTATGTTACCAACACAATTTCTTAAAGGCAAAAATTCAACCTATTTTCTGTATGAAAGTGTCTGCTGTTTACAGCTAAGAAAGTGATGACACATGATGTAGCCATAAATATTTCTATTGGATACAGGAAAACTTTCATTCTGTTTCCCTTTAGATAACAACATTCTTAAAACTCCCACACTTTAAGAAGAACTTGGTTTTTTAAAGAATGGAGATGGCAAACGTCCTATCCAGAAGAAAAGTAAGTGTTGGAGTGAATCAACTTATAATTTCTCTTGAAATACTAATGATACTTTCTGCATGATTAAATTAATCTTAAAGGTCTTTTCCAAACCAAATCATTCTATGATTCTATGATATTTTTAAGTTTCAATTAAAAAGAACATATACTCTTTTTGTTTGCCTAAAGCAAACAAAAAATCTTGATACAAACAATGAATTATTTTTAAGGAGGTCATTATCTCCTGTTCTTTAGTGAGTTGCAAACCACTTTGTGCTGCCTTAAGGGAATAGGAATCCACTAGCTCCCATCTTTTTTAAGGATAGCATATTTCCACAGCTGCAGTGAGAGTAAAGTGAAACATCTGCTCTGTTGCAAACTGCAAATTTAAATGTAGGGAGCCACAGTTCTACTCAAAACAGCAAGAGGCAAGTATCATCATGGGAACACCTACCATACTTTAGATTATTTTCAAGAACCAAAAATCTATCATTTTATACATCAAATCATTTATATATGTGTAAAATGTTGCCCGTACTCAATGTTTCAGAACTTCAATTTACAGAAGTTCTGAAGAATAAGAGTTTTAGGATAAAAATGCCTGACTACTGGTTCCAAATTTCTAGCTAATTTTAACTCCACTGAAATATATTAAAAATAATAATAATAATAAAAATTGCTTGCACACATCTATTAATAATGCAAGAAATATTAAAAAGATTGAGTAAATAAACTTCATTTGTGGTATTTCTTTAAAGAAGTCTTATATTATCTAGTTCTAAGTATGACACAATACAGAAATAGCTTTAGTCAAAATACACATAAAAGCAAACCTATGTTGCACAGTTTGGAAGCTATCAAGAGCAAAACAAGAAAACGGAGTGCACTATAACAAACAGAAAACTTAAGAATTTAGATTTAAAAATCCCAGGTCTCAATGAACATACCTATTTTACAGTGCCTTAGATTTAAACCTTTTTCTCAGTGGTTCCTCAGATTTCCTTATCTGCTATCTTACTTCTTTACTGTGCTAAAACAATGTAGCTGTATTAATAAAGTATAAAGAGGAGTAAATGGTGAGTTTAGCAAACTAAAATATTCAAGAGCAACATTACGAATTATTTGTTGAGCCAGTAGGAAAGTCTACCTGGTTTCAAAAGTACAGCAGTACCCATCTAGATAGATGCTTTTTGTTCATGACCTGCCTTCAGAATACTGATTTTGATGAAAACTGACTTCCACGTCACCATTTTCATTGACATCACTTCATGGTGAAGACTCATAAAACTGAAATATTAATTTTAGTCACTATGTCAGGGGTCTGTAAGAGCATATTTTCAGCTGACAGCTTCATGTTTAATATTACGTAAAACTAAGTGTAAAGGAATGCCTGTTGAAAATCAGGGAGATAGGCTTTAAAATTTGCAATGAAAACTATCCACCAAGTAGAAGATTGCCTGTTTTGGCACATCTTATCCTAGCTGTAGACTATCTTTCAATCTGAAGGAAAATTTATAATCATCAAACCTCATGGTTATTCATAATGGGACATTCTGTAAGACTTAAGTTGTAACTGTGATATAAGGATGAAAATCCAGTGTGTCCTATGGTTAATAACTGTCATGTATTTGGCACTGAGAATAAGAACTATGTTTGTGTGCAAAAACAATGACTGAGTGTACTCAGGCATTAATTCCATAGGTGGCCCAGGACATCCCCAGCTAGTCTCTGCATAGATGAAATAACAGGCTGACTGGGGACAACAGACCAACCTGAGAAGAGGCAACTGTTTGAGTGTCTTATCGCCTTCACAGAAGTGCTGCTAATTGCTTCAGGAGCTCTCACTGTGCAACCTTCAGACAGTCCCACAGACTCATGCATGCATCTCCTGACGGATGCTGGCCAACACATAGATACTACGTACATGCTTGAAAGCACTGATTAACATCTGGGGTAAACAATCTTGCCAGCTCAGATGTAAAAATTATCTAGAACAATAGTTTGGGGAAGTGTAAAAATTTAAGCTGAAGATTTTGTTAAGGGACACTTGTAACAAAAATTCACATGGCCATCATCTTCAAGAGATTTCACTCCTTGTGTGAGCACGACCTCATGCAAAGATTCTAGGAAGTGTTGTAGGGTTTGAGGGTTTTTTTGGTTTTTTTGGGGTCTTAAAGTGTCTGCATCACACTGTTTCTCAAACTGTCAAAAATGTAGAAAAACAAGACAAAAAATGAGAAATAAACTGAAGATTGAATCCACTACCAACTATGTGCATTGGGGCCCTAACACGACAATTAAGAATTGTACATGTTAGAAAATTTGTGGGATGCTCACTACCTTGTCCTTGTTTCCTCTGTAAGACTTTTCTCAGCAAGTAGTAAGAAAAGGAATGAGTACATTTTTCTGCTTTCCTGTTCCCACATTTATTTTTCTTAGAATTTGACAGCAGAGATTTAATTCATGAATGCAAAATATTCTCTCTTTATGGCACTAATTCTGTTATTGCAACAAACATACTTCCAACAAAACAATATCACAGGTGGTGAAATTGATAATTTGTGCCAAGGGCTAAGGCCTTGTCTCTACTAATAAAAATAAAAATACTAATCTACTGGCTTTTCACTCCTTCTACGACCAGAAAATTTGCATTAGTGAGAAATAATAGTTATGAGGTTTGATAGTGCAGATGCAGTTTGCAGAAAAGAGTCAATACATATTGTTTCATTTCAGCTTAGTTTGCTACTAGAGTTCATGAGCCTGAAACCTAAATTTAAAAGTGTTAAGCTCCTTTTACTTCAACATATCTCAGGTTAGTGGGATTACCTCTATAACCGGAATGGCAAAAGAATAAAATGAGTAGTGTACGCACCTTTCCAAAGGCCTTGATCAGTATTGTCTTACAATGATCAATCAAGGAAAATTTTAACATTCAGCTCAATGTGATTTGAAGTTCATACACTTCTTTTTAAACACAGATTAGGATTTCTGTCAGACAACTGCCACTGAAAAGTTGACAATCTAATTAATACAAATAACTATCTTCCTGTTATAAAAATGTTCTGTATTTTAATAATTCAATTCTGCTGTATAAAAATGAATATGATAGCGTATGTTTCTGAAATTCAAAAGGAAAAGGCATAATTACTGTTTTTCAAATTGTGCAATGGTTTTTCACTGAACTATATGCCATGAAAATAATTATAATACCATCGAACTGAAAATGTTCTTTAGACATTTTACTTCACATAAATAAAGAACAGAACACCCCAAATAACCACCTTGTTTGATTAAATAGTCATCTTCAAACATACAACATTTCAGGTACATTCCCACAATACAACAACAAAAAAGATTTCTTTTACCTCCAAATTAAAATAGTTATCAGCAGATACAGAGTACAGCTGGGAGCCTAAAAACTTACAGGGGAAAGTAGAGCTGTATAGGTGCCCACACACTCATTTGTTCTGACTGCCCCAGCAATGAACTCGTAGCTACTAGTCCACATTCCAATCCATTAGATGGCTTTGGCTTTACCTCCCAGAAAACCAAAAAGCAAAGCTGAAAGTAATTTGCCTGCAAAAAGCTACTGTGCTTCTCCTCATGGAAGAAGTAGAAAAAGAATCTGATAGTAACTGAGGCTCAGCCTGGTGACTGTCCTGTTCCTAGGACAGCATAGGTCGGTCTCTTGTTATTCAATCAGAAATGAAAACTACAATTCTACTCATAAAAACTTATGTCTCCAGAAATTTCATGTTGTAAGGGAAAAACAAACTGTAATCACTAATGCCTTTTCTGAGGACTGATCTCTCTACGTGCTCTGTATCTTCAGAGCACCTGCAAACATAATGGGAATCCACATTAGCACATGGGAGCAAATGTTTTTAGTACAAGACAAAAATCCAAACTCTTCGCAAAAAAGAAAAAAAATTAAAAAATTAAAAACCTGCTGTGCAAGGCAAAACTCTTCATACTACATTTTATAGACTACCACAATACACACTATATCTAGTTGCTGCTCATAGGCACTATACAATAATGTTTAAGAACAAAAGACACAAAAGAGTTTGCTCTATAGCTGAAATTCTGAAAACACTTTTCCATTAGTTACTAATTTTGTATGTAGTAAAGTGATTAATTTTATAATGGTCATTCTAGTATAACAGTAGGGATTAAGATGATATTTCTTCCTGCAATACATCAAATTACTTCTTGGGACTGTCAAGTAATTTTTGCCATCAGATTCTGATCAGAATCTGAGCTTTAGGTGTTGATGTTTTGATGCAGGTTCACCTAATGCACTGTTCTACTCAGCTATGGTGTCTAACGCATCAGCTAAGAATAATGCTCATGAATAGGTTTTCTTCAATTTACACTAGCAAGTACCTAAGATTCGGAAAGAAGGAAAGGGAATTTCTTAATTTGGCCTTCTTTTATTTTTCCTCTTTGCCACAGTGGTTTGCTTATTGAGATACCTATCCATTGAAAAGATTATATTGATCTGTACTCTTTAGCTACAGCATACAATTTTGGTCTTGAGGAATGAATATTTGGTTTAATTCAGGTCTTTTTTTTCACTTGTCATAGCCAGAAGCCAGCTCTTGGCAGAATTCAGTGAAAGCCTCATGAGGTTTTTCAAATATTTCTCAATCTATAATTCTAGCCTGTAATATATTCAGAAGATTATTCATCCAAGTGTTTCCTACTTCCACCCAATGTTTTAGCTCTTTGCACAAGAACAAGGTTAGTGACAGTTGTATTAATTACTTGACAGAAATGCATATCAAGTAAAGTGATTGAAATAATTATTTCAAACATTTTATTTAAATGACTTTGTGCTATGTTAAACTATGGGAGAGAGAATGAGTTCCTTACTATTAAGGAAGCTTTCTTAATACTACAACATTGTAAAAATCCTAGAATAATCAGCAGAAAGAACGGTATTCTTTTTTCTTTGGCTACCACAATTTTCTTTCAATTTTGGAGATAATTTCTGAATTGTAATATAATTTTGGCTTTTAATTTAATTTTTTAAAAAGCAATCAGGACTTATTTTAAATATAGAGGTAATTTGTTGGTATATTCATTAAAACAAACTGCAATGCTGCAGATCTTACATTAAAATATAGATGCACACTAATAATTAAAAAATAATAATCAAATAAAAAGCACCACAGAACACTTCAATTACTGATAACAATCATAGTATAATCTTGTCCTACCAAGTGTGTCTCCAGGTACAGTTTAAGGCTGTCTGTCTCTGCTTTAGGAGGAGTCCAATTCTCTGTTGTTTCCATGGCTTCATTTAACCAGTGAATTAATTCATCCAGCTTGCTTACAAACCCCTTACCAGATAAGAAAAAAGAAAGAACAAGAGAAGCAAATTTGTTAGTAAAATGGCAATCTGAAAAACGTATGCTTCTTTTTTTTTTTAAGCTGAAAATGTATTGTACAGCAAACATTTATCTTTTGCAAGCATACAAGGAAAAAAATACAATTAGGAAGTAGGCTTCTAATAAATGAGGAGCAAAACATTTTTGGGGGGATAATCTAAGGAGACATTTTAGGACAGAACAAAATCTGTGTGACTGTGAGAAAATGGAAATAAAATGAAGGTTTCAGAACACATGAAGGGGGTATACATAAAGCTGCATTGAGATTACAATGGCAATTGAGCTGAAAACCTTGCACTGAGGAGACTGGGTGTAGCAAGAGCACTTCTGGATGAAAAAGTGCTGAATAAAGCTGCATTAACAAGTTATACCCTGGCAGACTGAGGAAAGAAACTACTTGTCAGAATGTATGTCTTGTGATTCCTGTTTTGATCCCTTGTATGAGATGCAGAGAGAAGAAATCAAACAGTAGGTGAGGCAGAATATATATCATTTAATATAAATATTGTTGATTGCACATGAACCACACAGATACTGAGAAGGAGCTCCTGCTTCTTCAGCAGCACCATTTATTACAAAATTAGTACCAATTATATTGTCTGATTAAAAACAGTGCCCCTGAATTTACATGATTGGATAATACTATAGGTACATACTGAGTACAAATAATTTTACTGAATTCTTATTCACTGCAAACCACATGTGTAAAATAAACTGACCATAACATTTATAGGCAGCCTGAAAATTAACTGTGATGAGAAATGACCATCTATTACAAGCAGCCTAAGACAAGATGAAGTTAGGTCTAAAACTGGTTGTATTATAAACTACTGACAATTCCACAGTCCAGTGTGAATTATAAGCTCCAGTAGGATAACAGCTTAAGTATACACACTCAGTATCACACTCTTATCATTTTATTTATGAAATGATTTTTAGTAATTACTAATCCATTCAGATAACTGAAAACAAGCTGAGGACAAAACTTTCAAAGACTGGCAAGTCTCTCAGGAATCCAAATCCCATTCTCCAAAATTGCACATGAAATTGGAATTCAAGCTGATGTGGAAACAGAAGTTTGGACTTCGAGGGCACAGCTGTGTTACAATGGCTGCTCTGAAAGTAACATCACCTATTTTATTTTGTTGGGCCATGACATCAGGGGTGGACATTGGTGGTGTGACAGTAGAGGTTAAACCTCATCACCAATATACCGTTACATTTTGTTGCTGGTGCCAGATGGCAGCAGAGGAGCAATGCAATAAACTGGCATCTGATGTGGAAGTGTGTATGAAGCAAAGGTGTGTCAATGAATTCCTCCCTGTGGAAAAAATGGCATACACTGACATTCATCGCTTGCCAATCATTTCTGGAGACCAAACAGTGAATGTGATGCATGGCAGTACAGTCCCTCTGGCCCAACGCTGTGCAAAGTAGTGTCCAGTAGTCAGCTCCCGCCTTAAGGCTCAAATGCCTGATCTCTAGCAGGATGCTCCAGTGCATACTGGAGTCACAGCAGCACAGCACATACTGGGCACTCTGAAGGCCTCATCTTAATTATCGTATTTTTGGTGAGCCACTATGAGTTCCCAGAATGGTAATTAGTCTATTGTCACTTCTTTTCATGGAACCAGCCACATCCCAAAGAGCTATAAAGAAGAAAACTGCTATTCCACAGGTTTCATTACAGGCTGTTTATCAGGACATTGTGTGTGTGTCTGCTCTGGAGACTGAAACGAAGTTAGCCCACACATAGGTCATGACAAAAGGACTATGTTACTCCAAGCAATGGGACAAAAGTGGGAGACTGAATATGGAGCAAGATGTTCCCCTGACTCCTTACACAAAAAAGCAAGCAATACACTTGCTTTTTTCCAGCTCATAGCAGAAAATAAGAGATGCCATACTGGCAGAGGAATGGGAGATGGGAGCTGACAGGGAGAAGAGCAGGAGGAATAAAGTCCTTCTAGGCCCTCCAATAAATCTCTGCCTGCATTTTAGCAATGTGCTGTCCTTGAGAGACAAGGTGATATGGTAAGCAGAAAAAAATGAAGAAATGCTCTCTCTTGTATGTGTGTCTTGTACTTTACAAAAACGACATGCATAACATCTACCCACAGTACATGATGTCTGTATGCCTTCAAAAGAGTGCTCAGAAGCCTTGCAGGCCTGCACAAGAACAAAATGCAGCTATCAGTAACAGAGTTACTTCTACCCTTGCACAAAACACGTGCGTGTGTTAGAGTCTGTTAATTTACACTCATATTTGGAAATGGTCACGCACCAGCAGCACAGACTACTAACCCTGCTCATAAACACAAGCACCAGCCTCTTACAAAACCACGCTGATACGCGTTCTTTCACTGGGCACCCTGAGACAGTGAGCAGGCACAGACTGGGCAGCAGGACAGTTCGGCAGCACCAGACCCATTCCCTCCCCGTCTCAAGGAAGTCTCTCCTGCCAGGCAGCGCCTATCGTAATTTATTTTCCAAATTACGGTAATAAAACGTTGTTGAAAACATTCAAAAGAACACAGCAGTAGAGACTGAAAAAATCGAAGGGAAAGGAAGGGAAGAAGAGATGAAAAGACCGTACCCCGTCGCGCGGAGCCACCGGAGGAGGGAGCGCCTCTCCCCTGCCAGTGCGCCGTGCCTGGGCCCACAGCGCCACCTGCCGGCACCGCTGCATCGGCCGGCTGAGAGAGGCGGGCCCGGGATTGAGGGAGCGGCGGCTCGGCTGGTTGTAGGCACGGTGCCAATAAAAGACGAGCAAAACACACAACTGCTTTTACTTCAGCTTATATGTAAGATTAAATTTGAACAGTGCAGCTCTTGCTTCATTTGTCACGGCTTACTGATCAAACAACGCTCCTCCGATGTTGTTTGCTTTTGTTTTGTTGCCTACCATTTCCTCTCCTTTATTTTCATAGCCTTATACCAACACAAGAGCCAGCTTTATCACCTGACCCCAAGCTTTATAACTTAACCCCGCCTGGAAGGCAGCACCAGTCTGAAAATTGAAACCTACGCACATGTAACTGGCTGCAGCAGTTCTGGAGTCAAGAGCTGGACAGCAGCTCCTTCCTGCTAAGCACTCCCTACTCCCCTCTGCCTGCCTGCTTAGGGACAGTTAGCTTCAGACTCAGAGGGACAGACCAGTCCTCACTGCTGATCACAGCCCATGACCAAAACACATGGTTCTGTCTCTGCCGGCAGAGCCTTCCCAGCCAGCCCAAACGGAGACTCAAGCTCCCGATAGCCATAGAAAGAGTGCCGGTGGTGCTGATGGTCCCCAAGGAACCCTAACAGAAATACAAAGCCATGTCCCTGCTCTCCTCACAGCACATGAAACAGAAGCAGAGACCAAAACACTACTGAAACCGTACTGAAGGGACTCTGCTCCTCTAAAAATTGACCACATTGAGTCCCTAGCAGCCTGTTTAGCTGGAATGATCAAAGATGTACATATACTCTGTGACACAAACTGCATGACAATATTTGCTTTTCTCATTATTTACGATCTTTCCCAGAATATACATGCTTTCAACAGAAGATAAAGACAAAGCAAGTTCTAAAAAGTAATAGGGAGAAAACTTTGTTTTCCAAAACTCTGACAGAGCATAAAACATAAATAAATAAGTAAACGATACAGCATAAATTATATTAAAATAAGGGATGAGACTTAATATGCAATCCTGAATTCATATCGAGGAGACTCAGTGAGAGAAATTCATAGGATGACAAATTGTAACTGATATATTTTCTTACTCTTTCTATGTTTGCTGTTTTAGATTATGTTTTTCTTTCTCTAAATATTTTTATCTTCATCAATCTTAAGGTAGGGAAGAGTTTCAATCATTACAAACTTCAGTGTAGCTTTGCTGATTTATGTTCATTAAGGGTCTCATCTGGACACAATTATGCTTATAAAGAAAATACAGTAAAATTTATCCAACCCATATTTTGGTTACAAAAAATTAAATGAGTTTTTGGAAGTAAAAAAACTCATAGTCAGCCACAATGAAACTAAAAATTACTGCACAAAATTCCTCAGGGAGAAAAGCGTGGAACAGAACAGAAAAATGTAGCACCAGTATAATCAATCCAGTCTTTGCCTTTTGACCAACTGGTTCATTTTTTCAAATGTAATAGTCCTGTACTATGCTAGCAAAACTAGTTATTTTAAAAAAAATCAAGTCCCTATATGACACAGCATAATGCTCTTCTTCTGTGCTGTTTAGGAAAGAAACAAACATTGTATCCTGGATGATTTGTAGCAACTTCTGTTGAAAAGCTTGCAAATAATGATAAAGCTCTTACCATTCCCAATGCAGAAATTTTTTAAACATTCACCATTAAATCATTCAGCTTTTCATTTTGTTTTATGACAGCTCTATAGATTTTCCTAAGGACAGGAAAAAAGTTCTAATCATACACCCATGAACAATGCTACAGCAAACAAAATGGCTTAATTTGAAATTTCAGATGTACAAAGGTTTGTTTGTTTGTTTTTGTGGTCTAATTTTATTTGCTCTGTATGGATAAGAATGAAGAAGAAAGACAATTATAAGTACTGTGAAAAAAATAGCCATAACTCAGTGTATCTGCTTCAGTGCTGGTGGCCTTATGCAATGAAAATACACTTTATTAATTTCTTCTACAAAATCAATGAGTTAATTAACCAGAGAACTTTAAAATAATTGGCAGGATTTAAGTAATGACTGCAAGACTCCCTCATTAATGACCAGATCTCTCAAATTTTGAATCATAAAACGTGAGAATTAACTTGTTGAGTCACACCAAACTACAGGGATGGATCAGATCAGAGGCCAAAGGCATGCATGTATACTGGGACAAGGAAGGATGCACCTCAAAGTGTGTCTTCCAATCTGGCTCTATTAAAGATAAGGGACTATAAAAGGCAGAGTCCCCCATTTGCTGCACAGGGCTGCAGGGCTCCCTATAGCTAATAGAACTGGTCAGAGGATCTTGGATTAGCAGCTTCATGTTGTGGCATGCAGAAGAGCAGCTGTGGTGGTGCGCTGCCAGCACAAGACACACTGGAGCATGGCAGCAAGGCCTATAGGGATGGTCAAATGAACAATTCTCGTATACAATTCACTACACTTGATGGGACTGTGTGCATTCCATCCATCCCAAATATGTGTCAGAAAAATTAAATATTTAAAATGATCACAGAAATTGGTCATCTTTGGCATCCCGAGTAGTTTGTGACTGGCTCTTTCTTTACCTGTTTTCTTGGATCCTGTTTGCATATTTCTTCCTGATCACAACTGTTCAGCACAACTTGCTATTTATTACCTACACCCCACTGCTGCCCCTGCCCCTCTTGGCTCAGCCCATGAGTTCCTCACTCCCTTTCCTCTCCAGTTTCCTACTTCATAGTCCCATTGAGCTTCAGATGCTCACTCCATCTCTGCTGAAGACTGACCTGTAACAACTGCATAATTAGTGCTAACATGCTTGCTTACGAAACTGTAAAAATGCTCCAGTCACTCATGATATTTCTACATGTTCTCAGCTCAGGGGTGTTGCTCAGACATATTCTCACTGGATTGCAATTTTCTGATCAGAACACAATTGAGACCTTTCAGAAAAGCTTATATTGTCACAGCTGTGAAAAAAAATACATATACGCAGGATTATCAAGTGAGTTACTTAAAATTTGGCACAAAATGTCTCCCAACTCAGAGAACACTTCACTACAACGTTTAAATTTTCCTAGCTTCTTTTCAGAGGTTAAACTTCACTTTTTACACTACAATCTCTATTATTTAATTATTTATTTATTTATTTTTGTAAAATAGGAAAGTAAACAGTTCTGGTGTTCAGTAACTTCAAATGATCTCATTTAGACTTTGAAGTTCCACTTTCATTAATTGAATGGAACGGGAAGGGAGGAAGTTTCCATCTCAGCTGCAACTATCATTTTACAAATGCAGCTTTTACTAGACCTCATTTAGAATGGAAACAGAATAAAGTGCAGTTCTGTAATTTTGAGCTGTAGTCTAAGAGACAGTACAGTTATGGTTAACAACCCCCAACCCCCCAAAAAAAATAATTTTTAAAAAAGAATATGAAAATGCTGAATATTTTCATTTTTGATACAAGATTGCATTAGATGAGGAATCTGGATATATGCAATAAAGTAAACACTAGCATGAACACTGTCAAAATTATGATACAAAATACAGAGGATGCAGGTGCATCCAGTTAACACCACTGTAGAATGCTTTATGTATGCCTTCCTTCTAAGTCAAATTTTGTTTTTACTTTTCACGGATAAAATTTCCCAGATGTTTTGTGCCTCTATATAGCACAGGTAGGAACATTAATTCAATACCTTTTGGCTTGTAATTTTAAGCTGTGGAGGGAAAATAGTGCTCAGTTTATTAGGCTAACATTTTCATTTAACACATATGCTGGCTTATTGTACGAAGGCATACTTCTGGTCATTGCATTTTTGAAAGCACAAAACCCTTCTAATAAGTTGAACTAAGATTAAAATCAGAATAAAACAGAAGCGGCAAACTATTAAGTGCAAACATACTAAGCAATCTATTATGGCAGTTAAGTGTGACTCTACAGTGTCTACACAAACCCCAGTATAGAAGCACCAGACAACACTGCTTGTTAAATCACTAACCCAGACCTTTTTTCTCTCCACCTTTCCTTTTATTACACAAAGGGAATTCTCTTCTTAGAAGAATTGGTTATGAGGCTGTTGCTTAAAAATGAATGTCCAATTTTGTTGCAAGCAGACAGTGTTGTAAAGTTTGTTCCCAATTTACAAAAAGACTGAGCTCACAAGAGGGGTTTGTGTGCAAGGATGGGATGGCTCTAAGGGCTCTTCTATCACAGAATACATTAAGAAACCCTTTGTCTGACCACAAAAGGACTTGCATATTAGTCTCAGGAGGAACTCATTGCTGCTCATGGGTTTTATTTTCAAAAGGATAAAAGTGCATTTTTTTCATAGGCAAAGGTAACTCAAAGAAATCCAGGTACTCAAGAGGATGAGGCTGCAACAAACTGCCATGGATAATTTAATTGGAGTTGGACTCAGAAACAACAATAAAACCATTAGCAGTACAGATGTTAGGGATTCCCAAGGAACAAAAATGCCACAATGGAAAATATTCTTTGTGTTACATTGTCATTCTGTGGTAGATAATGACTTTGCTGAAATACAGATCTGACCAAGCACATCAGGAGGATGCTAATATTTAATATGCAGTTAGGGATACATTCGTTCACAAATGGTCTAGAAACTAGCAGCTTTCAGCTAAGAAGTTACTATGCTTACTCAATAACCTCAGCCTATGAGAATATGGAATTTAAATATTCACTCAAAACAGGGAAAGAGAAAGATAAAGACTTTTCACACTGGACATTTCTGTAGAGTTATATCTTAGTCTTCTACTATATACTGCTTAGTTAGGCATTTTTAAGGCCAAATATTGTGCTAAACAAATCTTTCACAAATGCAGCTCTTGGTTTTGTATCCAACAACCACATATAAAATTAGAAGTAACTGAAGGTACTTTCTCTGATGGGCATCCAGCTTACTGGTCACAATTTATACAGTTACAGAATGAAAAAGAGCAGCACAGGATGTTTACTGGCTCATGATGTTTTCTTATTTAAAGTTCACATTATATATCCTGATGCTGCAAAACAAGGATTAATATGTAAAAATATGGAGTTATATCAGTCACACATAATTCAGCTTTTCAGGGAGAGGTTCTGGAGAGTCAAGACTACTTCTTGTGTGTGACAAAGCACAGCTCTTAGAAGCCTAGGAAAACACTGCAAATTAATTCAGCTCTAATTTTGCCCCTAAAAGTCAGTGAAAGGATCCTCTTGACCTTAGTTCTTGCAGACTTTTTTTTTAGTCCACTACTAAACCTGCAGACTTTACTAGCATTCCTAAGTTATACTGTAGTCTGACTAGAGCAGGAATGGCAGTAAAAGCTTTTAAGAAGTTCTTGTGTTCCCAAAGCCTTCTTGGTAAGAGAATCACAAACATAAATGGCTTAAAAGGCAGGATACAGAGGAACAAGCAGTGCAGTTTTACTTTTCAGTCCATTAAAAATAACTACATGTGAAGACAGGGAACCTGATTCTGCAACAGTAATGTCACTGCCCCCATGGGATTGTTGTGTAGGAGCAGAAATAAAGTCAAAGAGCAGGTTACACTAATCTATGTCTTAAGAACCTTTCATGAACGCATCTCTTTACAGTACTTATGGCACCTTTTCATGGTGCCATAAATGTGATTCTTTCCTCACTCTATGCCTTGTCTTGCCTTTGCTCAAGGTGAAGATCTAATTTCTATTTAAAAGAACCACCACAAGCTGTCCAATACTATTTGAAACTTACAAGATCTAAAAAGAGACCTTGACAGTATCAGCAGATAGGCTCTGGAGCAAAACTAAAGATAGTTACAGGAAAGTATGCCAAAGTCTTCCAAAGCCCTATTCCTGAGTGATGTTTTCACAGAGAGCAGACAAGCTTCTAGCACCACTGACAGCACTTCCCCAGCCTTCTGGCCAGTGACCACCTACAGCCTAGAGGCAAAATCAATGGGCTGGAAGGACACTGCTGGGCAGCAAAGATCCAAGCAGCCTTGAGGCCAAACACATATGCATCTGTATGCCATACAGTGGCATAGAAAATGTCCTCATGCCTTTGCAAGTATTATAGAGAGGACCATTGCAGAGAAGGGAGGGGAACAGGAAAGCTCTCTGATACATTCATCATTTAAGGAATCATCTGGTGTGAACTTAACAGCAATATGGATTGGTTGTAAACCTCCAGAGATGCCATCTGCTCAGAAGGCAGTAATGCCAAGCATACAAAATGTCTGCTGATCTCTTACACTATGTGACCAGGCTTTCTACCAGAGACTAAACATTAACATCCATAACACCAGTAAGGCTTCAGGCTTCCAGTGAGGAGAGAGTTCATGCTGCAGAAGTATAGATCAATGCTGTATCTCAAAAGTGGTATGGAATTCAAAGCACTCCTGGGAATCAAATAACTAGCATATCTTTCTTTGATGGAAAAATTTCACATACATCAAAACATACTAGATGACAGGAAATTCTTTTGCCTACCTACCTCCTAAGTTACCATGCATCACAACTGGGAACTGGGCTATTTTCAAGGCAATATTTCATTCAGATTGGCTGAGGCTCACCGTACTCATGGCCACAAGAGCAGCGCTTGCAGCCTCGCCTGGCAGAGCCTGCACTGGCATGATTCTTTCACTTGCCTCATTCAGCATCCCTAATCTGTCCTCTGATGAAATTTTGAATGGGTAGAGGTTCTTGGGAACATAATTTGAAACTATGGAGTAAATGAGACAAATACAAGAGTTAAAGGATACCGAGATCCCTGAAAAGGAGATAGGACAAGGAAAGGATGGATAAACAAAACAAAATAAACAAGCTAATGGAAATGAAATTGACGCACAAAAGAATTTAAGGCAGTTCAGTCACAGTGCTGATGCCATAAGGCCTGAACAATGCACAAACTTCTGAATGATCACCCAAATCAGGTCCTTGAATGGTCTGGTCAATGCTACGTACTGTTTCTCAAGATAAATTCCTTCACAAATAGCAATGCCTGTTATTGATCATGTCTCCCAGTAGCTTTCACTACTCTTAAAATAGCTGTTTCTGAGTCATTTATTTTCTATATAAAAAAAGATATGCACCCAAAATGTGTTCCAATAGAATATAAGTTTAAGTTTCTCATACGTGTTAGAGCATCAAGTATCTCAAGCTCAGCCTTTTTTATATTATAATCCTAAGTCAAAGATTTGCCCTGTGTAAAGAACAGCCAACGTGTTCTTGACGTGAATCTTTTTAGGTCACATACACTTGGACTCACTTAGCTGATAAACCAGGGAGCAAGATATAACCACAGTCTCTGGATATTTGTAGCCAGAAATGTACAAAGGGAAGGATAAAAGCAGCAAATGTGCCTGAGAGAAGACAGATCATGTTAGCTACTCCCCAAAAGGGGAACTTCAGCTCTGCAGTTGCTGAAAGCTGAAAGCAGGATCTGGGTTCTGGAGGGATCCTGAGCACAGTGCAGGAGAGGGCAGAGTGGTCTGGCTAAGAGGGAACTAGTAAAAATAGTTATTCTGTAAATGTTTCCAAATTTTGGTTAAAAAAAAAAAAAAGTAACTCAGAATTATGGTTTAAAGAGGATATAAAGGCACCAAAATGAGTTGCTATGTCCTGGTTACAGGATAGGGGCTGATTGCTGGGATATATTAACATATTCACATCCATTTTATGGTCCCAAATTCTCTTTTTGTCCACTGTTATAAGCTCTAAACTACAACAGAAAATACAGAAGTTAGTTCAGGATCTATCATTCCTAAGTAGATTTGTTATTTATTCTACAGAAAAACCTAAAGCAAAATGTTCTGATCAGAATATTCCCTATTCTTTCAATATGAAATGTTTGTTGTGCAGCAACCTTGATCCAAACTCCATGGTTAGTGAGAGTATGTAGTCAGCATCTACATTTTCAGTGAAGCTAGTTGCCTGCTACACTTTTTTTAAAAATGCTGTCAATGTAACTATTGATGTTGAAACAACATATGGTGATGTAAGGGTACTTGGAAGTACTGGATTGCCTCTTCATGTAATTATTTTAAATGTTGTGTTGGCAACAAACCTTATTTTCAGATTGTTTTACAGCTAATGTATGTATTTTTTATTATAAGCTGAACTTCATCCAAAAGATGAACTAACCTTCATTTGCAATTTTTCCATATAATGGCTTCTATAATATATCAGACAACTTTAGTTCGCTCAGAAAAAATAGGCAGCTATGGATGGCCATCATTTCTTGCTTGGCATGCTCTGAGTATTTAGGGGTCAGATGGAGCCTGGGGGTGGGACAGCCATGTTCAGCTGTTCATCCTGCTGAGGGTCAGCTGTGACCTTGCACATGCGCTGGGCTGCACCACAGGACTCAACTGGTGCCGTCTGAGTGCCTCCTCCCACCAGTCCTAGCATTTCCTTACTGTTTGATCCTATAGTTCTTGGAAATTGACCTCACTCCCCCAGCATTTAATTCCTTTGAAACTGCATGTAATGTACATATACCATGGTTGTTCCTGTAGCCTAAATGCAGAGTGGGCCTAATGCGTGATTTCAATTTAAAAGAGGTTTGAAAGTTGTCTGGACAGCTGCAAACAATTTACTTTTTCCCAAACAAAGAATAAACCATGTTAAAATAATGACATTAACCAAATTGAGTACTTTCATCAAATGGCACAAAATCAACTTCAAAGATTCAGTGCTTTTGTAATAAAAGATAAATTAATTATATTTTATGTATCATTTTCAGCAAGGTAGCTGGCAAGTGATGGAGAAGGGCAGAAAGGCATAATATTCTTGGTCTGAAAATAAGAAAGTCATATTAATCACTGCTTATCTATATAACATAAGTTCTCTAAATGATAGAAAAAATAGCAAATACACGTTTAGTAAGACATTTATTATTTGCAGAGAATAGTTTATGTTTGAAATATATTTCACAATATCTGTGAAGTGAAATGGTACACTTCCACAATAGAAGTGAGGGTGCAGGTTATATTTTATAAAGTTTAATAGCAGACATACTCATGCTATTATTTTAAATCAGAATGACATTTCAACATTAAATTCATTGGAATAAAATTCAAAGCAAAAATAGTTGGAACCTACACTAAAGTAAAAGTATCCTCCTAAGGATGAATATTCATAAGGAGGAAAGATTATTGTTTACAATTATTTAATTTCTGAATTTCTAACAAATCCGACTATAAAGTTACACAAATCTTGTTCGTTTGAGAAGCAAATTCGTTTCTATTAAATAGGTGCTGTAACGACAACTGGCCTCAAGAGGGTGATATATTACCATATCGAAAAGTTTTCCTATTGAAGGAAAAAATACCAAACCACTCTTCTTTACTAAAATAGAGCAGATGCTATTTGCTTATGAGTAACTGTTGTATGTATTGACCTCTGCTAAATCCTTGACACGAATAGATGCAATGACCATGATTTTCCCTCAAAGTCAGAAAGTTGAATTCAGCATTTCCTATTGAGTGAGGTTAATTGGTGAGGTTACATCTGCCACCTCTCAAGAGATATTTAAACTCTTTGACCTATGAACTTGTTTTGCAGTTAAGATTTCTGTGTTTAAATACTAAAACAGGAAAAATAGTGATTGCCACTATTCTGTAAATATAACAACAGCAGGGAGAAATTAAGATTTGTCCTCTTATTTTCCTCCATTATTATTGCTCTAGTTCCCCAATTTCATGTCCTATTATGTACTCAATTTTTGTTCATCTGCAGTCTACAAAAAGATCATGTCATTATTACTTCCTCCACTGATTGCTTTTCTTTTGCCTCCTAATTTACTTACCTTCCCTTCCCTTCCCTTCACCTTTTTTTTTTTTTTTTTTTCCTCCAGTGGTCTCTCGTGGAGAGTCCTTTCTAACCTCTTTAATTCTGAGTTAATTTTTTTTTTTTTTAAACCAAAATTTGGAAACCTTTACAGAATAAAATAACAGGCTCTGGTCTTTTGTTTGTTGTCTTTTTATTCTTTGTTTTTAACCCCAAAAGATTTGTTTTTAACAAATTTACAATTTTCTCTTGTTTTCTGTACTTCAGCAGAGTTGTGACAAATTTGTACTGCAATACATAGGTTGAACCTGGTTTGGATTTATCTGGGCTAGTTTATGCTAGCTCCTAAACTTCAGTTACTGCTATAGTCTAGTAGTATTTAAGTTTCAAATGATTCTGGGCGTCTTTGGTCTCATACAGCACAGTAAGGAAATACTCCTGTAGTCAGATGGTGGCATCAGCTGGTAAAATTATTAAGTTTTTGCAACTTGAATATGTACACACATCTACATTTCTGTTTGCTTGTTGGCTCTATCTTGGTCAACCTGCTCTGTGAAGTTTCCAAAGATTGTCCAACAGAAAGTAGAAGCAAATCTAGTCCTCATTCTGGCAAACTTATTTGATCTACTTGAAATCAGGGTTCAAAATAAGTCTTTGCTAAAATAAAGGAATATTCAGATAAGATGTAAATTATGTTAGCTAAGGATAGTTCAAGCTCCTTGTTAGGATTATCATCTGCACTCCAAAATCTAAGGCAAGGATGAACATTTATTTGTCTTTCTGGTTGCTTGTAAGACAACTTGAAAAAATCTGTGTAAGCCTACAGATAGACTGAAATAAACCTCTGAGAGACAGTTTTCTGTCCACATTTGCCACAAATCATATTCATTCTGATGCTCAATGATGATAAATATGATTTAAGAGTTAGTATGCTTTAATGTTTCATTTCTGATCTTAACATACTGGAAAGAATGGAGGAATGAAAACCAGTTGCTGTCAAAACACATAAAGGCACACAAAAAGAAAAGGATATGAACATATTCTGAAGAGTTATGCAATAATCTTACATAAGTGGACTTGATCTTTCCTCTGAATTTAATCCTCTCTAGACCCTTGAACATTTCTCCTACTCTGACTCATCTCCAGTATGTACACATTTTAAGGCAATGATGCATTAACAACAGTAGGTAGGTTGGAATTTAATTTAGTTGGAAGTTAGCAATAATGTATTATTCAAATAATTAAATATTTAGACTAGACCATGGGGACTCTACTGTACTGTATCTTTCTGGAATATCCTGTACACTCTCGCAGAAAATACATAAAACATCAGTATCCAGGAGCCTAAGTGTATTATGTAACAGAACAGCTAGACCTTAAAGCATTGGGAAAAGTGCAGTTCTATGAAAATAGAAAGCAGTGAGCATTCTTTCTTATCCCTCTGTATATAACCATCCTTAAGGGAACAATAGAAAACACAAATGTCAATTCAACAGTTATCTGTTTGATAATGATGGCACTTCAAGGAGTGAAAAAAAAAAATCAAATCAATATAATGTAAAAAATCAATACATTAACTAGTTAACAGAGTTTCTCAGAAGTTATTTCAAACTGAAAACAAGAGGACTGGGATGTGGAGTTTGGCTATGTACACAGCAAGAATCAAGAGGTGTTTGGAGCTAAAGGTTTTGCATCAGATGTGAGCCAAATGGTTGATGTAGAACATCATTTGCAATCAGTTCTATATACTAGTAAAGACATATCCTGAAATCATTGCTAAATTACTAAAATTTGGAGGTCTTTACATGGGGAATTAAAAAACAGTTTTGAACAAGCACGTGCTTCACAATATATAACTTCTAAAGTCAGTTTTAGATGTGCAGTTACAAATTCAGAATTTGCACAGCTTGCATAGTCGTTGCTGGTTTTGCAAAGATTCCCAGTGACAAACTCACTCAGTATGAAGCAAATGCCAAAGAAAAGTGCATGCACTCAGAAGAGATGTTTAAATTCAAGCAAACTGTTAGAAACCCAAATGTTCACTGTATTTCAATATCATTTTTTACTAAGAAGCATTTGAGTAGAATTGTGAATTCCATATGCATTATTGCTTAATAATAGTTTAACCAGCTTGTAAACCAAGGGATGGGCTTTTAAAGCAGGGGAGTATCATCAGATCAAAAGCAACAAAATAGTTCTTCACTCACAGTACAAAATATGATGTGACATCCAAAATTATGCTGCAAAAGCAGCAAAACTGCTGAGAAGACTGCAGTGTTGCCAAGGCATTTCTGGATCTGATACTTTTTTACTTGGCATTGTGTTTTTGTTGGTAATCTTTTTTTTTATTTTTGTTTTTGCAAATAGCTCATCAGCAAAGAGCAGTATTTCAGTATATTATGAAGCAGCACAGTAAGATTTATAAATGAAAAAATGTGGACCATCCCTTTACTATTAGGAAAAATATGCAATCCATTTATTTTAAGGGAGTCAGTATTAAAGCACTTTTGCATAATTTATTGAAAGAAAAAAGGCTGGAGAAAACACTACAACACTTGAAAAATCCTTTATCTGGTAATTCAAAAGAAGCAAGTCCTGTTCCCTGTCAATTATCTTTGCTTTTTTCATCTGTTCTGATATTACTGGCTTATGTTCTGTTTTTCTTCATTACCAAGTCCTATCATTTTCTATAAGCTTTTTTAGTACCCTTAGCACTATGGCCAAACTTCATTTGTCCTCTGTACATGCTCTTTGCCCTAATGATGAAAGTAATCTCCAAATACAAGTAAACTTTGCTTCTCTTATAGCAATCCAACTTCTACATTAACTATACCAATGCAATGTTTACATCTCATTTTCTGCCCAGAAGAAACTATGTTCTCTATCAATATAAACAATAAAAATTCAGTCCTCTAAATATTTTCCAGCCATCTCTCCACTACCCAAATGGACTCCCAACTCTATCTCCAACATGTAATTTGCTCTACTGAGCCCATCAAACCATTTGCAGAAGCGTACAGCTTATCACCTTGTCACTACCCTCTGAAAATACAAGTATTTCCCACACAAACCCATAGGTTATTTGTCACTCTAACAAGTTTAGCTCTGATAGTACACTTTCTTTTGTAGACTGCATACTTCACTTCACTTAGTTCCCCCCACACACAGGAAAATTAATCCTATTACTCTAATAACTCAGAAAAGAGGTTTTTGATCTCTGCTCCACTGAGAGATCTTGGCTGCAAAGGGGACAAACGGCTGCACAAGGGTGACAATGCCCCTGACTGGACCCTAGAAGGCAACACGAGGACTTGCAATAACTCTTCATTTTAGGATCCCTGGTGCATACTCTAATCCACAACATAAAAATGTGTCAAGAAGGTGAGTAACGAGTGCCAGTCTGAACTGCCTGACAAAGACAGAGCCACCAGAGTTTGGGGAAATTCATGAAAAGATGGGATCAATAGATATCAGATTGCTGTTTTCAGAGAAATTCATGTATTCATTTGACTCTTGCAAAAACTGAGCTTGCAATAAAACAAGCTGCAAGTCTGTAAACGGGGAAAATTTGGCAATTTTTCTGGTTGAATTTTTTTTTTTAAATTACCATCACTATCTTATTACTGAGGTGATTTAAAATGTATTATTACAATATCATCCCTAAGATGATCTTCCAATTTTTCAGTTTGCACATAAAATTGAAAAAAATATATTATTAGTATGATTTTAAGGGAAAATTAGTTTTATCAAAGAAAGGAAACTTTCAAAACGGATACGGTGGAGTTCTAGAATGGTTGAGGTTGGCATGGACCTTTGGATCCATGTGGTCCAACCCCTGCTCAAGTAGAAACACCAAGAGAGAAGTGCCCATGCAGCTTTTTAAGATCTCCAAGGAGACTGCAGAGCCTCTCTAGTCAGTCTGTGCTTCTGCTGTTACCCACATGGTAAAATGTTGACTGATGTTCAGATAAAGCCTCCTTTGTTCCAGACTGTGTCCATTTCCTTTTGTCCTGTCATTGGGCACCACTTAAATAAACTTGGCCCCGTCCTGTTTGTATCCTCCCTTTAGGTATGTATACACATTAATAAGATCCCCGAGTCTCCTGCAGACTGAACAGTCTTACTGCGAATAATGCCAGTGATTTTGCCTACAGGAATTATGCTGACATATCTTTTCCTTTTCCAGTTAGTATAACAGAAACTACCAACCTGAATCTCCATTCTAAAATTAATTTAGAGTAGCTATTAAAGGGTAGCTATTAATGCTGTTTTTAGTGTACAACTACATCTTGACAATAAAAGGAATATTCAGAATTTTCTATCACTCATTCTCACATTTATCTCCAAATGTAATTTCAGAAATGTACACGGAACTGCCACAAAAAAATGTAGCATACCACAGAACGGGGATATCCAGTACTACCTAAATAAGAAGCATGTGCCAAAGAGTTAACTGCACTACAGCACAAAATATGGCAGAAATATGTAGTGTTTATCACAAAGAAATTGTCCCAGTTCAACAGCAATTAGGCCAGTCAAGCAGAATTCTGTCTATGGATAATCAGAAAGATTAACAGTATAACAGTACCTGTGCAAGGGCATCTGCATAATTTGGAAGTATGAAAAAACAAATTTGACTGGTTTCCTCAGATGATTACGTTCCATATAAATGAGACAATGGAAAAGTCTTCCAATAAATACTTTAGCATACATTCAGCAAATTGCTTACTATCAAAGTATTTCCAGATTTATGTTAACTCAAAATTATTCCCGTCAGTATAAAATTTTGAAACCACTTTCTTCACTCTATTAAAATAGCTAAAATATGACTTTCAGTGATTTTGAGGCTGCCAGTTCTTTCAAAGCTGTTGTTCTCCAAAAAGGAAAGGTTGAGTTCTTTTACAATCTCAATAAATAAAATATATTAGGCTAGACATTTTCCACAATGTAAGTGGATTACAAACATGCATGAGCTTGCTTCTTCTTAATTAGCTTCTCCTTTCATACCTGACTTCATTAGTTAAAATTACCTGACTTCATTTATTAAAATTAGCACACACACACACACACACACACACACAAAAAAAAAAAAAAAAAAAAAAAGATTTGAATTACTGCTAAGACACATATTCATACAATTAGGAATCCTCTTTTTGGGACTGAAGATTTATTAAATAATAGAACTGAACTAAATGCCAAATGATGATAATTAAGTAATGACACACTTTTCCTATTCGGTTTGGGGAATTATGAAACAGGAGATTTGGCAAAAGAAAGGACTCTGTTGTGACATAGGTATGGTATTTTTTAGGAAGATTTTGTTTGCAATTTTTCATAACCTCACATAACAGAGGAATTTTCTATTTTTTCTATTACTTATGTCAAATTAAATTTGCTCAGAAGATATCACTGAGGCAGGAATTATCTCAGTAAAAGCTCTTGTATTGAAAAACTAACCATTTTTAGTTCTATAAACAGAAGACAGAATAACAACAACAGAATAACAACGTTAAAATAAATAACAGCGTTAACTGCAACTTTTTTCCCTTTCTGAAGAAGAGCTACTTTAGAAGTGATGCAAGAAGCCAAAAAAAAAAAAAATCCTATCTCAACTCAAGTTAAATTAAAAGCTGTTATGCTTAGTTCCACCAACACTAGGAGGAATATCAGTGCAAAAAAGAGAACTGATTAAAATGAAATGTAGTTATTATACATGATGTGACAGGAGTCAAGAAAATTATCCCCATATTCTCGGACTAAAGCAATTTTTTATTTATTTTTATTTTTATTTTTTATTTTCTGCAAAAATAGGCAATATGAAGTGGGGACAACAAAACATCATTTCACTAAAACGACGATTTTCAAATTCTTCTAAAAATAACCTATTATGCACATAACCTTGGCCAAAAGAAGCTCTGCTATCTTTGTAGAGTATGTTTTGCCAAGTTTAAAGGTATTGGTGTAAGTAAAACAATCAAATTCTGTATAATTAAGGTTAACTGCAGCCAGTCATAAGCACAATGATTACTGTTGTCTACTTCTATTGGTCAGTAGAGACTACTTTCATTATTAAAAGAATAACAAAACCGATTTTCCCTTGCTCCCAGCTCTACCTCCATATACAGGCTTATTAAAAACACAGCACAAAAACACAGGATTTTTATGACCTTACCTCAATTTTTTCCCATATGGTTTCGTAATTCTCTTGATGTTGTATATCTTGCATGAGTTGACGAATTAAAGCTGATTTATTTGAGGCAGAGGTTTCATTCTCAATGCGCTGTGTGGCAACTGTCCTTTCCGACTTTCCTTCAGTATATTTTTTAATGCCAGACACAGGCATAGAAAGATCTTCATCAGAGAGAATATCACTGAGAGGCCCAGATTCAATACTGTCACCCAAGGAAGATACTACATCACTTGAAGAGCTTGGTGAAATTCTACCCATTTTTTTGTGTTTTTTTACCTGGTATGTAGGATACATTTCCGAATCTGAGTTCATTTCTGACAACTCCCAGTCATCGATATTTTGAATAGCTTCTCTTCTGGGCCTTTGAGGCAGCAGCTTTGTCAAATTTTCCAGTTTTAAAGCTAGCACTTCAGTCTGTTTGAGATGTGAAGGAAGTGCTAAATATTCATCAGAACCATACCAGACCTCACCATCTTTACTGTTTGTATGACTATAACATGGCGATGAGGATAAACTTTTATTTTTCTTTCTTCTCGGTAAAAGAGGTGATGAGTTGATATGTTCAGAACTAGCTGAGGAAGCACTCTTTTGGCTACATGGTGAGCCAAAAGGCTCAGTTTTACCTTGTGATTGTCCATTTAGGTCTCCCTGATTACAAGCATCTGATGATGCAGAAATAGAATCAGTTTCTGCGCCCTCTAGACACTGAGAGTTATGAGAAGTAATTCCATTTTGTAGAGAATGTCCTCTTTTTTTTACTTCTATTGGTGGAGCTGTTTTACACATACGTACAGACGTTCTGCCAGCTTTCACTTTCTCTGGAGTGTCATGAGACTTCTTGTGCTTTGATTTTTCTTTACAGGTATAGTAAGTAGGTTTTCCTAGACTCACAGGACTGTTCTTAAAGTGATTATTTATTGTGTACTCAAGATTACTATCGCCTATTTTATTTAAGCAATCATAAGACTGACTAACAGCAGATGGACTACTATAGGTTGACTGTAAAGCCAGGCAAAGTTTGGACCTGTCTGGTGGATCTAACAGTGAGGGTGTACTTCTACTCATTTCAT
The DNA here is from genome assembly GCF_905368555.1 of Meleagris gallopavo. Lineage (NCBI taxonomy): Eukaryota > Metazoa > Chordata > Aves > Galliformes > Phasianidae > Meleagris > Meleagris gallopavo. The sequence continues at coordinate 34,455,854 of NC_139408.1, read as the reverse complement.
TCTTTACTATCTGAGAGATTTGCCTTTTAAAGTCATTGTTTTCCATATAGTCTTTAAATACATCATCTTTCAGAAACAGACCTCTTTTTGGCAAAGTAGGCTGTGTGGGGGAATCTTCATTATAGTTAAAGCAGTCTCTTATGGATCTCTTAGGATTTGAGTTTTCACAGTGAGGGTGTTTGATTTTTTCATCACTGAGTTGTGAAAGATTATATTCTGGTTTCTTTTGTGCAGGAACTGTTTTGTTCTCAGTTGATGAGATGCCATCTTCAGAGCAAGGTCCTTTAGAAACAGGAGAATTAGCAGAAGATTGTGAAAGCTCATGTAGTCCTTTCCTGTCCTTGCTTTCATCTCCATCTTCTGATGCAAGAGGTAAATGTTTTTTCTCATTTAATGCTTCATTACACTGAGGAGCAATGGAATCTGTTGCTACTGCAAGTAAACCCACACTTCTGATAAGTCCTGGAAAGTCCTTATCCATCTCACTGTAGTTCCAGGATTCAAATGATTTTGCTTTACCTTGGTTGGATGTCATATCGTCTAGAGCACCAAGCAAATCTTCACTTGGACTGTAGTCAGATAGTTCAAATGCAGTAATACCACAATCCAATGACAAGTAATTCTGAGAACATTTGATCGTTAGCTGTCCAGAATCATCAACTTCAGTTAAAGAGTCGAGTCGATCCTGAAATAGATGAAGAAATGGTACCTTTTAGAAGTTTAATTTCATATGTTACACACAAGATAATTAAATATCAGCTTTATGCTTCACTGCCTAAGATCTAGTAAAGCATTAATCACTGAACAACCAAGAAACTGAAAAGTTGATCTAAGAAAAATAAAACAAAACTTTAGGTCAATTGGTTATAACAAACTATTTAAAAACATCAAAGGCAGAAATTCATGTTTTAGGGTTCTAGGTGGTTAAATCTGTATGCTGGTCTTTTTTCCCTGATTTGGTGTCTACATAATAGATATTTTTAAGGCAGTTTTACCTAGAGAAGGTGCTATTACCCCTACAATCCCACAATAAGCCACTTAGACTATGGTCTGAACCAGAAGAGTCTCAATAAAGAAGGCTATTGTTTGCAATCTTCTATAAACATATTTGAGCTCTGTACTTACACCCACCAAATTTATATTAGTCAAAGTAAAATACAAAAAATTCCACTTACTAAAAATGTTATTTCTTCAAAAGATAGATTAGAAAAATATTTATCAACTGAAATTTTGGACTTTGAAAATATTTTTTATTTAGGATATTATATCCAGATGTAGAACCTATGCCACGAACTGTGCATCGTCAATAATCCGGAATTAAAAAGGGAAGTTTCTATAAAACTGTTGAATTTTCATTTTGAAGTTGCATTTATTAAGGAAAATAATGATTAAATAAGGATTAGTATTACAGCTGCATTTTTCCTCTAATCTCTGGAAAATATTAAAAGCTGTAAGGCCATATATAAATCAACCCCCTTCCCAAAGGCAAAAGAGGCTTTCATTTCTCCTGAGTAATGAGCTCCATTCCTTCGTCTCTTAAAAAAAGTGCTTATGAATCTTAATAAAATTTACAATCACGTTCATTAGACCATTTTGCTTGGTCATTTCCCAGGCAGCCATTTAAACATGTGCTTCAGATGAGCATTATTTAATGCCAGTATTACTATAATTTTAATTACTGTTTTTATTTCAGGAAAACATTCACACAGCTACCAAGAAGAATAACTTACTTCAAAAAATCAGTTTCCACATAGTAATGTTTCCTGTAAAACTCTGTAGGCTGTAATTCCAAAACCTTCTTGTATTTATATTTGATCCAATACAATTCTGCATTTATTTTTTTTTTACTCTTTCAAATAAGTTAAATTAATTAGCAAGGTTTTTCTACTGTGAATTTTACAACTGTTTGAGAACATTCAAATTCACTGTATAGTATCATGGACTTATACTGGCCCTTTTCATACTTCTTATTTTTATCAATTGTGAAATACAACTCATAGATTAGCTTCAGCTAAGAACTCAGGCTGCACTGAACTGATTTTTTCTTTCTTTCTTAGCTATTCCTGGGTAGTTCCTAAAGGGGAAAAAGTCCTTCAAAATATTAATTTTCTAAAGTTCTTATTTAAAAAACTATTTTCTCAACTTGGCATCTCCATCATAGCAGCTTGCCCCATTGATTTTTATTCTATTTCCATTATTCCTCAAAGCGTGAACTTCCATGTATCTCTTCTAGCTGGCACCAAGATAGCCAAAAGTACAGTTACTGTCTTCCCAGCTAATTAGTTGTGTTCCTAAGCAAGTCAATACAGACTGTGCTGTATGCTTTCCAAAATGCTATAAATAGAGCCCAGTAGGACTGTTCTCTGCCCAGAAAATTGTTTGAACACTATGAGAGTTGCAGGAGCAGTGATGCGATTTACCACGATGCAATTGTCTCATAGAGCACAAAAGAAAACTTGGTACACCAATTCCATGGAGTTCCTCAGTTAACACTGGCAGCCTGAGCCACTGTCACATTTACAAAGAAGACGGCTGACTTAAGGATCAAGCCAAACATTTGGTGAAATGACAGGTTCATGGACTACAGAAAACATTTGATCTGCTGGCTCAGATTAAGTTTCCATCTAGACTAGTATATTATGCCTGCAATCACTTCTAAATACTTTTTGCCACTTTCAGCCAGCTAAACTACAGGACGTGGGTATATATATATATGTGCATGACCCTTTAACACAAAATATAAAAAAACAAACCTTATGAACTATAAAAAATAAACTTTAATTCCTTATTCATATTCCTCAAGAACTGAATTAAGAAAATGTTTCTGTAAGGAAGGGTTATCTGCTCGTGTAAAGTTTTTTGCCCAAGCAGTTTCACTATCCACATACGCACGAAAACCCCTAAAAGATATAATCTTTACACTGTGAGTCATTCTGTAGTCACACAACATAGACCTGTCTGGGAAAGGATCCAGGGGTGTAGGTGAGACCAGATATGATTTTCTCTATGTTATCTTTTATTATCTTTTATTTATTCTCTTCAGTCAAATAAAGCCACTACCATTATATTTGATGAAAAGCTTGAATAGATAGACTAAAAAAAGATTAAAATCTACAGAACAATTTCAGGGAATCTATTTACACATTAGAACAGAAACTTAACATTGATGTTTTTTCCTGCTATTGCCAACCATTGATTTTACCAAATGCTGTTTATGCTTTACCTGGAGAAATTAAAGAATTGTGATAGGATATACTGCTTATTATTATTATTATCAAGCAAGCCAATCTGGAAGAAAAAAAAAATCCCCACTGGAAAATAACCCATTCCTCTCCAATCAGTCCTCCCTCTTTTGGAAGGACATTTTTTATAGGAGTCGTAATAAGAGCCACGTGGGACATTTTCTGTTTCTTAGTATCTGAATCAGCTCTTTTCTTAGGTCTTGAAATCACCACACTCGAGCCAAAAAATAAAGATTTCACCCTAAGTCACCACTCTGGATTTTCAGACAAGCATCAGTTTCACTTGCCAGAGAAGATTTACCATCAACAGCAAAGGAGAAACTAAATCTGAAGCATCAGATGCACATATATCAGGAAGAGGGGGTGTGGAAGGTGGGCCCGGACATGTCTGAATATTGATTTCAGGGCCACCCACTTTGTTGTAGCAAAGGCATAAAAACTCAAAAGGGAGCAGAAAGGTATGTATGCGCATTCTCTTTAAACTCCAGAGATCTGAAATTAAGGACATTGTTACGGGGCTTTTGACTTCCTCTGTAATATAGGTCGCAGAATCCAGACAGTGATGTCCCCCAGTGGTCGATATTGAGTACAGTCTTGTGCATCTCAATTGCCGGTTACCTGGATGAAGGGACAGAGTGCACCCTCAGCAAATTTGCTGCTCATACGAAACTAGGGTTTGCTGATATTTTTCAGAATGCTGTGCTGACTTTCAGAGAAATCTGAGCAGTTGGAGAGTTGGGTGAAGAAGAATCTCATGAAGTTCAACAAAGGCAAGTTCAGGGTCCTGCACCAGCACAGCTTTGGGCTGACCTACTGGAAAGTATCTCTGTAGAAAAGGACCTATGGGTCCTGTTGGTCCAAGTCGATCATGAGCTATCAGTGTGCCCTTGTGGCCAAGAAGGCCAGTGATATCCTGGGCTGCATTAGGAAGAGCATCACCAGCAGGTTGAGAGCACAGAGCACTGGAACAGGTTGCTCTCAGATGCTGTGGAGTCTCCTTCTTTGCAGATATTCAAATTCTGCCTGGAGTTGATCTCGTGCAATTTACTTTAAGTGACCTTGTTTGAGCAGCAGGAGTTTGTGGCAAGGAGGGAGTTGGCCTCCACTCTGACAAAGGACTAGAGGGAACAGCCTCAAGTTGCACCAGGGGAGATTCAGGTTGGACATTAGGAAATACTTCTTCTCTGAAAGAGTAGTCAGACACTGGAACGGACTAATGGAGTCACTGACTCTGAAGGTGTTCAAGAAAAGTTTAGATGTTCTACCAAGGAACATGGTTTAGTGGGATATTTTGCTGATATATCCCACTACTAATATGTGCTTGGATGTTTGAACTGGATATTACAGCTCTTTTTCCAATCTTGGTGATTCTATGATTCACTTCCAGGAAAAGACAATTTAGCTAAATGAACCCAGATTTACAAACCATTTACATGTATGTGAATTCAACACTGCATTAGAGGGAAAAAAGTTTGATTCATGCATAGTTGTTTCTCAGGCAAAATATGTGATTTAGAGACTAATTGCAAAATCACACTCATAATAGTCCATGTTCTCCGCTTTAAAGCAATATTGATATAACCTGGAAAGTTTGGGAAAACATTGTGCAAACTTCCTGTTTCTGTATGCAAGAAGGGAAATGTTCAAGCTTTTAAATGAAGAAATTACTGCACATAAAAATTGGGTTTTGAATTGCATGTGACCTTTAAATTCAAGAGCAACTAGATACTCCTCCATAAATGTTTCCATCCCTTTACAGAAATTATTTCAACCAAAAGATAACTTTATTTACCACTAATATGACATTTTTGAAAGCTGGTCTTACTGGCTCCTCTCTAAGTTTGGTTCTTACAGATACTAACCAAAAACACTCAAGATAGGTTCTTACAAAAGTAGCAATAAATGTCTGTATGCCGAGCTACACTTAAAATTGTTAACCTAGCAATTTAAAATGTGCAACAGATACAAGCTTCTTCAAATACAGATAAAATTATAAAAAATGCATAATTTAGTTACTATACCTCCTTTGTCTCTTCAGAAAATGCTTGCAGAATATCAGTCTGTCTGGTGTAGTTTCCATTAGCGTCTTGTAGCCCCTGGAGAATGCGCTCTCTCAGAACCAGAACAGAAACACGGAGCTGGTGCCAGAGTAGTTGTACTGTATGGATATCGACTATCACATTGACAGAGTATGAGAGAAGCTTCAGAGAAAACTCAGTCTCTAGTAGAGCATGAATTTGTTCAACATGATCGGATATATCTTCACAAATATCCTGTAATGGAAAAATAAAGTAGGTATTAAGCTACAGCCAAAGTCCATCCATGGATCAGATCTATTTGTCAACCACATTTTATTAATTGCAGATTAGCTTATTTCAGGAGGAAAGATAACGTAATGAATACATCTAGGGTTCTCTATTTATTTATTTATTTATTGCAACGCTACAGCAACTGAACCAGCAGCTGTCTTGTTTGGCAGGAATGCTCAGCAAGCCCAACGTACAGTAAGGAAAGATGGCATAACAAGATTACGTGAATCAGAAGCAGAAAACTAACACTGTAAACTGACATCCTAGAAGACAGAAATAGGAATGAAAGCAATAATATTGCCACAACGAATGTCTCTCTTTATCCTTTTATTTTTTTTTCCCCTTCAGTTAAAATGCAGACTATATGATCTGTCCCATAATCAAGAAAATTCTTTTGGACAGTATTTCCCTTTAAACCAAGCCTTGATAGCCAAGTAGGGCAAAAGTCTGGAATGGCTTCAATGTGGATAAGCTATTTCTGAGATCCATTGCTGACTGCTGCAATGAGAAGTCGCTAATTTTTGCATAGTGTTGTTCTGAAACCAAATCAAACAGAAGGTGAGTGGAAGAGAAGCTGCAAACAGTCGCGTTGAGAAAGCAGTAAAGAAAAATCTAAGTTACCAAGTTATAAAATAAAGACCTTGATGGAATTGTATCCTCCAAATTTAACGATGTTCCAGATTTCTGAACTGTACTGCAAACAGAGTAATGTCTTTATGATCAGCATCTGATTTTCTTTGTGAAAGGAAAAAATTAGCTAGCACAAGACTTTAAGGAATACTTAGACAAAAACTACTGAGTGAATAATGCTGCTTTAAAACAAGAAATGCAATTAAAATACTAAAAAAATAGCACCACAATCCAGTAAGTGGCCATATAAAAATACATAACAGTGATAAAAATAAGAATAAGAAACATAATTTTGATTCATTTCAAATTTGCTTTCTATCAAAACAATCCCATCAAACAATTATAATAAAAGCTTGTGTTTCTGACAATACTTGTGGTTTTGCACGGCAGTAGAATAACAAGATACTCAATAAAGATGATTCCTTCTAAATTAACAATGTAGTACAGTAACTTTCAGATTTGTTCAGATTTGACAACTTTAGTCTGAAAGTAAAGCCAAATTATTGAATGTATAGCTGTATGTACATAACAAATTAAACCAAAGTTAAATCTTAACTCTAACTTAATCTTAAATATTAAGAAATACATTTAGTACAAGAGATAGAATATTAGCCTTAAATAAACTGCTTTGGTTGAGTACTAGAAGCAGTAACATGTTTTTATAAAGTCCTGATAGCTAAATCAAGTCTCTTTGCAGGAAAAGCTCCCAGAAATGCCAGAGGTGAACTCAAAAACATTGGAGTTTCAATGAGCAGAGTTTAGGTCTGCCTTCAGAAGGAAGCAATCTCCCTCCCTCTCTCTTTCCTTGATCACTTGGTCATGACAACTAGCATCTATACTTTCAAGCACAAAACACATGGCCTCACCTGGCAATGCTCAGGGCTGCATGTGTTCATAGCTTCAAATGTTCACACACTTCCAAAAAAGTTAATGGCTCAAGTGTTACCAAATTACTGCACTAAACCCATTCTCCAGGCATAAAGGCACAGCTAAAACTCTTGGTAAGCCACAATAGAAACTTTAGTGGAAAACACAGCTGTATTACATGTTGGTGCAAATATTTTGAAACATATTTTAAGCAAATTAGACTGAATTTGCATTCACTTCTCTAGTGCTGTTCATGTCTTCTTCCTTCCAGCCATAAAGTAGTTTAATTTCCATTCTCAGTAACAGTACACTGTCCAGCAACTGTAACTTTATATATTAGACACAATCCATACAAAAATATTTTGTATCAGCTGGACGAGCTTAATTGTGTGCCAAAGTGCAAAATAAGTTTTCACTATTTTCTAGCTTCTCAAGCACATACTCACCTGCTGAATTAAACTGCCAAAAAGATTCTCAAAAGAGAGTTTCGACAAGGAGAAGTTGTCAATAAATGAAAATACTGAGTAATGAATCTATATATTACAGCAGATCAGCAGAGTACAGAACCTCTATTAAGTTTTCTCTGGAGTTGCTGTTACTCTATCTCCCAAAGTTTCTGACGTAGACAAACTTACCACAGAAACACAGCAAAATTTCTCCTAAAATGCAAATCACAGCACCACTGAAGTTTTGAAAGTAGTCCATATTCATGGACGTATTCAAATAATTTTTACAAGGCTTGTTATAAATTGCACATTTTCCTCAACAATTAAAATTCTGAAGCACTTTAGAGTTAAGGGCATTACAGCAGCCAAATGCTTCATGCACCAACAAGACAATTAACCATTCATGACAGGTCCAGCAACATGAAGAGACCTTCAGGCCAACCTATGCAACATACAAGTAAAGGTCACATAAACATAAATAACTTATAAATGACTTCTAACTTTACTGATAAATATGTTGACATTAGGTGCTTTCTACAGCTGTATTTTCGTGGTTTTTTTTTTTCTCTTGCTTTTGCTGCATTCATTTTTGTTGGTTTTTTTTTTTGTTTGTTTGTTTTTTCCACCTCTTATTAGATGAAAATCTGATTGAAAAGGTAAGGAAGTTTGATTTAGTTTACAGTTGGGCCAGGCACAGATTTAAAGGAACTCTGCTATTAATAGATCCAAATATTCAATGTCCAGAAGTCCTGGACAGAAGTCTACAATGCATGCACAATATGTCCAGGTTGCATTGACCTTTTTTCGTATTTGCTGTGTGGTCCACTTGCACACACCATCCAAGTCTGAAGAGCAGCAAGAGCAGTTTGATTTACTGGAAGCTTACAGGCAGGTAGCATCAATGCAACAGGCTTACTGAACACACACAAACCCTGTGTGGCAGCTAGTGGTTTCATCTTCAGCATCTGATGTGCCTGATGCTGCACACATGGTTCATGGCCATACACCAGTCTACTGGGTATTTCTGGACAAGAACCATGAGAGCCATAATATCTCCCTGCATCACACAGCACTTGCGCCTTTTCATTTTCACTTGATTTTGTGGCTGTTTTCACATGAGCTGCATTTCATTTCATCAGAGGTTTGGTTCCTGGATAAAATGGATAAGAACTGAGTTTAGAGAGACTACATCTTATATTAAATTTGGAAAAAGAAATTAGATCCCTGTTGGTATCTGCTTTCCTTGCTTTGTAACTGTCATATGATGATGGAAGGCAAAGGCTCAGCAACAGAAGAGAAATAGCTGCCTAAGACTAATGCCAGCACTTCAGCAAGGAAAAATGATGGCTTTTGTCATACACATTACAGCTACTTAGTCCTTAGCAGTAGAGTGTCAATAAGGCTGCAACCTATTTACTTATCTTTGCTTTATGCTTGCCTAGTACAAAATAACTTCTTGAGAGGAAACAATACAATCTCAAATCCAGATGATATCATCTAATACAACATTTTCTTACTACTGTATGTAATATTTAGATTTATAGATAATTCAGCAAAATGAAATCATTACCTCTACCACAGCTACAAATTCAATATTTTTTTAATAATTAATGCAGTTCAAGTGCATCACGGAAACAGCACCAGAGATCTGATGTTAAGGGCAGAAATAAGTTATTCACTTTCAAGAGAATTCAAAGTCAATGTCTTTCCTGCTGAAACTGCTGGAGTCAGGCTATTTCCAGAGTTTATTCAAGTCTTTTCTTCAACTGTGGCACTTTTGAACAGTGGGGGTACTCATGGTAAAAAAATAAATAAATAAAATAAAAAAAATAATAATAAAAAAAATAAAACTGCAACTTACAAAAACCGCGGAGGTGAGACAGTGCTTTAAAGCCATGACAATTGAGAAGAGGAAACGGGAAGTAAGAAGACGACAGTAAACAAATCTGGACTTACTGAAAGTTCTTTGTCTTAAGCAACTACTATAGAACTATTAGACCATATTATTAATTTGCTGCCTCAAGACATCTTTTCAGATGTTGTTAGTACACTTTTGCAGTGATGATACCCTGCCACCATTTTTTGAAATGGCAAAATATTCTTCAGCTTTTTACATAGCTTACACCCAGTCAGCTGCACAATTCTGCATCTGAACATGGTGGTGGTCTCATTCTACCATAACCCCTCACAGTACACAAGTGATAGCATTTTTGTTATAAATCCCTGATCTTTCTACGGCTGTTAAAAGAGCCTGTTAAAATGTGGCCTCTTTGTCTTCATTCTTTCTAACTCCTTGTACATGACTTAGTATTAGATAGAGCCAAAAAAAAAAAAAAAAAAAAAAAAAAAGTAGAACATTGTTATGTATCCTTACTACAGTTTGTATTTATAACCAAAGAAACAGCAATATCACCAGATAGTACCTAAATGCTGCAATGAGTGCAAGGTGTTATTACCAGAAGTAGTAAGAAGATAAAATAACTCATATACTTTTAAGTAAAAAGAAAAGTGTTTATCTGCTGGCATTTCTCTTAGGTCATCTGCAATAATATATAAACTACAAATGAAAGTATAGAAATTCCTATCCATTTTATAACATATAGTTTAACATCAAGAGCTGTTAGAGCCTGAATTTTACAGAATATCATTTCCAAACCATCTTTTTTGCAATCATTTATCTCAAACCATTCACTGCACACTTTTATTTTTAAATTACTTCCTTCTTGTGTTAAGGTAAAAGTTCTGTCATCCTTCATGGAATACTTTGTACATGGACTGTAGAATTCCTTAGGCCAGAGGGGCTGTATCCACTTGGCTACCAACTGCCCACTTCACTCAGTCTCTCAGGCAGCTGATCCTGTAATTTGCAGCTGCCGAATCCATCAGCCAGCTCATAACCCTTCGCATCAACTAAAATAGCCTGAACTGCAAACATTGCAGTAGACAAAGAAAAATTGCATAAACATACCCTCCAGAGCCTATGAAACCTAAGCTTTGATGCTAACTGTAAAAATATATATGCTTTTATTTGCTCAAGAAATTCTGCTACAATGTATGTCAAACTACTGAAAGATGAAAGGTTGCAATATGTTACTTCAGAGTTAATATCAGTAACAGAGAAGCTGTACATTAGATTCCTCTTCTTTGATCTCACAGTAAAACCTCAATATGAAAAACAGGTTTCCATTAGTCTTACAACTACTATAGATGCAAAACAAAAACTATGATTTAGGAAAACATCTATCCAGTTGGTCTTTTTTTTTAATTGTATTTTAATTGCTTAGAAGACAAAGTTGTGATCAATTGCTATCTTTTAGAAAAAAAAAGTGAATCTGTCAATCATTTTTGAAACATACTTGCAATCTATGAATTAAACTCACTCTGCATGCCCTTATATGCTTACATAAAGAACACAAAGGAATTTTTATTGCTAAACAAATAAAGACTTAATAGCTTTCAGTACAATATTCTGCCTTTAAAATGTGCTTTGACTTCACAAAGAGTAGATTTTCATCTCTACTTGCCTCTATCTCCAAGCAGTGTTATAATAAGGATAAATTTATTTTCTTCTAATTTGGATTATTAGTCAAACTTTAACAGTAAACACTACTATGACTGGTTTGCAGATGTTTTTAAGTGTATTCTTTAATCAAAGAAAATAGCTATGCATAAAAAACCCAGTTTGACCAAGCAAAATCAACTGCCTTGGAAAGCTCTAGACTTACTACAAGTTCTAAGTCAATAAAGAGTTGAATTTCTGAAGCACTGTAGCTTGTGTCATTGTGGAATCTAAGGTCTAGAGAAAATGAAAGCAATTTAATGCTGCAAAGCACAGCAGCGGAACAGCTAACAGGAGGTTCCAAGGTCACTGACCCTAGCTTTTGCTTACAACAGCAACTTAGGAACACATTGGTTCTCAAAGTACATTTCTCCACTCACAGCTTTCGTACTACTGAGCTTAACTTTCTTGGTTTGCCAGTCTTTTCTGAACATCATTCTCTTTCTTGCTTGTCTGTTATTCCAACTTAATATCTTTATTGTGAGACTTCAAAATTCCAGCAAGTAGTCTGCATTTTACCTTTTTCTAAAATTCTCAGAAACTTGTAGGCAAAATTATTAATTTGACTGGTGTGTTTTCCCTGTAGAATATCTTGATTTCTTTTTTCCCTTAAAGTACACTGTTTTTAAACAGATTTCAACATGAATTATCAGGTCTTACAAGAGTCTAGCTGCATGATACTCAAGTACATGATACTCAAAAAAAATTTCAAAATAACTGTCCAGTCCAATGATCAGGCCAGTAGGCATGTCCTTGCTGCAGTCTCATCTCAGGATTCAGTGACTAACATTCTTATATCCCTGTACTACAGAATCACTGATTCTTTGACAGAGCTGTTGTAGTAATGGTTTGTCTGGGAATGTGAAAGATATGGAGCTGCTCTGTAATAACTTATTAGTAGCATGTATAATATATTTTATTTGGATATTCAACGTGCAAGTATACTGGTCAACTATCAGTTTGCAAGGAAAAAGGCCAGAAGAAAGGAAAAAATGATGTAATTCACTAAGCACTTCAGGCTGCTTATGTAATGACACCTGAAAAGCTAATTGCAAAGCTCCAGTCTTAGGATACCAGCAGCTTGCATTTGTGCTGCCATGTGAGCCACTGCTGGAGCCAAAGGATAAAACATACTGTAAAGAAGGAAAAGGATTCTATTGTCCAGAGGAAGCACAGTTGCTGCTGAAAGATATTCCAGCCAACTTCCAGGACCAGCTGTAGTGCCATAAAAGCCTAGGCTAGCCTCTACCTTTACTGTTAAAAAGGGTGGCTTCAGAGAAGATAAACTGCTTTTAAATGTTTATTTCATCTAGTAAGCTTTGGTTTTAAAAGACTTTCTGGTCACAGCATTCACCACAGTCCAGATTCTTAAACAAAATGGATTATTCAGTCCACCCAGCACACTTCAGATAGCTGATGTCCAAAACATTTATGGCAATAAGGCCTGGGGTGTAACGCAAATGGAGAATAACAGGAGAAGTTTGCAACTGTAAAATGAAAACTACTGAAAGAGTGACACATAAATAAATCTGAGCAAGCCATTTCTGGGTTATTTTTGCCATTTTTAAAATGGAACAAGACAATTTCTAGAATTCTCCAGGCCTTCTGCAGGGCCGTAAGATATTTGTTATTTGAGCTCTATTTACTGATAAGAATCTCCTTCTATTGTTCATATAATACAATCAGATGCCATTCTCTTAAAATATTTTCAGTTTAGAGCTAGGAGATACTAAACTTAATTGGGACATTTACTGGAGTTAAACTCCTAAGAGAAATTCTTATTTTAGACAAAAGAGGAACATTTCTTGGTGAAAGACAGAAGAATTAAGTACCAAATAGCAAAGTGTAACTATACATAAACAGCACGAAATACTTTAGGCACCAATAAACAACTGAGATGTATGACACATCAAAATAAATAAAAGGATGTGCAAGTTCACACAGGACAAAAAAAAATCCATCCTTCTGTTCAGATATGCAAAGCACAAGGGAAAAATGTTAATCAAAACATTTTGACTTGCTAAAGTCAAAGGATGCTAACCTCATTTATTCTCTGACTAAGGCGTGGTAGCTATAACAGAATTTAATAAAGGATGGTGAGAATCACGTGCCTCACAAGGGCAAAATACAGGGGAATCTCATTTGGTTTCCACAGGCCCACCTTTTGAGTTTATTAAGGTCTATCTGGATGGTGTCCCTTATTTGTGCTGTATCAAAAGCATCACTCAGGTGGGTGTCATCAAGAAAACTTGCTGAGAGTGCACTCGATCCATCATCTATGTCATTTAAGAAGATGTTAAAGAGTTAACCAGACCCAAGATAAATCCCTGGGGACATCACTTGTTACTGGCCTCCACCAGGACATAGAGCCATCAACCACAACTGGCTGTGACATTCCAACCAATTCCTTATCCACCAAATAGTCTGCCCTTTAAATCCATATCTCCCTAATTTAGAGATAAGGATGTGATGGGGGACCATGTCTAAGGCCTTGCAGAAGTCCAGGATAAAGGTATCAGTTGCCTTCCCTTTGTCCATCAGTGCTGTTTCTCTACCATAGAAGGCCATCAGATTGGTCAGGCATGACTTTCCTTTGGTGAAGCCACACTAGCTGTCTTGGATCACCCACTTGTCCCTCATGTGCCTTAACTTGTCTTCTAGGAGAAACCACTCCATGATCTTTCCAGGCACAGAGGTGAGGCTCAGCCTCCCTAGGTCTCTGAGTCCTCTTTCCTCCCTAACGTTTCCCTTTTCCAGTCCCCAGACTGAACAGCCATGACTTTTCAAATATGATGGAGAGCGGCTCAGCAACCACATCAGCCAGCTGCCATATGGTCCTGGGATGCAGTTATCTGGCCCCATGGACTTGTACAGTCCATTTAGTCTCATGAGTAGGTCTCAGACTTCCTCCTTCCTTACAGTGGCGTGCAGTTTGCTCCCCCATTTTCCACCTAGAGATACAGGTTCAGGGATGTGAGAATCCTGGCTGCCAGTGAAGACCAAGACAAAGAACAGGTGTTTTTTAAAAAGGAATACAGTGGAGAGTACACTGGAAACTTGGAGTTACAGAATCGTTTTGATGTAGATAAACATATTTTTATATGCAGACCTTCCAAACCTACTTTAACCAACTTTAGGGAAGTATTGAAACATTTGAGACTTTGCATATAAAAACAATTAAAATACATTGTCTAGTAGTTTGTCCTGATTCAGTTGATTTCCAAATGTCACTGCCATCCCATAAGTGGATCTTTCTTAGATTCTGATTTAAAGAAATGTGTATGGTATCTTCTTTTCAAATAAAATAATCCATAATGACCTTGATTTTTTTTTTTGGTTAGATCTTAATAGTGGAATACCGTCTAAATATCAAATGACCAAAACTAATTTTATATCATATCGGCAGTACCCTAACCACAAATATTTCTAACATAATTGAAAACAAACCTGCTGTATTTAATAGACACAAGGAAGCATGTACTTCCAAATAAATCAGTCCTAAGAAACCTAAAATTCAGTATCATTAAAATAGATGTTTGTTTGGGCTGTTCATAAGATTCAGAGTACTAGAGGCTAATATTTTAATACTATTTAAGAACTAAGCACTTTAAAACAACTCTAGCAATAAAAATAATATTGCTAAAAGTACTTAGAATGCACTGTAACTGGAATTTAGAAATGTGTTACAAGACTGCAGAGTCTGTGCTAAACGGGTACATAGACTATTCTAATCCAGTAATTCTGAAAGTCAGCTTGTGCTCTAGCAGGATAATTCTCTTAAAAGCACCAATTTTAGCTTTACAAGAGAACTTTCCAGTGTAAAGCACCAGGCCTAATGGTTGTTAAGTTGTTGATGCTGCTTGAGAAAAAAACTCTTGTGCTTAACTGAAGTAGATTAGGCCTGAAGTGCCTTTAAAGGAGAAGTGAATGAGCAATATTTATTTAAATACTTATTCATTTATACATACACACAAACACATATATAGGCAAATATTTTTATTACCTATTGCTATCTAGGATAACATCCTTGATTTATAAACCACTTCACAGTCAGTGTCATTCACATCTTTGAGCACACATGTCAGCATAACCTGTGGTTGTGGCTGAGACAAACTATTATGCTGACAAAGAACAGTTTTATCGACCCTTCATTTCTTTGTGTGTCATTTCATTTTATTTTCTCGCTATACAAAGATAAGTTATAAATTGTCTTTGTCTAGACTGTAGCTTTCAATGATGAGCGTAACTCCTTCCTCCATGAAGGAGCAATGAGAAAAAGAAAGGCTGTTGACCAGTCAGCCCGTAACTAACTCTTTGAATTTCAAAAGCTGAACTTGTCTGTGTGGAAGTTAATGAACTTATATGCATTTGCTTCAAATGCAAATTTATTTGTCTTGCTTGTATATAGTTACATTTCCTCCAAAACTAATCATCATTAATTTAGCCTCATCGAATCCTGAATTTATACTATCTCAAATCTTCTGTCTCAAATCGGATTCACAAATAAATAGCAAAGACCTCAAGATTACGGCAGCCTGCAGCACATATATAGAAGAAATAAAGGCAAGAATCAAATGGAATTGTTCCTGATGAGAAGGAGGGAAATGTCTCTCTCTCCACTTTTGGCTCATTTACAAAATGAAATATTTAAAGATTGGTTTCAAATAAAATTGAAACAAAAAAATTAGTATGTAATAACTTTAGATGAACAAATTTTATCAGTTTTAGTGATTAGTTATTTTTATTCCCCTGGATGACCTTCAATTTCAATTAATTAAAAGATGGGATATGACTATTATCCAGCCAACTAGATAAAGGAAATAAATATCATTCATCACATACTAAATCCTAGGTTAGGTTTAGGCTTTATTTCTGTTAGAACTACCAAGAGCTTTTCCTGTAGTTATCAGTCAACTTCCCATTTTCTAGAATCAGAATGACTGAAACGGAAGAAAAAGAATGGCAAAACCCAGATATAATAATATGGCTTTAGGCTTTCAGAGTTTGGCAAACAAATCCCTCCTGCCTTCTTGCTAGGCCCCATGGAGCCATACAAGTGTTCTTCCTTCCTTTTTCCTCTCAGAACTACCAGAACAGTTCTGCAGATACTTAGCTTTGTCCAAAGCCCTCTATGATAAAAGTAGCCGTACTGCTGCCAGAGTGGGTATAATCCTGGAAATTCCACAGTTCTACCCTCAGGGTGTCAGACTTGAGCTAGCACTCTAACTAAGACCTATCTCACTCAGCCTACCACAGGTAGCTGAAATAACATTCCAGATCTTGTATGGATTATGTAAAACACCCATGGATAATGAGGTACAAAGCCCAGCAGGCTAAAGACACTAGTAGTATATAATACTCATGAAAACAAAACACTTACAGCATCCCTGAAAGCATGAAATCTGGTCGGGAACTGGTAACAAGTAAAACAACACGCTTCCATCATGAAAACCTACATTCCCAGGGGATTCTGTAGCTTTTATATTTTCAACACACTTCAAATGTAAAATTTATTTCTTCCATGGGTCGTTTTCTACCAAAACAGCAATACCACTGAACCAGAGAAAAAGCAAAAACCACAGCTATTTTCTTTCTCGACAAGTTACAGTAAGATTTCAGCTGATCCTGCAATAATAACTACCAAGAGGAAGAAGTGTTGGCATTTCTTAAAAATCTTTTGATTACACTCTTAACCATTGAGATCTTTTCAGAGAGGCTTTTCAACATTTTATCAAGAGGCTTGTGAGAAAAATGAGTTGCAGAAAATAGGAAAGTTGATCAGCTAAGAAAATCTTGAAACAGTACAATAATATAACAGCAAGTCTGTCAAACCTAATATGTTTTCTCTCCAAGCCCTCTGTTAAAAGTCCAGCACTCCCTTTAATTCGATATCCTTCACTCTGTAAATATATTAACCAAACAATAATGTTTGTAGAACATTATGACTACTCTTACCTGCTGCTATTAATTAATTTTGAGCAAGACATCCTAAAATCTATATACTCTTTAGCCCTCTTAACTAAGTTCTGAGAGAGGCCACAGTTCTTAATGAACAGAACAGTCTTTCACTCCAAGACTGAAGCATGAATTGCAAGAATGACAAAATTGCTCACTGTAATAATTCTTTCCCAAAACCTGATCGATACCTTCTCTTGAAGCTCATTTGAAGAATTTCTAAAATGTAACACTGCTGTTTAATTTTTTTATTAGTATTATTTTTACAATGTCAAATGGGATTAGGAGGATCAAAATAATTTTAAAATCTTTCCTAAATGTATATTGTGCTTGAGTTTATAGAAATTATTAATGAAATCTCAGTTTTTATCAGTTAATGACAACTTTCTGATTTTTCTCTTAGAAAAACATCATTATGTAAAAACAAAGGAAAAGCAGCAAAAAATTTATAATTAAGTTTCTTCAATTATCAGTACTGGCGACAAAGGAAATGAAATGATATGCCAACTATGTCTAACTGATTCAAGGCAATTATACATTAAATGTGAAAACTGCTCACAAAGGAAATCATCAACTCAGATGAAACAAGAAAGTATTAATACAGAAAACAGGAAATATAACATGAATGAAGATGAAGTGACTGAGGAAAGAAGGGAGGAGAAAAGCCCTTAGTAATTGCAATAACTGTGAGCAGGAGCAAGCAGCTTGCACACAGTGAGACTGTTCTCCAGAACAAACATGAGAGAGCTAAATAGAGAAAACCATCAGATTTAATTTGAAATCATACTCTTGACCCAAACTAAACTGCTTATATAGAGTGAGCCGTAGAAGAACACAAAGACTTTTCTAGTTATTGCATGGAGCAGAAAGGATTCAAACCCCTGAAACAGCATGCAAAAGATTATAAGAAACAGGGCAATAATACTTATGTAAGAAGCAGCTATGATACTTCTATTGCTAAGCACATATAACTGTAAGCAGAATTTTGGAGAACGTGATGACATGGATTGCCATTATAGAGTTGAAGGTTGTAACATACTTAGCTAGCAAAGAGCAATTGGCAACTGATGTACGGGCAGCGGAACAGCACAACTAAGAACTTCTTAAAATGTGATGAGAAATTTCGATTCAAATAGCAGATGTAACAGTCGCCATAACCTATGGCTGATTCCTCAGTTTTCTGGCACCTTACACAAACTATGTATCAGTCAACAATTCCCCATCCAGTGCCAACTTCTACTTCAGGGAAGTCAAAATATCATCTTACCCCAGTGCAAATCTTTGAAGAAAACCACTAATCAAAAATACTCAAACTTTTCCTATTGATACAATTTCAAAAGAATATTTTTTTTCAAAAGGAACAGATGTTTTGAGCAGTCTGAGTGTATTCCTCCAGACGTGGCACAAATGCAACTTTAAGAGCTGAGAAAAAAAAAAAAAAAAAGTGCCTTTGGAAAATTACATCTCAGAATATTTTCAAAACAGTCTTCTAAGTGCAATGCAACTGTACTAAAAAAAATAAAAATAAAAATAAATAAATAAAAAAGAGTATTCCTCACTGGCCACTGTTCATATGCCACATTCAACTTTCCTGTGAATGAGTTTCAAATGAAGATTGTAAAATTTTGATAAAGCAATAAAATCACCATATTTCCTATTATAAGTTGTTTGGTTTTTTTTTCAGTCCGTTGGTTTCCTAAGCCTTTACTGAACACATCACAATATAGGTCAAAGTTTTCACGAAGTAACGTAATTGTAACCCTACAGTGTCTGTTTCTAATTATACTGCGACCTATAAAAGTTAGCTGAGTAATGTCTCAGGGAATACAGAAGACTGAGCATTCAGTTTCACCTACTCAAAAAAGTTACAATCTTCCCATCGAAACATGGGACGCGTGACACTGAACTGTTTAAACATGACAAATATCCTTTTCCCTTCAGAAGTGAATGACAATTGCTTAAACAAAAGATTGTGATTGCAGGGACTTTACATTATCTAGTACAAAGACTGAAAGAAACCGAACAAACTTTTCTCAATATTCAGAAATCTACACCCACAGTTAGATTACAGCACACAGGAAATAAACTTCTTATTTCAAACCAAAAGCACACTAGTCATGCAATTCTTTTTTAGAAGCCGAAAACTAGTGGATTCAAGAGAAAAAATAATGCCTTGACTGATAAAAAATTGCAAACTGATAGTTTATGGCTTTAAACATTTTCAACGTTTTGTAAAGTTTTTCACTTTAGTGCTGTCTTACCTCATTTGTATGGGTGGAGAGTTCAGGTATCAGCTTTGCAAAGAAAATGATTGTGCCATTTCTTTTCCTCAGCTAAAGAAATTACATTCAACCAGTAATTCAGAAACTAAGTGTCTGTTTAAAAGACAGCAAAGTAATCCATAGATTATATGTCACTCAATCCATCTTCAAAGCAAAGTCAACAGCTTTTGTTTTGCATGAAACATAGCAAATAATCTGCTGCCTGTACCTGAGTGACTGTGCAGATCAAGTTTAGGCCTGTCAGTTCTTCCCCTGCACGTCCAGAGCTACAGTCGTGATTTCTCAGCATCCAGATCTGCTGTATGGCGGCTAACTGAAATTTCAGCCAACACTTGTAGACTTGCAATTAGCAAGGTTATTTTGAGCAGTGACCTAAGTTCCAGCAGAATGTTTATGGCATTTTGACAGGAAGGAATCCAGTACAATATTGGTAACCCCCTACAGCTGATCTCAGAGGAGAAAGCCTCTGATTCTCAGAGTAAAAGTAAATATCTGCCCCCCAGCTAACTTTGGTTTTCACCTTAGATTAAATGGAACTGTTTTCTGGGTTAATATTAGGAAGTTAAAATTTATTTTAGGATCCGGTAGATCATCTGCTTGGAACAAATGTATTAATAGGAAGTCATGACTTCCCCGCTAAAGTGATTCATCATTTACAAAATAGAGACTGTTACTTTTGTAATGCTAATATTTGTAACAATTATCTAGTATATTATGAATGGGAGAAGAAAAACACTCCAGAGCTTAACTTACTACAGCTGGTCTCTGTCTTTTAGCTTCTCTTTAGTTATCTTGAAGAGGGCTCCCTCTTCTGTACAGTGCCTTGGCTCCCTCTGCCATTTGCTCTGAATTCCTTCTAAATTCCCTGGCTGTCTAACTATTTCAAAGTCATGTCAAAAGGCTCAGTCATCGCTCCACACCCTCATTCGTTGCTCATGCTCATTCCTCTCTCCCTTCTTTCCTCTTTTTTGTTCGTGGATCATCTTTCTTGTTCCCACCCATTCTCATTCTTCCAATAGTGGCAGCTCTAACCTCTCAGATGCCGTCACAGCACAATCCTCCAACTGTCCCACATTACAGCTCAAAGAGCCAGCTTGTTTGCACACACAAAAAGAGAAGCTTTTCTAAAAGCACCACAAGCAGAAACACCATAAAAGAAAGAGGTTTCCTTTAAAGGAGATTGTAAATACAAACAAAAAAGTTCAATTCCTTCACAAATCATTTAGTATTTTCTACATACTGCTCCTTTGAATAAAAACATCCTAGGCAAAAAAGTTTTTAAGAATGAAGACTATTGAGAGAAATGAAAAAATAAAGAACTTATTTCGTTTTCATTTTAAAATACCCTATGCATACTGAGCTACATACGAATGTGAGATAACAATGAAAATAATTAGGAACAAAACGTGAGTATTATCCCAGATACCAACATCTAAAATAAAGTGTAGATATCAGACAGAGTCTACAAAGAAATGACAAGATTGTACACATGGAGTTGTAGAATAAAGCAATTGTTCATATGCCTTCAATGTGATCAGTGCTTAGGGGAGTACTGCAGTCACCAGAACTGGTGATCTTAAGGACAGGATCATTATCATCACAGATACACATCTTTTTTTTTTTTTTTTTTCCCCAGAAAAAGAATATGTTTGTAAGATATTTTTTACGCATCATCATAAAACAAATATTTGAAAACATCACAAAAGCATTACATTGCTAATGCAGGATAGTTTCAGCTACCAAAAACTGATAATGAAAGTTAATGAAAAAAAATCTTGTTTTTTAAAACCTAGGAATAAAAACCCATCTGCCTTAAAATACATGCACTTCCCATTTCAGATAAATTCCTGAATATGTAAACACGTTGAATTCTATAGGAATAAAATACTTCAGAGTATAGAACAGAAACCTTGTCTAAAGAAATATTTCCAGGTCTAGCCACAGCTGCTAACTCTGTTCTGAAAGACTATATCCTTGGATAATCTTGGACTAATCCACTGGAGAATCTGCCTGGTTTTGCTCAAGTCATTTAGAAAAATGTTAATATAAAGCTTCCTATTCACATTTTAAAAATGCATAGCTCAAAATTATTTTAAGATTATTGAATATCATAATTATATCACATTCTTCTAGTGGTAAATCATGTCAGTTCCAGTTACAAATAATTTTAGTCCAGTTCAGATATAATATATATCTCATAGGAAAAAGTAGAAGTTACCATCAATTGCTATTATATATAGATGCATTGGATACAAAGAGCTTACATCTTCTTTACAAAATGCAGTAAAGTTTTTATTTAAATTCGGAAAGTCTATTTCATTTACATGCAACAGCAGCATGAGACCTGAAGATGCTATGAATCCACAGGAGCTTCCTCTTTTTTTAAGGGCATAGCTTGTAATGTGCCTGGGAAAGAATAACCAATAATTTGTTTTCTCTTTGAAACTACTCAAATGTATCGTATAGCAGGAAATCCATTTCCTGCTGATTATCAGGGAACTCCAACAAAAACATCTCAGCACACTGTTTATATTACTAGCAACTATTTTACTAGCTGGTTTGATTACTTCTTCCAGAAAGGCTACTCATTTCAAATTTGCAACATCACTGCTATTTTTTCAATTGCATACTTGGGCTTTGATTCCATTGTTTTTTCTTTGTATTCTCTTTATCAATCAGGTATGCTACAAACCTGCTACAAAGTAATGGGTTTGTTTTGTTTTGTGTTTGTGTTGGGGTTTTCTTGGTCTGTTTTGCAAACTAAACTAAGAATGTAAACCTGCCTGATCTTTTATGAGTTTGGCAAGCAGTTGGGAACAGAAGTTAATCTAATTTAAAGTGTTAGATTTATATGAATCTTCACTAGAAAATACCTAGTGCTTCAAATCAAAATTTTACAAATAAATTTTTTAACCAATTCACTACCAAACTTTCTCATAAGTAGAATAGGTTTTTATTATATCCTGTTTGTATGAGTGACTTATCATGCATAATTAATAATAATAATAATAATAATAATAATAATAATAATAAAGTGTTACAGGCCACCATATTTCTTTCATTTTTGAGTGGGATGCAAGAGACAAAAATTTGGATCTCTTTTTGACTTGGTATTTACTAAATCACACATATGCAGCTACATACGTCACTGTTCTATTTTGGATAAGATAGTCAAGTCAAAATACCAGGATGGACCTGTTATAACTTAATGAACGTAACTGATATTTTATTATTAGATTTCTTATACTTTCCCCTAGATTTTCCCTAAGCATCTCGTAAGTCATCATAAACAAAAAGTGAAAACGCGAGGGTTAGGAGCAAGAAATAGATCAAAAGCAAAGTAGATAAATTTCACCACGGCAGATTTTGCAGTCTGAGTATCATAATTTAATTCAAAAATCAATTTCATTTAACAACAAATCTGTCCCAAGTGCTGGTCCAATTGAATGTATCCACATCTATTTAAAGCATTCTGGAAAGAAAAAAAAAAAAAAGAAAAAAAAGAACAAATGCACCTGTGCGAAGCACAGAGTACAGACAGTAACATTTCATTTTGGTTAAGAAGAAGCCAGTGATTAATGCCTCTGGCATTTTCCTTACTGGCTTTTAAACTCAGAATCACTGCATAACTAAATCATTTTATTCACTACATATCTATTCTGTATCCCTTTGTTACAGCATATCTTCCCTTGGCACGCAGCAGAGACAGAAGGTTTAGTCTGTTCCTCTCTACACTTCCAAATTCTTTCTTTCAGAATGCAAGGAATAGCATGCTTGGGACACACGCACTGACTTTTTATTTCTTCATGCTAGTGCACGCAAGTGCACAGACAACAGATGAAGCACTTTTCAAGCTGAGTACCCTATTAAGAAACCCTCAATGTGTTATCATAACAAAGTATGACTCAACATATTCATAGAGATTTTTTACATGGAAGACTCCAAGTGGAGCCAGACTTTTGTTTCAACATTTCCTCACACACCTGAAAAACAAAAAGCTCATTAAGGCTACTGCAAAGGAATGCTTTTTCTAAATTGAAATTTTAATATTTCACAGAGAATAAAAAGCTAGACAAATGACAGCTTTAGCTTTTGCCCTGAAGGATTTAATCATGCAAAATTCTAAGTATGGTCTTTCCTGAAATGAAAGGCTGGTTAAAACTGGTTTTCCTTCTCCTATTTCAAGTGACTGATTGTCACATTCCAGACATTTCTAGGCAATATAATTACATCATTTTATTTATTTATTAATGGAAACAGCTGTTACATCCAATATTCATGACCTCTAAGTTTTCAATATCAAGTTATTCAGCTGCTTTTTCAGTCCATCTGAGTTGCAGTGAAATGAAAATGCACAAAAGCCCAAACAGTTTTATTTCACAGTTAATGAACGCACGTATTGTTCCAAGGTAAAAAAAGAAAACACAGCTTAAAGGAAACATAGCATACGAATATTTTGGTCTTATCACTGCTTCAGTGGACTGCCAATACCTTATTCATCCCACAATGAAAACCAGCACAGTGTTCTGTTGCATAGTTCACATTACTTCCTACTAGGGTTTGATATACACAACTGTATGCATTATGTGTGAATAATTCTTAGGGACTTCATAGAAGGAAAAAAAAAAATAGGGAAAGCTCACACAGATTTTTAAATCAGAGCTCATAAATTTCTGAGGATATGTGGCAACTCATAAAAGCAGCCTCTTTTTGAGCTCCAGGGTTAGCCTATATTCTTTGGGTTTTTTCTTTGTTTCGTTTTTGGTTGTTTTGTTGTTCTGGTTTTTTTTTCTGTATAAGAAAACTTGAGTACACTTGGATAAAAGAAGAAATTTAGCATGTTTCTACAGTTAGAAAGATACTTACACAATCAAAAGAAGTCAAACAAAATCTATTACTGTTTAGTTAATACACATGGGCATTTCTCATATTAAAATTTTATCATGCTGGATACTTTACATTTCCACGATTTTCTTATATTGATGTCTTCACCTTTCCCAGCCAATAATGTGCAGCACAAATCATAAAAGCATATTTTGAATAAAATACATTGTAAACAAAACACTAAAAGAAAACTACAATTACAAAGAGTGAAGTTACCTTTAGGAACAGACTAGAAGGTTTTGGTTTCCAGTAAAAGCCACTTTGCATCTGTCAGGTCTGCATCATTTCAAGTGCTCAGTAGATGTGATAATGCTAACGTATGCTATGCAAACAACTTAAAAATAGCATGTAAAAAATACTGCCAGTTCTGCCCATCCAGAACTGGAGAAGTGGTAATTCTCTAATGTCTAAAGAAACTTCTTGGGTTATAGGCAGCACCCTCTGTTCAAGCCAACCCATATTGCACTGTCTCCCACTAACTCCATGGTCAGGCAGCTCTTTCTCTCATCTAAAGCACTGTAGAAATTGAATGTTTCTAGAGAGTATGAGTGTAAGTATTTATCAAATCAGCATATACGTAATGCATTCATGTTTCCCTAGAAACATGTATCCGCTTTACCATTGCAAGATCAAGCATTTTTGTTCGTCTTATTACACATTTTTCAAATAGACGTTAAGAAATAACTCGCACCTTACTACGATGTGTACACTGAGAGCTTTTTTTGCTCGCTTGTTTGCTCGTATTTTGCCCAAGCTGTAAGAGCAGCTGCTGAAAGTTCTCTTAGCTGTGGGAGCGCTAGATGGTGCTGCAGCACAACCACAGCTGCTGCTTTCTTTTTATTTACAAATGCAGAAGTTACGAAGAACTGTAACTAAGGACTAGGACACAGAGGCATTTTCATGTTTCTTCATTTCTTCAAAAACTCTAGCTTTCTAGACACCACATTTTCTGTGTTTTTCTCACAAGTATATTATGAAATTGAAAAAAGGGAAAGAAAATGAATGTACTTCATAAAAGCTGTACACTACACACAACACCAATATTTTTTAAACTTCTAATTTGTCCTCTTAAGGAAAGCCTTCCTATACCGTGAACCAGGAAGACAAATTACAAAGATTTTCCTACAATGCTACATGACACAAAACTTGTACCATGCAAAGCAATTGCTCTACTGGGGATGTGGTTCAATAAAGACATTTTAAATCTTTGTAGAAATAACACAAGGTACAACATTATAAATGTGTTATTTCCATTCCAAAAAAAGCAAACACTCAAATGCGTATTACTAAATTCCGTGTTTAAGTGATCTCATAGTTCAAGTGCTACCAAGATGCACAACGATGCCACATGCATACTTGTTGTACTATACCCTAAACACACATTAATTCTTAATTTTTCTGCATATAACCAAATAAAGATGCTTGATTTCATGTAACATTTTTGTTGTTAACTTTTTCAATGGCAGGCAGCCATCCATGCACTGGCTGATTTCCAGCTGCAGTTGGGCTCTGCAAGAATGAAGTCTGCTTACATGTAATCTTAAGAAAGTGCAGCCTCCAAAGTGCACCTGAAGCACTGGGCAATTTCAGTTTGATTGAGAATTGTGGAGGAATCATTGTACATTTCTACTGAATACTTGCTTCTCAACAGTCATTCAAAACTACCAACATTAATTTATCTCCTTTTTGTAAGTGTTAATAGCTCTATTTCTTAACTGAAGGACAAGGTATTCCAAGAAAAGCCACATTCATTCTGTTGTAGTCCCTAATAAGGGAAGATGCAATATAAAGCTTAAAAACTCCATTAAAGTCAGCAAGACTGGATTCTAGTAACACAGGCCAGTGTGTGAACACACAGCCAACTCTGACCAGCTGATTTGCTGTGGGAACACACCACAATCACACAAGAAACTCTGAAGCAAAAGCAAGTCCTAAGCTCTAATTTTTTTTTTCTTTTAATGTATTAAAGATCTTAAATAATTTTCTATTTGCATTTCTGTGGTCACAGAAATAGGAGTCAAAAAGTCTGTGAGAGGGAAACATGGCCCATCCACAGAGAATGGCACTGTCCTCCACTCCCCTGCTTTATTTCTGATGTAGGAAGTGATCCTTAAACACATGTTCTGGCAGGTTACTGCCCTCTGCACAGGTCATGGCATTGGTCCATGCAAGGAAAGAAAGAAAACTACTTTTTGAAATGGCAATTCAGTACAGTAGCTGATGACTCAGCAATGTGTTTCAGTGAAGGACAAGCAGGAAAAAAAAATGAAAAAGGACAGGAATCAGATGGGAACTTTGAAAGAGGAAAATTGTGAGAGAAAGAGACTAAGCAGAAAGCAAGAAAACAGAGGAGGCTGAAAAATAAATCTAGTAATGCAAAGAAACTGCTTTGCAACTTCTACAAAACCCTTGAGCTGGTCCACATTAATCCTGTGTATTCTTTTGAAGAGAGGAAAAAATACTTCACCTGTTTCTAGAATACCTGTATAAAGTGAGTTATTTCCCGTTAACTTCTCAAGCAACCTTTAAAATAACAGAAAGCTATGTTTTGAAAACACAGTAGCAAAATGCAACTGACAATTAAAAACTAGTGCAAAATTCATAAATCAGTCCCAACTGTAAGCGTAAAACAGAACAGTGATTTAAATTGCAGCAGAAATCAGCATGAAGTCTTTCTAGCCAGATTGTAAGTTAGATGCTGTATTTATTCCTTAGCATTAAAAAATTAAAAATAGAAAGAAAGCAGTTGAGAAAGAGATGTAATAATTGTTTCATTTATAAATAAGATCCGGAAAATGTGGAAGAGTTTTGAGTCAGGACCTTGCACATCTCGGATGAAAAGAAAAAGTATTTCACTTCAATTGTAGTGTGGTAAAAAAACATGCTTTCCACATTTCTTACTTATTCTACTTGAAGTTTGAAAAATAATATAGCACTGTGAGTTCTTTGCCTTTGAAGGAAAACAATGCTATACTCAACCAGAGATGCAATATTCCTATTGTGAAAAGACATTGGCTCCTTTCCTTTGTATGCTTTCCTGTTTAACTCCACATTAATTCCTTACACTGAACTGCTGATTGAGATTCATAAATAACATAGAGGTTTGAACTACTCTTTGAAGAGAAGATAGTATTTGTGTGGTTTCATATGCAAGAATCAAATGAGGCTACACACTGTGTAATATTTGCTAATGTAATGCAATGTGTCAAAAGTATCCGCTGCAGGATATGATGTGAAAAAAACAAGTACAAGAGTTCCCATAGCTGATAGTGGAATTAAAATCAATGTGTAACAAATTGTTTTCTGTCCACAACTAAAAGGCATCTGAACTTTCAGGAAGTTCCTGAAAGAATTCTTGATGATCTCACTAAATATATATTTTCTCCAGAGGTTTCATTACATCTCTAAGCATCACCATATGAACATTTTCACAAGCACAGTAAATGCAGCTATCAGCTCTTCTTGACGGGAAGGGGTGGGGTCCAGCTTCTTCAAACTCCACAAGGAATTATTTGGCTCAGATCACTTCCTAGCCTCTGTGTATGCCCCACTGAAGGAATGCCTTAATTCTTCAGTACTTAACAATTAGTCCTACAGTTGCTCTGCTGCACTACTTCACTGCTGTTCTCTTTACACTGAATCATCTGTTTCTTTGAAATTTTTAAACTTTATATTTCAAGTCATTTTATCATTATTACTTAACTCTGAATGGCAAAAGGAGTGTTCAAAGCACAAGACAGCTCAGACACTGCTATGCCTATTCAAGTCATCCTTGGAAATATCCCTCCTCCTTTTACTGTAAGTTTAATGACGCGATGATTCTTGTAAATGTACAGATTGTGAAATTTATACATTTGCCTAAAATCCTAGACCTAATTAACTTTTCTAGCCATCCTTGCTTTTAAAAAATAAAGCCCCAAAATAACAGTTGAAGAGCAAATAAGAAAATTCAGTTTAGTATTTCAACTCTATGATTTTAGATCATAGCTGGCTCAGATTTTGCAAACTTCCATTTGATGATTTTATCTTCTCGTTGCTGAACAGTGCTAGGATATCATAATAAATTCCAGTAATATCTTTCACAGGAGATGATGAAGTGGTTTATAAGCCACTCTGTTCATTCTACGCAATTTAAGAGCTTTAAAAAAAAAAAAAAAAAATCAATTCTGTCCCTATTATTCTAGAAGTTATTCTGATACTTCTAAAGTACCCAGACATGCAGATACTTTACATCACTTATAATGTAACATTACTCCTTGAGTACAATTCTTACTTTCCCAAAAAATATTAGTGATATTGTCAAGTCAGACATTTTTATTCTGTCACTGTACTAAATAGACACATAGGGAATAGAATAGCCCTCAATATCTTATGAAGAACAAGAGACCGGTTATTGAATAACAGCTCAGCTTGTGGCAAAATGCAAGCACAGAGATCTTAAAAATAGAGATAGATAAAATTATGTTGTAAATTCAGTAGGATCAAACACTTTAGGATAGATAAATAAGAAGATTTTTGGAAAAAAAAAAAAAGATGAATGAGGAATAAGTGGATACGCAAATACTGAGGTAGTAGGGGCACTGAATTTTTTTAATTGTATTGTAAACATGCTATATATATGTACATATTTATGCATGTACATGCCCCTAACAACTAGAAAAAATATTTCAGAAAGTTTGATCAGATTGGAAATGTGAATATAAAATCATCAACTTCTCGCAATTTACTATATAAACTCTTACCATATAAACAAATCTAAAGAACCTATTCCACAGAAAGATTACTTGCTTTCTTGCTTTTTGAATATATATACAATTTCTGCTCAGAAGCCCATGTACTGAACAGAACAAAACAGATAAATGACACTACCCAAAGGAAATACTGTATGTAGTAGCTTGATTTAAGTCCTTCCTGACATTTTTAATCATGGATAAGGGCAGATGAAGTTTTAAGGGCAAATGAAGATAGAAAAGCAATATCGTTCACTGAAAGTTGCAAGATGCATTCTTAGATTACGTAGATTATGAAAAATGCATTTAGTACACAATGGGAAAGGGAACTCAGAACGTACTAGTAGATTAAGTGAACTTTTATATTTTGTGAGAACTTCTGAAAGGTCTGTTAGAGTTTTGGAGTGCTATGACATTTAATGTAGTGCTGCTGTTATGCCTTCTGTGTTATATGTTTTTCCCAAAGAGAAACACATCCAAAAGAAAGAAAAAACACAACAAAAACCATTCTGGCTCCACAAAAGCTATTATCTTCCTCTGGAGAGACACCTACAGGGAGAGAGCATGCATAAAGATTTTAGGGATGGGATTGGTGGCTATGAATTTCTCATTTTACTCACTGTTTCTGCTCATTCTGCTGTAAATGGTTCAGCTCCTGTTCAAAAAGGAAGCTGCTTCTCCTGTCTCTGATTCCACACAATTTTACTAGTGACAGTTGCGTGGAAGGCATTGAAATAATTAGATCAAATTTTTTGCATGTATGTATGCAACAATGCTAATGCTTCCTTACATACAACTCAGGGAAGCATAAAACAACCCAGTAAAAAAAATAAAAAAATCCAGCTGTATTTACAACCTTTTCCAGAAAAGATAGTATTACACCAACACCATCAGTCAGACATCAGCCTGCCCCTGTGCTTTTGTCCAGACTTGCCGCCCAGTTCTATTTGTTAGATGCAAGACACAAGGCCTCCAGAAGATTTGGAGCAACTCTTAAGAAAACCTCAGGGCTCAGCACAGCTCCCACTGACGTGGGGTGTGGGTAAAGGACACAGTAACTCCATCCTTTGGAAGGCGCTCATACACAGCACAATCACAGTGTTGGAACTGGGAAAACAGTCAATGCCATGGAAAGAAAATATGTGGGAAATGGGGCACAGTATGAGTATGCTCATTCTTAGGGCAACAGCTCTAAAGCGTAAACACGGAAATAAAGATACAGAATTTACCTTTCCCAGGTAAATAAGCCACTTCGTGTTGCGGTGCTTACTTATCAGTTGTGAGATTTTGCTTGATTTACACAATTCACAGAAGGTTCTTTACTGGTTAGCTATACAGAAAGGGATTTTCTTCTGAGGGAGAATTCAATTAATTTAACAGGCAAATACCCAAAATAAAAAAATTACAAACTAATGGAATTCATTTATGCTTACTGAAATTCAAGTGTGTCACATTACTGAAACACTCACATTGTATTTCTGACATTCAGACAGCAGTCATTCTATCATCTGAAATTTCTTCTGCCAACTCCTTCATTATAAATGTTCATCAGAAAATTCTGACAACAAAGCAAACTGAAGAATTCCCTACATTTTGGCAATTTTCTGTGCCTGTTTTTTGGCTGCTCCCTTAAGCATATTATAGTTTTCTTAAATACCTATTATAAGTTACATATAAATTAAATTGAAAAAGCAACAAACCCTGCCTGTATGATCTCAAGAAATATGTCCACAAAGCCTACTAAAGTATGTAAAGAAAAAAAAAAAAAAAGTGTGAATATAATAGCTCACTACATAGATCAGAAATAAATGCACATTATGAAAGAGAATAATATCCTTCCTTCTAAATTTTATACAGTCTCAAACTAATCCTCAAGAAATAAATCACCAGCAAAATTTAGGTAGCAGCGCTTTTTGTGTGCTTACATTTTTATACATATTTAGTTATAAGCGTATTTATTAAATCGATTATTTCGATCACCATTGGTAAAAATTGGCATTCTTAGTTTCAAAAGCAAACAATATAGTAACACTGACTTAATTTTACAAGCTGTCATTACTAACTTATACCTTCAAGATAATATTGATTTTTTTTTTTCTGGCAAATCTAGGCATCAGCAGTCTAATTCTCAGAATGTAGGCACATACTAAAGAACAAAATATAGTTCTCAGGAAGTTTTAGTTATTTTGCACAACGGCTTCACATGCAACATTTTTCATCATATTTAGAACTATTTATATAATTACATCCAGTAAACATTTGTGTTTGCGTGAGATAAGTGGGGAGAACAAAGAAGACTAATAGGTAACATCTGCGCAGAAATTTGATATTTACTGTAGTATTTCTCTAGTGACCATGGGCAGAATACATTAGATCATGTTTCTAAAGCTTATACTAGCATATTTTAACACAGAAGCAATAAGAAGTGGGAAGACAATCATAGTATTTGATCAAAGTGCACTCATTTTTTCATTGCTTAAGTCCAAATAAGTTCTGTAACAAATATAGATACCTGAATGATAGTAAGCTTTGTAAGTTTGAGTACTGTTTTTCTTCTTTGGTTGGTTTTCTGTGTTTTTTTGTTGTTGTTGTTCATTTGGGTTTGTGTTTTTGTTTGTTTGTTTATTTTTTAATAGCAGACATTTCAAACCAGATAAAGGAACAGAGTGGCTTATCAGTTAAGACTACTGCCAATTCTGGCAAGTCTACAACAGAAGAAATAGATATGTTATCACAAGCATCAGAATAATATGGCCACTGAGAAGCATCAAACCAAGGTGAGAAGAAGAAACAGCCCCCTTTCTAATGTCAGAGAAAGACAAGAGGTAGATGAAGTATTCCAGCGATGCTACTAGAATAAAAGGAAATTACATTTTTGCCCTTTTACGGGTCACCATAAAGACGCAATAAAGGTCAGAGTTCCTAATTATAAGAAATTGAAAAGGTCACTATAAACAATTTTGAAATTCTGATTTTTAAAAGAAAATGATACGGATAATCTGTTGAAAGTACTCATAAAAGTATTTTGGTCCAGCCTTCCCTATTTATTCAATAAAAACAGTAAAGTTTAATATTATTTACACAATAAAAGCCTACTAAATTCCATATAACAGTATAAGAGAGAAATACTCTCATTTTATAATTTTTTTAAATGTTTGTAATGGAACAAGTACAACAAAGGAATAAACTGTATCTAATTGCAGATGCATAAGAAACAAATGTCTTCTAATATCTTGGTAATTCTTTAAACTCATCTCTTATCAAGAATTAAAGTATGAAGAGAAAAACAACTAAAAATTCTTTGGCCCCATAAGTGGAAACAGAGGTGGCAAAAGGATAATGGCTACATGCCATTTGACTGCTATCCAAAGAAAATCACGTTGTGAGGAATTTGGAGGAAAGGCAGAAGATCCAGTAAATAGATGTTTGTAGTTGGTGAGGGATCCTGGAAACAGAATGTCTGGAATCTTTTTATTTGGAAAGAAAAGATCAATGTCCTGTAAACATCTAAGACATTAGGATAGCACAGAACGTGCTTACCTGTTTATATGGCAACAGAAGGTATGTTCAAACCATATGTATGGCAGAGAACTACTTTGCTCCACAATAAGTTGACTTCTCACATACAAAAGTTTATATCTGATTATCCAAAATGACACTGCAAGCAAACTGAGATTTTTTCCTAAGCAATCAGTAAAATAATCAGTGAAATGAAACACTAGAACCTTCCCTGAGATGTTTAAGGAATATACAGAATAAGCAGAAGAATGGCAAGATGGATCCAAGTCAGACGCCAGGAGGATTCCAAGAGGACATTTTCTGTAAAAGCAAGAACATGCAGAATAAAATAGCAAAATGGATCATGAAACTATCCCAGCAGATGCTGAGGACAGAGTGCAGACTTCTAGATTTGCTTGCAGTAAAATCACAATTTTCTTAATCTCTTTTACAAATATTTGGTAACAATTGGCCACAGCTTCATTGAATGTGTCAGAGAGACGAAAATGAATCTCGGCACAGCTCAAGTTAAGAGTGATGATCAGACAAAAGGCTAATATAAGGCACTCCAGACCCTGGAGAGTTATGATGCATCTACTATACTGAAATGCTCATGTGAAGCTGAGCTTTCCAGGAAATTTCCCAAGGGATGATAAAAGACAAGTGTCCCACTCATGCTGCTTGGCTTGTTCTGAGAGAAGGCATTGCAAAAGTTAGAGAAATATTTTTTTCAAAGGATCAGCTAATAAAGCTCTAAGTCATGCAACAAATAGATAGACAGGAAAAGCTCAAATTCCCAGGAAAACAACCACAAAAAGAAACAGAACTCCTGATTGCAAAAAGAGCACAAGCACAGACATATCTGCAGTAGGAATCCGAGTAAATCTTCATGAGAGGGATTACCTGAGATTTACAGAGATTTATTATTATTATTATTTAGGAAAAACAAATGAATAGCAAGTCTGCTAAGGGCTAGATCATCAAACCAGCCCTTCACCACAAAAGCCAGCTGAGAGCCAGACAGAAGAGATATCTGAAGCAAATAGGAAACTGCATGAAAATGCCATTTCACCTTTGCTAGCTGAGAAAAACAAACAATGGAAAAAATGTCATATGGACACAGTGTAAAAATTACATTCAGAAGTTACAATATTATAGGCTTTTATCCTGTGTTTATATCATTCATTTTTGTCAAAGAAAGTTTGTTAAATCTGCAGATGACAACAATGTGTGCATTAAGGGGAGATGCTTCTGGAACACATCAGATTATAAGTCTGGAATCAAAAAAATCACAGATGCACTAGAGTTAAGGTGTGGGGAGAATTAAAAAATAAAAAAGTTCAAAGTACAAAGACAAAATCCTACATGTGAAGTTGTACAGATAACACTGATAAGAAATTACAAAGTGCCATAGAGGAACTTGGGAGTTACAAGGAATCACAAGCTGAATATGAATCAATCATCTCCTGCTGTCGTGAAAAAAGAAAATACTAAATTGGGGCACACCATTTGAAAGATATGTGAAACACTTTTTCCAGTCTATGCAGTAGCAGTAAAGCCTCACAATGAGCTCTGTGTCCAGCATGGGCACATCATTTCCAGAAAGACACAGATCAGCTGGAAGGTATACCTCAGAGAAGTGAGAATTATTATAGCATTAAAAAGAAGGAAAAAAAAAAGAAAAAAAAAAAAAGAAAAAAAAAAAGAAAAAAAAGAAAAAAAAAAAAAAAAAAGAGTATCTGTATGAAGTTAGATTTTTTTTTTTCCCAATATTATAATAAAATGGTTCATTTGGAAGGAACCTACAAACATGACTGAGTCCAACCGCCTGACTCTTTCAAGGCCAGCCAGAAGTTAAAGCATATTATTCAGGGTGTTCCAAAAGCCTCCTTGAACACCATTCTTTCAATCTAAGCCACAGATCAAGAACTCAACGTTCCAAGCACTGGGCAAGCACAAAATAACAAGACTATCCCTAACCATTAAGAGCAAACAGAAAAATCTATTAAAAAATAATAGAGGGGATACTAGAGAAAAATGCTTATGGATGTTCTGTAGATTGCCTAAGATGTTGAATCCTTTAGTTATATTTTTGAAGTTATTTTTGGGTTAAATGAAAAGACTTACTTTTGAGGTTAAACTGGACCAAAAAGAAACTTTCAACAGCTCTAAAATAAGAGGTTAAATCAAAAGGAACTTTTCACCTCAGACACTAGAAGTGACCACATTATAACGTGAAACTAATTCCTGAAATCAATCAGTGTAAAAATTAGACTAATGTTAGATCTAATCTGCTTTGAGATAGGATCACACATTAGGAACTACCTCTTGCCATGTTTATAATAGAGCAGTTTTATACTAACGGTACAAAAAAAAATTTTGCATGCAGACCGATTATTTCCATGTATGTATATACGTCGGTAGCTCTGAAAATAATGCCTATTTATTTCTGCTGAAAATACAACAGCTAAAAAAAGCAAAATAATGCTATTTGATAAAGCAAATTCTCATCTACAAAACAGTTTTTCAACTTAGTCACCGCAATTAGCTATGCATTTTTGCCAGCCATGAAAAACTGCCTGCATGCTGTGCTCATAGAACTCTGCATGGCCATCTGGAACATAGCTTGTCTTTCACATTGCTATTGCCACTGCTGAAACACACCACCCATCATCTCAGTGTGCTCACGTCCATTCTCTAGTCTCTATAAACATTTAGCGAATGTCAATTAATGTCAATAGGTACAATTTTTT
Source organism: Meleagris gallopavo (assembly GCF_905368555.1). Classification (NCBI taxonomy): domain Eukaryota; kingdom Metazoa; phylum Chordata; class Aves; order Galliformes; family Phasianidae; genus Meleagris; species Meleagris gallopavo. Next base: position 34,420,699 of record NC_139408.1, on the reverse strand, counting down.
ATGCATGGAGGAATTCAGTTCCACACCTTTGCTTCATATTTACTTTTCTGTCAGATGCTGTTTTGTCAGATTGCCCCTCTGCTGCCATCTGTCACTCGACAACAATATGTAACAGAATATTGTCAGGAAGGCTCAATCTGTATTTCCATACCACCAACATCTGCCTCTGACATCATGGGCCAACATAATAAAATAGGAGGCATTACTTTCAGTGAAGCCCTCGTATATATTAATTACATATTCATGCATATATGAGATGTTAGTACTTCACCGTTTACAATGGGAAGAATGGATAAGGCTTATGCTCATTGTGCTGGTCATAAACCTAACATATAAAAAACTCTTATGTTACTGTTCAATTTAGTAACATTAATTTGTAAATGTGCTGACTTCATCTGATGACTGCATTATAATTACTTTTATTCCATTTACTGAAAATATTAATCATGGCAAACGAAACAGCCTGGAGAAAATAGCTTTTTTCGCGATGCACTCACAGTTATTGATGTCAGTTATCCTCAGATGCAATGAGATAACTACATCCATGTTGACCACTTTTCCTCCTTCCTGAACATGTTACTTGCCTCCAAATAAAGCATGAATTACCATATTGCTCCATTTATCATGCACACTTGAGACTCTAGGCTCTGGAAATCTTTTAACTAAAGCTCTAGAAATACTTAACATCAGCAATTGTTAAGTGATGTAATGCAAGAGGATACAACGATAGAGAGTTTGAAATATTTCTAAAGCATTTCTATGGTACTTGATTTTACAGATTGTTATTTCTTTCTTGCCTGTACAGAGCTTAAAAGGCAAGAAAGTTACAGATTTTTTTTCCTAATGTCTCTGTTAACAATTGTTGGGGCTTTTTACTGCTATTCCAGATCTTTTTAGAAAATAATTTTTATAGTCAACGGAAACAATAATATCAAATATTTCAAAAATGTCTTAAAATGCAAATCATTATAGAAAAAGAGAGCTTCTCTGCGAGTCCAAGGTCTGTACATGCATTGTTTATTTATTACAGCCTCAGTCCCAGCACTCGTCACTGGCTCACAATTGTGATAACGGTGCATAATTGAGATTCTTATGTGTTATTCTTCTGCCCTTTTCAAAAGTTGCATTAACCAGGTCCTTTCCTAGCCCTGAACAACCCCTAGGTGATACAGCAACTGCTAACACGGAAAAAAAAGCCACCATTAGGAATGCATTTTAAGAAGTACTGTTGAAAATGCTACTTAACTTCTAAGAAGAAAACTGTAAGGGATGCTCTTAATTCACTGACTTCCATTTGGAAATAAAACATCTTCTTGAATGCATGAGGGTGAATAGTATGCACGGAACAATCTGATTACCAGCTGGCACAGGTCAGTTCTATGTGTACTCTGAGCTGGCCTGAAGCAGTGCGCAGATGATATCCACAAGCTTCCCGGCTCTTCAGTTTCAGCTGAGCTCCAATGTTAATTTGGCCATAAGCAAACTCAGATCAGTGCAACACAAAGTCCAGCAAGATTCTCAATATTTGCTTGTAGAAATACTTTTTAGACATATTCTCTTAGAGTCTACTGAATTTTGTAGACATAGGCCAGCACACGCTCAAAGACTAGCAAAGTCTACCCCAATTTTCTCAGAAAAAATGGCATGAGCATAGATCATAAAGAACTCAAGACTGATTACAGTACAACTGCTCTTCAGATAATGCTCATACACAGAATTGTATTTTAAGACAGCTTAAAGCCTCAGTCCAAAAATAAACATAAATAAAATACCATTGTGCTGAGTATGAAGGAAAACTATGTTCACATAAACAGGCCTCAGAATACACAGCTCTGAAGACAGCTCAGTCTGAAGAGTGAACATTTGCTTACTATTTTTGGAGGCTGTTTGCTTCCTTCAAAAGCATGTTTAGTGTGCTGCAATAAATCCAGCCATGCAAATGAACATGCACAAAAGTTCCAGAGAATATTTGTTTGAATTTTGTTCTGAATTTTCATTGAATTGTTGAAAAAAAATTAGATTTGGGATCAAGAGAGCTATAATTATTTAAACAGACTTAATTTCAGTTGATGAGTTGATGGAAGAAAGATTTAACAAAAAAAAAAAAAACCCACAGATTTTTAAATTCCATTTTATTTCCAAATCTAGTCTCACTAATGCATTTTTTTGCTGAAAAAAAAGTGATTGAAAAGTGACTGTCACTATTCATATCTTATCACTTCTTATTGCTTACTATGAGTAAGAGATTTAAAATTATATATATTTACTGTTTGTACGTAGTCCTATCTAAGTTCAGCCTTGAACATAACCTCCTTGTGACTGAGAGCCCAGGCATTAGACCTATGCTCTTTTTATCCTACTGCTTCAAGTTTCAAGTGAGTAGCCATACTTATTAGGAAACAGATTTTGGAGTTTTATGAACTTAAGCTCATTAAAATCAAAGAGAATATTTCTGGATATTTTCAAGATAACTGATTAAATGTCTTTTAATGCTTTATTTGCTTCTCTTAGAGTGTGAATGTATTCATTTACATGGTTATGGCTGCTGAATCCAGTGATAAGTAATGTAAAAAAAAAAAAAAAAAAAAAGTATGAGAACGATTCTCCTTTCTTTCTCCCTGAAAGAGATTGGTCTATTTTTTAACAAAAGCTGCCAGGTATGATACAGCAATTATGAAAAGGCCTTTTGTTTACTTTGTCAGCAGCAAACCTTAAGAAACCACCTTCATGTAAAAGTGTGCAATGTTAAATTCATCCTACCTTTAGCTGTACTAGATGCACATCCACATGCCTGCTATCCGAGTCTTGCTGGACAGAATAAGTCAGATCCCTGACTCTTTCAGATGTCATTCGAAGCCATGTCTCGATTTCTGGCAAGTGAAGAACAATCTTCCAATCAGCCCCAGTGTGTAGAGGAGGCGGCTTGTCATATTGCTGGCCAGAATCAAGCTCTTTCATGACATCCTCTTCCCCATCTCCATCTACTGTAGGAGTCATGTTTATAAGCATGGGAGAAGCATCAGATGGCATGGGGTCCAGATCTTGTGTTCTCATAGGAGAGAGTGCTACATCCATGGCTAACACAGGAAAGTTTAAAACATAATTCTTTAATATATGTCTGTAAGGACAAAAAAAAAAAAAAATTAGAGACTGCTGTTATGAGACCATATTTACAATAAGAAAAACCCAAGCATTCAGTAGAGTAGAAGTAAATGGAAAATTCAGAGAGGTATTATCATACCTCTCAAATAAATCCTTCAAGTTGCAAATCCAACCGACAAGTTTGAAAATGAACAGATTTTTCAAATTAACTTTCATAATTAGAACAAACAACTTCCTTAAGAAAAATAACATTAGCACATTTCTCCCACCATCAGCTTGGAAATGACAGCTTTTATTCACGAAAAAATCGTGCAGACTTTCTACAATACAAACATAAATAAACTGAATGTCCACGAAGTTACTAAAATCTACAAATTAACAAGGGTCTCATATTTGTAAATTAGCACATATTAGTACATATTACTTGGCCTGAAAGTTATGACTAAACAAAATATATCTCAGGTTTTATGAAATTTATTTTGGCAATTGCCTACTCAACTAATGGTCATTTACAATAAAAATTTTGACAGTGTCCTAGTTTTATCAGTATTCCACATCATAACATCATGTGACAGCGTAGAGACACTGCCCTGCAGAGCTGTGTTTCCCATTTATCTCCAGCAGTCTCATGTGAGTTTTAGCTCTCCAAGGGGAAGATACACTGGGATGCACAGCATTTGTAGGCAGACTTCAGTTTTGAAATTTAAATTCTTGTAGTTTTGTTAGATTAATAACTGTTGCAATACACAAATCTCTATCAAAATATATAGATAAGAATTCTATACGTAAGTGTCAAAATGCATACCTAAAAAAGTCTTTCTATAGGAGTGACTAGTCTCTTCTCACTGGTGACAAGACAAGGGGAAATGGCCTTAAGTTGCACCAGGGTAAGTTTAGGTTGAATATCAGGAAAAACTTTTGAAAGGGTTGTTAAGCACTGGAATAGGGAGGTGGTAGAGTCATCATCCCTGACTGTGTTTAAAAACTGATTGGATGTGATGCTCACGGACATGATTTAGCAGAGGGCTGTTAGTTAGAGTTGTATGGTTAGGTTGCGGTTGGATTCGATGATCTTGAAGGTCTTTTCCAACCTGACTGATTCTATGATTCTATTCTATGATTCTATGACTTCATTGAAGTCCTAGATCTTTATGTTTTCAGCATAGATTTACAATGTTCACTGGAAAAAGGAAAACATTTTGCTCTGTTCCTCTTCCTCTGTAAGCTCTAGCTACATGTAGAAGGCTGCAGTAGACCTTACACCCAAGGAAAAATAAGAATACTTAACAGCATGTTGTCAGACTTAGAGCTAAGTACCTAAAGATCTATGAAAACTTTAATTCAGTAGGAGATGCAATTTCAGAAAAATTCAAATTTGATACATTAGAAATACTTTAATTACATTTTAGCAACTTTTGCTTGCATCTCCATAGTGCTTAGATCACAAAACAGAGGATGTAGTCATACAGCTATTACTTTGGGCAACATCCCAAGTTTTTTATGGGTGATTGAAGACTACAGTTTTGTTTTTAGCATAACAGCAATAAGACAGCAGAAAAAACACCAGTGATTTTCACTACTAAATAAACTACGCTGTATTGAGTTATATTCCTAAATATTTCAGGTAGACTCATGACAACTCCTGCAGAAAGTGAGTACCAAGGAAGCACCCCGGCATCAGTCTACTTCTCATAGTTTAGAACTGGGGGGAGGGAGAGAGGGGAGAAGGGAAAAAAAAAGACATTTACTTATGCTTGATTTTAGGGCCTATCGTGCTCCTATTTAGTAATTTATCTTCTGCACACCTATCACTTCCTCAAAAAAATATTTGAAACTGCTCTCAAGCTGGTTAATATTAATTTAGCACTTCAGAACAAAATTTTCTATCCGTGCAATCAAAGGAAAGAACGAAAAATTTAAATCACTCTCAGTGTCTGCTGCACAATTTCCAACTCCTTCAGCTCAATTTTGTAAAATGCTTCAGAATAAGAATGTGTCAAACAAAAAGCTTTATAGAAAGACTGCATAATATTAATGTTTCAGGATACTGAGCATCTCTCACATTCATCTCTTTTCACATCCCTTGTTTTTCAACTTGAATACTGCAATTCAATGTTGCCATACATACCCCAAATATATTTTGTTAGACAAAATTCTATCTGAAGACATTTTCCCTTAAATATTGTTGCTCATAGCTCAGTTTTATAGCATATAAATGAACTGTTTCATCAGGTAAAAATATCTTATTTTAGACATATTCTTTACATGAATTCCTCTCTCAAAAAGTGACGTTACAGTGAAGTGGATATAGTCTTTATTTTGATATGTTTGCCACCAATAGGTTAAACAAGTCCACCAACAAAACAGTTGGGCTCAAATCACTAAATGATGCAGAAACACAGAAAGTACAGCACTTGTTTAGTGTGTGTGTGAAAAAACTACAAAACCCACTGGCACTCTGCAAGAGTTTTTCTAACATGACTCAGCACTAGCAAGGACATTAAGGCAATTAGCAAACAGAAATTAAAGCATGCTGTTGAAGAAGCAAACAAAAGACAGCCCATGAGGCATGCAGAGCACAGCTCCAGCTCTAATGCAGTGCATTCGCAACCAGCACCCGCCCCAAACCTGCTGACCTGGGTGCTTTTACGATCGTTCAACTTTAGCTCACCAGCATTACAGCTATACCTCCTTAATCATAGTCACTCTTAGAGTCAAGTTCTTTAAGGCTTTTCTCTCTGCCAGATAATACAGCAAGTTGCAGCACTTCAAGAAAATGAGAAAGAATTTGAAAATAGAAAACCCAGTACGGTCTCTTAAAAAACAAACAAACAAACAAAAAAAAACTTACAAAGGTGCTACAACACACTGCCTACTAATTATCAAGGTCTGGGGCACCTTTAAAAAAAAGCCTACACATGCTTGAAAGGAGAAACCGTCACAGCTAGAAGCAACTGAGCCGGAACACCAGCAAGCAGACTGATTAGTACGCAGACTCAAGATATCGCTTCCTGGCAGAATAAAAAGGCACTGTCATACAGCTCTGGTGCAGACAAGGCAAACAAAAAGCTCCTCCTGCTCCCTCCAAAAACTGAGCACAGAAACTCATGGCTTCCCTGGAAGACTCCCGAAACCAGGGACTAGAGCAGGCCCCTTCCAGCTGCTCTCTGGCCCAAAGAGATGCCAGGTGGCTCTGTGCCCTTCCCTGTGGAGCCATGTCTGGGGTAGCCCTGGGGGGCAGATGGAAAAAGCAAAGAGCCCTGCTACAGAAGTGGTGATGCAGGTGCAGGGTTCCACTCTCCGGATCACTGAACATGCTTATGCTGGGTGGGCTGTGACCAGGTCAGCAGCCTAACAGAGAGCTGCACTCATAAGATTCTGTTAAGCCACCAGCTCCTGAAGATAAGTTATCTGCTTGTCACACAATTCTTATGTACACACTTGCATCTGTTGACCCCAGCTTATATTTTTTCCTCTCAATATCCTAATATTTAAGACATTAATTTATACAACACATGCATGGAAGCTAAAACAAGCAAGATAGGATGTAAAGTCCTTCTTTAATTGTTCCAGTATTTGAATAAAGTAGCATCAGTGAAATCAATAAATCTCAGCAATAAATTTTGAGACTTAAAATTTTTTTTTGAACAATATAGATTAAAACATTTGCTAGGAAATGTATGAATGGATAAATCACATCAAGCAATGCTTTGGGACAAATATTATAATGCTGGACATTTTGTGTGACTGACTTCAATTACTCAGTTTGTTATATTTTTGGTTTACTTTTCCAAATTCTGTGAGATGCACAGATAGCAAACTGTAAACCATTATAAAATTTAAAACATTTATTAAAACTGAATACATTTATTCCAGTTACTCTGTATTATATGTTCCTATAGAAAAAAATACTTTGAAAACAAGGTATAGTTATATTTGCCCATCCCAGCAGAACAACTATCACAGCTGAAATTCTTTATAAAATGAACAGCTAAGTTCTACAGTGTCAAATTCTGATAGCACTGGTGACAGCAAGCAGTGCAAAAATCAGAGGCTGGATTTCCTATCAGCCAAATTCTTTCTGTACCTAAAGTATCTGTACAAACTAGGTGGCTTTAAACCTGTAGATGTAGAGCTGAAAACATATTTTCAAATGTCACAATCAATAAAAGTTCATGTATCAATATTTTCAGAATGTAGCCTTTTATCATCATCGTTATCAGTGTAGGAGTGATTTATGAACTCCATTATTAAAAAAATACACCTTAAATTTCTTATTTTCTATCATTTCTGAAGCCACCATTTTAGTACACTAAAAGGATACATTTAAAGATTACACAATACAGCTAAGAGCTTGGACTCTTTCTGGTTGTAGACAAAATTACATAGAGGAATTAAGAGTATATTTTTTTCCCAGGTCCCTTCTATACACTTCTATATGTTTTCATGAGTACTTATATGAAAGGTGAGAAATTCTGTGTAAGCACATGCACACATATGCTTTCTATCTTCATATTCAGTAAGTGCATTATGCCTAACAGATGGCTGATTACCTTCCACTAATCACACAGGCAATCTTGCTCTCCCCTGGTTTTCCGCTCAATCAGATCCCAACGCTTTTATGCAAAACATAGAGTATGTCAACCGTAATATAATTCATCAATCATCACAAGCCTTGAAAGACCTCCTTCACTCATTCTGAACATATTATTCACATTTTCCTTGTTTATACGGTGCAGTACTTTGCCAGCTATCAGATCATCCACGTTTTCCTGCAACAGCAGTCAGCTTCTGTCAAACAAAGATTCATTAAGCATTTTAAGCCATACAGTAGTCCAACCATTGATCAGTGGTGCAGACATTGGGCCGAGTGAATGTTAATGAGCTCTAATTTTTCTTACTGTCACTTATAGTTAAAAATCAACCATAGGCATTATATAGCCACCTGCCTGTCAAGTAAACAATTCATTTCATTCTAAAAAATGGCAAAAAAAAAAAAAAAAAAACCTACCAGAAACTCCATCATTAAATAATTATGTCTGCTTGCTGACTCTGAAATATAATGATGTAAATTTTAGCATCAGGTTTAATGAGCTCATCCATGTTGAGTTTTCTTAAAAAGATAGTCACAATGAATATCTTACACAGCCAACTTTAATTTCCATTTCTTTTACAGTTCAGTAGTCTCAGGAATTCTTTGCCAAATGGCAACGACTGTATTTCAGGGAAAGTGTCTTCTTCAGAGAAGCCATTGGTACATCAAAAACTAAACTGTCAATAACTATCTAGAGAGCAACTTAAATTTAATTTCACATTGACATTATCCATGCTAAACTGATTCTATTTCTGATTTCATACTTGATTTAAGAAAAATGACAATTCAAAGAACTGAATTCTAAGAGATGTTTTACTTTTTTTTTTTAAATCCATATCATTTTATGAATGTGTTCGTATATCAAATACTCCCTTTATCATTGTCCTACTATTAGAATATCAGAATAATTTGAACAGGAAGGGACACTTTTTTCATTTAGAATAGCTGGGACTCGCAGAGGGAAGGTGATGCCTGAACTTCTGCAGGGTACAGACCAAAGAGATATGTACAGTAATGTCAGTATTATGACCAACAATGAGAAACATGATTAGACAGTTAAATGCAATGGACTTAAATTCCATTAAAACATCCACCCCCAAGGCTTTGATGGTACGAAAGCCAGACCACTAATAATTACCAGGAGATATGCCACCATGGATGCTTAAAGTTCCTGATTATAGCTATAAATCAGCAACTACAGTGACTCAGCAAGCTCTTCTGGTATCTGCTGTTTCTTTAATACAAGGTGAAGAGAAATTTAGAACTTGCAGGTATGCAGAAGGTATGAAATACTCCAAACATTTATGCTCTGACTAAATGCAGAATCTTACAAGATTGAAAATTTGGGCAACAAAATAGCAGATCAAACTCACTATAGGCAAACATGGTTTAATATGCAGGACAAAAAAACGATCCTAATCACGTGTATAAAACGGACCTCAAGATGGATGTGACTAATCAAGGAGAACCTTAGAAGGAAAACTGCCCACGTTCTAGAAAAACAATCAGCTCAATATTCAATAGCAATAAAAAAGAAAAGCAAACAATAGAAATATCTAGGAAAAGAATAGGGGGGAAAAAAAAGCAGAAAATTAATTACATAACTATATAAATCCATGGTACCTAGCTGAAATTTTGTGTGAGGAATTTCCCTCATTGCAAAGGGAATCCAGTGGAACTGCAAAAAGGGTTCAAAATAGGCAATTTGAAGGGCAAACAGGAATGGCTAATTGCATCTGTTCAAGTGAAAACTGATCAAGCTGATGCTGTCAGCCTAGAAAAAAGTAGCTTAGAGAATAAAGTAGAGGTCATCTGCCTAAACTAATAGACTTAAGAGAATACTTCGGCCATTCTCTTTGACATGATGTCAGCACATGGCTCTCCAAAGGAGAGCCAGAAGGATTCACTTCAAGTATCCCTTTCAAGAATAATTGACAAAGACCTCTTTAACAATTTCCTGTTTCAGAAAGCATAATGGGGCACTTAAAACAACATTCCTGAACTTACCTCTCTTAAGTTTTCAATTTGTTCGGTGACTTCAGCTGATTAAAAAACTCCAACTTCCTGATTGAAATTCACAAGTGTACATATAGTATTTATTAAGTCAAAATTACTATATACTATAAGAACTTTAAGCATAAATCCAGTGAACTTCTGTCAGAAGTTTTTACCTTTATTGTCAAGTCCCAGAATTTCATAATCTGTAAAAATTGTCCTGTATTCTACTGCTACAAATAATCATTGGTTTAACAGTAGAAGCAACACAGAGCTTTATGTCACAGCAAGACTTTACTAACTCTGCATCTTTACACAAACATCAAATTTACCAAACAACTTATCAAACAGTTCTAGTCTAGTATCAACTGAACTGGAAAAAAGCTAAAAATATTTTTAACTACTCCTCTGAAATCGAGTACTAAAATATTCACACTGAGTCTTGAAATCCACCATGTAGAAAAATGAATACTTGTCGTCTTTAAAATTCTCTTCCAAAGGAATTATCCCGTAAGTGTTCATGTAAAAACATTAATGCTGTGACATATGGTGAACTCTTGTATGAAGCAGCACATAAAATTTATATACTTCAGGCTCATATCATTTTATGTTCTCAGGAAAAAGCAAGGAGACTCAATAAAAATAGTCCCATTAGGTAACTGCAATGAGATGCACCAAACAAACAAAAAACAAAAAACAACAACAAAAAAAAACAACAACCCTGCTCTATAGTACTTACAGACACTGAAAAAGATTGTGTAGTGCCACATTCATACAGATATGATGTACTCATTCAATTATATTGAGATGAATAGTGCTGTTTCCTGTCAATTTCTGATTCAGCACAGGTTTGCCCTGCAGTAAGAAAGAGTGACTAGATGATGATATGGTGGGAAGACATTAACATTAAAATGGACAAAGAGAAATGAGTTGCACCACATTCACTCATCATTACTTCAGAAGCCTTTATCAGGTATAGCTACACCCAAACACCTTAAGGCATCTGTTGTCCTAATTTTCACTCCAGAATATCAGCAGTTCAAGAACAGGGGCAAGTTTCATACACTTGATTCTTCAACATATGCATGAGAAAGTTTATGTTTCAGTGGGATATTTTTGGCTTTGTTTGTTTGTTTGTTGTTATTTGTTCTTTGGTTTTATTTTATTGTTCTTGTTCTGTTATTTTAATCTCTCTGGGTAAAGTCACACTTGTCATTTTAGTGGCCAGAAGCAAGTATTCACAGACATAGCTTAACTTTTTCCTTCAACAGCTACATCAGTAAGATGGTGAGGAACACAAAATAGATACTTGAGGTGGTCCCTGATTCAAAAACTTTTCTCTAACGAAACAATACAAAAGGCCTTGTAACAGAGAAGACAGCAAAATCAAGATGAGGCTTGGTTGAATAATAATCTCTATTTAAAACGGCCTTTAGAATGCACAGAGATTTGCTACCAAATATCTCCTTATAGAAGAAGAATTTCAAAATTAATTTCATAACTTTTATAGCAGCTTCCTCCAATTCTCTCATAAGTATTACTGCCAAAGATTTTTCCACTGGTTTACAGATACATCTAATATTTAATTCTTTTTCTCCCCCAAAGCAGGAAAAAAAACGACGACTTTTTTCCCCAAGTGGGAGTTAAAATAGAATATTTTGCTTTAAAAAAAAAAACACTAAAAATATTTACTATTCTCACTACCATGTAAGGTTTAAGAACAAATAATTTATCTTTTAAATATAATATTTTCCCACCATTAACGGAACACCATAGCCATTGTGTTTCGTCTCAGCCTGGGGATTCAGAGAACTAGGCTGATCTCTCTGGAACACAAATTGCTTTCCTGTACTGAGTCACACCAGTGTTTTCTGCTCTGTTATTTTGGTTTCTAGCACTTTCTAATATCAGTAATGCATACTGTCAGTTGTTTCAGACGTACAGTTATCAGTAACAGGGTATAAAACACTGTCTTCATTTGGGTATGAATTTTTAATGTACATGAAGAGACGTCCTGTATGCAATAATAAACCATAGCTTGTGTAACTATTTTGCAGACTCTATCAACTTGGATAAATCCTGACTTTTGATGTTGACTTACTGTTTACCTAAAAATAGATATCTACTTGTGCAGTGCTATCAGTTGGACAACACCATCGCCTAAAATAATGCCCACAATTGCTTTGTTCCCCCTCTTTCCATCATGCAATTTTACAAGGTAATTTACACCATCATCATAAAGGCATCTCCCTTGTCTACTGTCAAATTATTGTTTCTGGATCATAGTTGGCAGAGACAAGCTCTTTTTTCTCCAGATACATCAATACTGGTTTTGCACATAGAGCCTTCTAGTTTCACCATCATCCACCTTCTGAATAGAATTTTTAAAAAATAATACTAATACTTTCCCATCATACTGAATCTTACAAACTTTTGAAGAAAAGTTATGATAAACAGTATTACTGCAATCCCTGCACAGGGTTCAAGCATCTTTCTAACTTAATCTTGCACCAGAATTTTAGTCAAAATTACAAATATTGGCAATTGGAGAACTTCCTTCTTAAATTCAAAAATCAGCTTCAATACTGATAGCAGCCGGGACATTTTTCAGTATCAAATTCTTTCAAACCATCATATACACTTTTATGGGAACAAAATACACCAGCTCTGGAGATGCAGTCCATAACAGCGAAGTAATTGATTCTGATCTCTCTCTCTCTGATTACTGTTTATTAAAACTAACTTTATGGAAGTCAATAACGTGACAGGAGTAAAATAGCAGGCAGAGCACTGACAACTAAGGAGCAAATGTTTCTACTCTTTTAACTCACACTTTCTTTTACCATAAGGAAAGGATGACAGTCTTCAGCCATTAAAAGTAATTTTTAAATGGGAATAAACAGGATTGGGTATTTGTGGTTCAAATTATTGGAGCCCACAACTCAAAGTATCACCTTTGCCATCTGCTGCACTTGAGGGTTATACTTATTTTATACAGACAGTTATGTTCATTCAGGTTTTTAGTTTTGTCTTGATATGAAAGGTACACATAAGATCAGGTTCCATCATTTCATTAAATGTTTTCAGTCTCAGAGAACTCTCCTAGAAACATGACCTGGGACTTGTATTTTAATTTTCAAGAGGCAGAAATAATTGTGCTTCCTCAAATAGGTACAATTTACTTCATAAGAACAGTTTAAGGATGGTGAATCACATCCCCTTTGCTGCCACCAGCAGGTGGTAAGATATTGACCCCAGACAGTTAGGAACAGATGAGCTGCAGACTTCTTTAAGCATTCCTCACTGACAGTGTACATTCCCACCATTTTCTTAACATTTTCATTTTTTTTTAAACACTGCATAATTCACTAATGTGAATAATAAACAAATTCCATGAAGTAGTCCACAGGAGGTGCATTCAGCTTGATAAAGAAATAAAATTTTAGACCAAGTAACTACAAAGAACAGCAGGATCTTTATAAACTGAGGATTTGAAATGCTTGGATGACCGAGGTCTTTCCTTTGACTATATTTCAAGTCAACTATACTTAAATTGCTCTGCCCCTGGAAACTTCCAAGACGAGGCTTGATCAGGCTCTGAGCAACTAATCTAACTGTGCATGTATGTCCCTGTTCACTGCAGGGGAGTTAGACTAGAGAACCTTTAAAGATCCCTTATAACTCTAAGGAGTCTATGATTCTGTGAAATTCAGGTAGCTCCAACTCAGAAACTTTTTCATCCTACTACCAACTAAGCGCACAGGACATGAAAGAGGAAGACTACAAATAAATGGAGCAGAATGGAGAAACATTGCTTCCAGTTTTATTCTAGATCATCTTGTCTTGTATGCTCTCCAAATTTTTATTAAAAACTATGATGGAATAGTAAATACTGCAAATAGTACCCTTTCATTGTTTGGAACACATTGCTACAAGTCAAGTGCATCTTCAGTTTAAAATTGTTTTTCATTTACTGTGATTTTTACAGCAAAAGGAAATTGTAGAGGTAGAAAAAATTTCTTCAGAAAGCTAGGTAAACATACAACTATGAGCTATATCCCTGTAAGAACATGCTTAATATTTCTTTCAACCAGAGAAATATTCCAATGGAAAACTACTAAGTGTAGAGAATAAAATATAGCCACTTGAAAATTGTGTGCACTGTACATAGAGACAAATGATGATGACTTTTATCCCAGGTGCATTTACAAAAGTAATTTTTCTCACATGAACAATCAATTCGAATTTATATAGTCATGTGCTTACATATGCGTTTCTTAACATCAATTGCCAGATTCTGTATTTATAATATTATGCATCTATTTATTATATTCACCTTTTAGTTTGAAAATTGGGACTAAAATCCTACAGTGCTTGCCCTTCTCTACATGTCACCCCTTTCTAGGTTTGTAAAGCCTATAAAAATTGAGCTTCACGATACAGATTTTTTTCCTCAGCCACATCTACAATTGCAGAGGAACGTAAGATGTTAACTCCTACTTCAAAAACAAACAAAACAAATACTGCAGAACTATTTTCTCTAGGCTATATAGAACTACACAAATATAAGCCTCTAATTCATTCACTTGTGATACATAATTAAAAAAAAAAACACAGTAATTCATTTAAAATATTTAAAATATTATTAAATATCTATATATTTAGTTTAATATCAATTACATGATTTGATTATTTTCAAGTTTTAGTCTCAAACTGTTCATAGTATAAAAGATTTTTTGAGTTTCAATTTTAGTTACTCGGTCTTACCAGTCTCCTCTGATACACTAAATCATGTAGCTGCGATTGCATATATTAATGCACTATTTCTGAAGAATGCAAATTTTCAGCATAAATAAGAACGACTTCTTTAATATAAACTTTGGCTATTCCAGAGACATAGAAAGCAATCCTGAATTTGTAGACCTTATGGTAATCTTGAACATTTAATACAATCACTTGGAAAGGCTCAGACCAGTAACACATAGAAAGTACAATTAAACCAGAGCAACTGAGAAATCTCTATTCAAAGCACCTCAAGAAGTTCTGCTTAAGGCACTTTCTTTGATAGTGAATGCCATTTCCAGGAAGGAGCAGGAAGTAAAACTTTCATTTCTTTTAAGATTTCCCTAATCATTGGCATATGGGGGGAAAAAAAAAAAACAGAACAATGATTTTCTCCTACAAAATCTGAGGAAGTGATTTGTCCTGGAAATATGGCTTCAGGTTGAGTCTGTGTTAATTACTCATGCATGCAGAATAGCCAAGCCTTCAGAAAAGTGATCAGAAAATACAGGAAAACCAATATATTGCATGCTTTCATAAGAACATGAGACTGAAAGAAAAAAAAGTCATGAAATCCTTAATTGTACACTGATTGCAACAAATTTAACGCAGACAAAATGAGAGATACAGTCTCGTCCTTCACTATCCTTCAGTGCCTTACACTGGTCCTCACTGAGGCCATGATGAATCCTTGTTTAGGTCTCCCTTGTCTTACACACTGCAGGTTCTGTTGTCAGCTCTGAAGGCCAGCCTGCCCCTTTGTGGAATCTGCAAACCCTCAGCATCATACAAGCATCATGAACTGGCCACGCATATAAAAAAAGACGCAATATCTAATTTCAAAAAAAATGAAGCTGTATTTAACAAAATGTGTTAATTCATCTAGTGACAGAGTTTTATTCAATCAACTACAAAATTCCTATTTTACATGCCTCATGCTATCGCCACTAAATGCGGTAACATGACTTCACTGTTAGTGTATATGAAAGGGTGATGGACCTAAGTTGCTCTCCCTGAACTGAAGGTCCTATCATTTCTCCTGCTGAAAATTCCATTACTTCTTTTAAAGTCATAGTATAGAAACATATTTTCAGTTCTTACATGACATATACTTTAGAAATAATGATATTTAACCTGTTTACTTCTTACCTGACAAGTAGTCAATTCACTGAATTGTAAGTATAGCCTAAAGAAAAAAAAAATCTACATAAAATCCTACCAATGTAAAACCAAACCAGCATGACGCTATTTAATATTGAAATGTTTTTAAAACCTCAGTCATTCTATCATGTAACCAATCCACAGAATGAAAAGTGTTTGGACCTCTGCTTTTTTCCTCTTCCTTTATGCAAGAACTTGTTCATGCAAGATGCTACCCTGTGCACAATGGAGTACTTTTTAAATCAATGGCAGTATAAGTACATCAGAACTATAAAATTTATGAGGAAAGGGAAGAACATGCTAAGCCATATCTAAGGATTTTTATATCACCTTACCATTATATGGTAAGATGATACAAAAGTCACCTTATCATATGTAGTGCAAGTGTCATGTCAAGCAATATTCCAGTTGACAGTATCCCCATGTTATGCTATGATAGTGTAATGGTAAAAATAAATGACAAATTGATTAAAGATAGCACCTTTAACACTGATTGACATTTTTTGCACTAAAGCATTTACTCCTGGTGCATGGAAGAAAAAATAAAACAGTCTGACAGTTTGAAAAAGAAAACAAATGTTTCCAAATCTTTGGGTTATCCATGTTTAAGTCTGTTTTGGTAAAAACTGTTTCAGCTCAGTAATTTCAATTCTATGACTAGGTCCTCTCCTCTAAGTTGGGGCACACCACTGGTTTACTCCTTGAGTTGTAAGGAGACAGTATGTACTATATAAGTTATAACTGGAGTGCTTCCAAGGGTAATTCATTAAAAAGTGGTGATCGACTTAAATTATATTCTGAACATCTTGTTTTTCATCCATACTGTCCACATAAATTCATTTTACTGTTCGGGAAATGTGTTAGCAGCATCTGACATAGATAATCAGCTCATTCAAGGAGGAGCAGAAGCTTAAACCAGAGGCTGTAATAAATTTGAGGAAAACCACTTCACAGATCCCTGAGGTTTACCTGCTCTAGGGTCAGCCACCAGAGCTCCAGAACAGAGAGAGAAGGGAAAAAAAGATTAATGGTCTACCTTGTAAGTGCAGAAAAGGGCTGTGATGAGCTTCAAAATTTCTGGAGTCTAGTAATAGAAAATAAAAAACATGGATGTTCCAGCTGCAGAAAGCAGAGGAAAATGCTGGAAATGTCTGTGTTCACAGCAGCTGTGGGATGAAATGCCATTTATAGAGCCTGCCACAAATTATATTGAAAAAAAAAATCTTGAAAACAATGAAAAGCTAAGAGGGAAAGAGAGATGAACAGTCTGTTGGGAAGTAATTTTCTTTACAGTTGCCAAAATCTGATAAAATTAAGATGACATGGTTGTTTTTTACATCACTCTTCTGCTTTGTAACTAAACCCTTCGATGATATTTTTAAAAGGAACAGACGCTTCTGTCCTAAATTTATTTTTGCAAAGGCAAACTCCATCATGGACGAGTGAATCTGTTTGTCCACTACACTGAGAAAACCTGATTTTACAGGGGTTACAGACAGTTCTTCTTTGGGATGAAAACAGTTATTTTGTAACAACTTATGAACTCCTTTAAGTTAGACTAGTTACTAATGATGGATGTTGTAATAAGATAGTTGCCTCTCCCAAGCTTATTTTTATTCACTAGCCAACATTTTCAGGAGAAGCAAAACCATGCTCTGACAAGGAACACATGTTACACAGGGATTTCTGCAATATGGAAAGTACTTTTCTGCTCACAGTGCTATCATTCACAGCATTGCTCATCTACTTTCTTCCTTCAGATGATGAACAAGCTATGTCCAACATCATCATTCCATTCTCAATTCTGCTACCTGCTGAATAAGCAGATTACCTCTCCTTGTTCCTCCTTCCATCCTTTCAAGAGCAAGATTCTGAAGCTAATAACTCTTTCAGCATGCACTGCACAACTTGCTGTGAAAAAAAGGGAAAACTATCAGCTATTCTGAACATAGAGCACTTCTACCACCACTCCATTCAGGCTACCTGAATTCACTCAGTTGTAGCAGTGATACACAGTAGCACACTTTAAATAGAGAAGTAGGGACACCTAACTGATAAAGGGCAACCCAGCTTTATTACCATAACATAATTAAAATGGAAGGCATATATTTGTTAAGCAGCAATTGTTTCCAAGGTTCTTTTCTGAAAGAAAAGTATCCCTTAGAAGAAAGGTAAAGCTATGAAAGCAGCTGCCAACTCTCCAATCTGAACTTCATCCTTCTTGATGTTAGTGATGTTAGTAAATTATTGTTTCCTTTTTACTCTGACATGCTTGGTAATCCATATGAACTGAAATGGAAACATAAATGCAGCTGTGCATATATCATAACTTTCATCTGGTTTGCTAACTGTATAGATTTTTTTTCTGGAAGTCATTCTGTCTTTGCTAATTTTCAGAACTTTTTTTTTTCATTCAAATTATTATATTCCAGGATTTAGCACAGTGATTTTATTGTCTGACCTGAATACAAAGATTTTCTCATAAGTTTGATTGTTCTTGTATTCAGATTTATATTTTCAAGTCCTTATAATGCTAACAGCTCTAGACCAGAGATTTCACTTTTTCATTTTTTAACTCTATATTCATTTTATTTTATCTGAGAATTTCAGACTACACTAAAGCCATCCTAAAAAATATCAAATTACATCCCTAATTCAAGTATATAAAATGTCCAGCTTAATTTGTATGTGATATCTATTTCTGAGATAAGCCTGAGAACTTGTCTGTATCAAAACATTTCTACAGTTAAAGAATCACTGGGTACTAATTTCATTCCTGTCTTCTGAACTCAGAAGATTTTATTGTCAAACAAGGAAGATTAGAACCATATTGATTATTTTTGAGAATGTCATCTCATATTTTCTGTACCCTCAGGTACATCCAGAATGACTCAGTAAATGAATTTAAAAGGGTAATCACTGGAATTTATTATACAAGTCATTCAGTGTTTGTCCTTGATATTCTAGACAATTTCTGCAAACAATCCCAGTCACTTACAATGGAGCTGACTGGGAAGGCTCTAGCTAATTTCAAGGGACATAATGCTTTATATAAAGACTAATAAACAACCACGATAGTAAAATTTACACAGATCTTTTACAAGTCTTTTGCATGCAAAATTAGGTATTTTTACTTCCTTGCAGTACCAGAAAGAACCAGAACTGCAAAAATAGATTCTAGATTTGCTTGATACTGTAATTTAATTGTGTTAATTTTCAGCCACCTCATTATCCTGCACTCATATCTCAACCTAGTCCTCTGAACAGATATAATGCAATTGTGTTATGACCTTTGAGTGAGAATCCTCATTGATAATATAATGCAGACTGATAATGATATCACAAACTAGCTTAGCATCACTTTACACACATAAGTCATGAAAATATACATAGCAAAAAGGTAGTTATAAAATCTGCTATTCAGTTTCTCATCACTGAGAACAATTCCTAAGTGGTTGCTTCTTGCATAAAGGAAAGGTCTTTAAAGGTATGACAAAAAAGCAACTGAAAAAAGGGACAGCTGTGAAAAGATAGAAAAAAAAGTTTAAAGTATGAGAGTTTCAGAAGCAACTCCAGCAGTCGCTTCACAAAGAGCTTACACCTTTGATAGCAAAACAGATAATTATCACAGCAATAAGCTACTTAATGTATTTAGAAAGCATGCCAACTGTTTAAAGTTTCAATCCAAATAAAAACACAATAAATTTGAACTATGAAATTATTTTGAAAATTCCCCGTGTGATTTTATCCAAGCTCAGTTACTCCTGTGCTCAATCACTGACATCAAAAATTTGTTTAGACTGTTGAAAGACTAATTAAATATCAATAGCTAAATAGCTTTCTGTCTCTTCCCTTTATTTTGATGTTCCTTTCTATTTGAACTGATTTCTTGCTCCTAAAATTAGTCTTTCTTAAATTCCCCTGGAAGCCAACCTAGTATCCAGTAATTCATAAGTCACAGTTACTTGCCCTAGCTGTTTCAGCCCTTTAGATTTGAGGAACCACAGCTCATCCATTAGAATATCAGCACTTAGGACCATACATTAATATCCAATAAACTTGCATGAGACTGACAGCTATGACACACAATCCTGTGACCTTCCAGCCAGAGATAAAGCAGGATAGCCTAGAACAGAGGCAGCTCTTGGAGACAGTCCCTCCCCACAGGATCTTGACATTTCTTGCTAAAATCATATTTCCCATCTAGCACTATGAATTGCAGACACACCAACAAGCCTTGCACAACTTGCCAGAAACATCAGTATGTGTCAGGAGAGGACAGTCTGTCCTCATTTGCTGAGGTTCTCACCAGCTAAAAGCATTAGAGTTGGTACTGCTTAGGGCCTCTCATACATCTACTCAGTCAAGCCTAAGCAGTCTATGTCACAGTGCACCCACCTCATCTTTTTAACATTTTAAATTAGGCCACGTTTTCTTCTGCTCATCTGCATTTGGCTTCTAATTATGTTCAGGTTATATGTCCTAACTGCACCATAGTTTCAGACCCTGCAGCCTTAGGTCTTGAGACTTGTCTTGAATCATCTTCTACTCAGGACAAATGAAAATGTCCCTTGTAAACTGTATCCAGCTGGAAATAATCTTCATCAAAATTAAGAACTATTTTTTCAGCAATCACTGAGAAACAGAAATACCTTAGATATAATGCATATTACCTTACTAACAATTAAATATACTCTGTGAATGGACAGATTCAGTTCAGAGAAATGTGGTCCTATTTCAGCCATCTTAAATTTATGTCATTGCTTTCATTTCACATTTCACATTGTTAAGTGATTTGCTGTCTCTTCAAAAGAGATGTTCTTCTTTCTATACTCTAACCTGATTGCAGCAAGAAAAAAGCCAAAGTGAGTACAAACACTTCAACTAAATTCACCCTGAAACATAATTCAGAAAGATGAATAGTACAATAGAATATGTTGGAAATTTTGAGTAATATCTTTAAACAGAAACTTGAGAAGATTTACTTTGTGTTACAAAGCTGTCGAAGCTATTGTCAAGATCATTTTCATGATTACTTTAATACTTCCTTAAATAGCTAAAGCTTCTAGATTAATTACACTTTGATCCTGAGGAGAGAGTGAGTCATCAGTGGAAAGAATGAATGTTAAAGAGAAATGAAGGAACTAATTTCACTGTTAAAATAAACAAATAAGCCAAGGCAGGAAGAAAAGCATGTAAGAATTTGACAATAAAATCTTTTAATCAGTAAATTACTGAAGTAGCTTTAAATTATTTTAATCATAAACATTATGTGGATATCAAACTCTGAATTCATGGATGTTCATTAACTAAGTCATAAAATATAACTAAAGGTATTGAATAATTACCCTACAAAATTGTGCCAGGTGCTAGTACATCAGTAAGGAAAAATGTCATATAAGTCTATGAAGTTTCAACATGCATAGCAGAAAGCAATCACAGTATATCTGGATACACAAGACACGCAGTCCTTTTTGAGTTACACCAATGTAAAAACTCACTGAATATTCTGGAAAGATTCACTCACATAGTCCATCCACATAAGTCACCAAAACACATATACAAAAATGCAATAAACTGTTAAAATCTGTTCAGTGCTTAGCCATATTTGGATGACCAATGCTACACAAACACTAGCCAACTTTTGTCCCTCAAATATATGCATACACACACGTATATACACATTAAACAATCCAAAGGATGTAAGAATGGCAAAGGAAGAGGTAAAGCTTGACATTTTTAATTCCTATCTATATAACTGTTCTTGCAGACCTTCTTTCAAGCATCTCTGGCTGTTTGTGAAAGCATCATTATGCTTAGCATAGAATGATAGCAACTCGCACTAATGACCCCATTTATTGTGACTTTACCACCTAACAGTTTTCATAAGTATAGAAACTAGCTTTCTGTCTATCAGAGATAAAGGATGGTACTGAATATTAACATTAAATGTTAATTAAAACAGTAGCTGTTTAAAGTAATGTGCAGTGACAGTTTTTTCCCATCCCTCTGCTGCCCTAAGTTTATTTCTAGTTAAACAAATCTAGTCATCTCTAAATATACATGTATGACAGGCTCAGAGGTAGGAAACGTATTTCTCTAGTGAGGACAGAAAAAACAAGCTGAAATAATGCAAGTTTTCCCCTAACAACCTACCCACTTTCTGAACTGATTACTTCTATCCAAGCATGTAGGAAGTGTTTCCTGTGGGAGGACTGGGGGCCCAGCAACACCAAGGTCAGGTTTATTGTGAGGAGGGGAATACTGCTGGAGCCCTCCTATCTTGCCAGAATGTGCATGAGATGAAGGAGAAGAGAAGGATGAAAGCTTTACATACCCCTTCCCAGATGTAATTTATTTCATGTTCCCATTCATAACTGAGACTTTGGTCTTATCTCCAAAGCATGTCACAAATGAGACTTCGGACTTCTACGTGACTGTTTACAGCTTTGGGACAGAGACAGCACTACTCCTCCAGAGCAATAGAACTCTGAAGCAAAGATAAAACTCATCTGTGTGTACAGCTGCAATTTTCCCCAAGCTGAAAGAGACTGAAGAGTTAATTCTGCCAGGATGATCAGTGGCTTCACTATTTCTTCCCAAGGCAAGACACATATTCAGATAGATATATATAGCAATTAAATATAGCACTTGACATGCTTGTCTTTTTTGCCGTGGTTTTTAAGTGGAAAGACCTGTTTCTCTTGCTAACTTGGATTTCTCTCATGGATTGAAAGGTCAGAGGATATACTAAGCAGCACAAGAAGGTATTCACCCTGATTAACATTACTGAAAAACACGTGGTGACATCAACTATGGCATCAGAACAACAAAGAAAAAACAGATTGCATAACTAACAACAACATAATTTATTACCTGCATCTGTTCCAATTAGGCTTTATTTGCATCCTACTAAAATCAGGATGAGAAAATACTTGTTCTTACTATGACTTCGGGAAAAGGTTTGGCTCCATTTTCTGCCAATCTAATCTACTAACTAGTGATCACAAATCAGAAGAAACAATATACTTTAACTTTGATAAGATATTTAATTCAACATTGTTAAACACAATGTAACAGATAGAATATTTTCAGTAGAAATAGAGTATATGCTAAAAAGCATTAAGAAGCAGATGAATACCTGAGGGATCCTGGGACAAAGCATTTTGTAGGGAATCAAACAAAGCAGGGTTTTTTCTTGAGTGAGATTCCACAGAGATTAGTGCAATGCCCAGTACTATTTACCATTTTCATCAGTAGTCTGGAAGCAAAAGAATATGCTTCACAGAATCACAGAATGGCCAGGGCTGGAAGGGACCTCAAAGATCATGATCTCCAATCCCCCTGCCACAGGCAGGACCACCAAACTTCCCATTTAGTACTAGACCAGGCTGCCCAGGGCCCCATCCAATCTGGCCTTGAACACCTCCAGGATGGGGCATCCACAACCTCTCTGGGCAGCCTGTTCCAGCACCTTACCGCTCTCTCTGTAAAGAACTTCCCCCTGATATCCAACCTAAATCTTCCCTTCCTCTACTTAAAACCATTTCCCCTTGTCCTGCCGTTATCTACCCTTTCAAAGAGTTGATTCCCCTCCTGTTCATAGGCTCCCTTTAGGTACTCAAAGGCTGCAGTGAGGTCACCCCGCAGCATTCTTTTCTGCAGACTGAACAAGCCCAGCTCCCTCAGCCTGTCTTTGCAGGGGAGATGCTCCAGCCCTCCGATGATCTTTGTGGCCCTCCTCTGGATCCTCTCCAACAGCTCTCTGTCTTTCTTGTACTGGGGGCTCCAGACCTGGACACAGTACTCCAGATGGGGCCTCACAAGAGCAAAGTAAAGGGGGACAATCACCTCCCTTGTCCCTGCTGGCCACCCCTCTTCTGATGGAGCCCAGGATACCATTTGCTTTCCGAGCTGCAAGAGCACACTGCTGGCTCATATTAAGCTTTTCATCCATCAAGACCCCCAGGTCCTTCTCTGCAGGGCTGCTCTCAAGGACCGCTCCTTCCAGTTCATATTGAAAAGCAGAAGAATTTGGATACTAAGTTTGAAGCTCAACAAGTTCAAATTATAAAAGAAGTCTCTAACAAGAGTGATTAATCACAATGATCAGACTACTAAGAAAAAAGTGGGTTTTCTACCTGTCGCTGATCAAGCATAGAAGGTATAAATCTACCAGATGAAAGTTGTTGCGTCCAAACATCTGCAAAAATCTAATAACATTAAAACTGAGGAACTACTTAAGAAACAATTGTCAGGAGATTGACTTTCAGAGACAATCTTCTGAATTGCTTTTAACTGCTACATCAGAAACACAAATTTCTGTACTCAGTATTCAACTCCATAGGCCACACCATGTTTCGCAACACAATATCAAAGAATGCTGAACTAGTAGGAAAATAAGCATCCAAGTCCTTCTAATCATGCTTTATAGAATTATTGTCTTATTGTCATTGCTGTTCCAAGTATCTGAAGCCATCTTACTTCTACAATCCCTCTCCCCTATCAAGTGAAGACATTCATGAGTAAACACATGCTGCTTTGAAAATAATGGGATTTGCCATCTAGTAGCATTTCTGAAATATTTTCTTTTGCTGTAAAGAGAAAATTCCATTTCAAACATTTCTGAAAGGATGATACATTAAAATTAAATGTAGGTTTTTATTATTTATGCATTTTTCTCCCTTTCTCTGCACCTTTCTATATTTCTACAGCTAGAAAGTTCACTGTGATCAATGCAGTGGGGAAATAACAAAAATGTCTTGGATTAAGAATTTTCCTTGGATCAAGCAAGTAAACATCTCCATGTACTATATGTATTAGGCTTCCAAGAGAAAGACTGCTTGGATAAGGAAAAAAATAATTTTGTATACTGTATACCATACCAAAGCAGAAGAAAATAGTGCAATAATCTTCTATGTACTACTTTTTTTCAGAACTTCAGAAAATAGATTATGAAAGTGTCATCTTCAAAAAAAAGCCTTTTCGTGTTCTTTCCTGAAGTACACCTGATACATGATCAACAGTGTCAAGAGGGCCTATTCCAAATATCATCATTTAGACCATCACTCTGTGCATCATACTGGTTTGAGTACTATCGGTAGTCTACAATTTCTGACACCGAAAATAAGGTTCAAGAAGTATTTATTACAAGCATTTTATAATTGCAGAGAATTTCTCCCCGCTTCCAGAAGTGCAGAGTCAGAAGGATAGGAACAGTTAGTACGCATATTACATCCCATGCAAATAAAACCGAACAAAAGTAGGGAACTAGACTTCTTATTCCATTTCTTCTCACTTCTTTATGTAATAGCCAAGAAACAAATTCAGAAAAGGAGAGGAATACAACTTGTACTGAATTTAAAAGAAATTAATCTCAGCAATGATTCCATAAGCTACAATTATACTTTTCATATAAGACATATTCATGGAACGCATCTGTTCAATTCAAAATATTTTGAAAGACTGAAAACTCTATATGTATATTTGTGATCATTTCAAATGCATTGAAAGATATTCTGTAATTACTATATGACTGCAGTCTACATTTCTTAAAGTCTCATTCTCCCTGGCATTTATTCATTTGATATGGAAGCAATCAAAAATTCACTCTAACAGAAAGTTTCATCTCTGAAGAGCTACAGACTTGTTTATATAAATATGACTTCAGGAACAGCAAATCTGCCTGCAGATCCTGTAAAACTGCTATGACACACCATGTGACTGTTGTCAAATCACAACAAATATATTACAGGCTCAGTTTAATCCATTTTAGAGTGAGGGATTTATACCTTCTCTTCTGCACAGTGAATCTTTTCCATTGAGCTTTACAGAAAATAACAGCAAAGAATGACTCAAGGAACCATGACCCTGTCTTGTTGAAAAAGCACATGCAATCTATACAAGATCTGAGCTGACACCAAATGAGAGAACATTGACGTGGCTAAACATTAAGAATTTATATCAGCTATCTTCGCCTCAACTTTTGTTTGCATAGCAAGTGATACAGGACTGTCAGTTGCTCTTTGCAACAGATATGAAGAGTCTTGATGCAGTTCGCATTCCAGACTCAGAAATTTTGCATCCCAAATTGCTGGCACTTGCTCCCAGTAGAGCTGTTCATGCTCATGAGGGTAGCAAGCCACAGACACTCATCATCTGGTTGGTACAGACCAGAGGATCACATATACCCTACTGCGTGACTGAATTCTTGCCAGTAGCACTGCTAGATGCCTGTCCAGACCTCCCCAACTTGTGACCTATCACAACTGAGGGGCTCACGAACTCCACGTTGTCAACTACTTGAATGAGTTTTGAAAGCCGTGTTCCCAAACCCCAAGTCAGCTTCGGAGGGAAGTGGCCCAGGTATGGTGGGCTGAGATGCCTGCAGGCCTCAGGCAAGGCATTAAGAGCTCTGTGCTTCCTCTGGGACAACAAGAGAGGAAATTTATTCTACTTACAGACGGAGCTATTGAGCATCATTACCTTGCATTTCACAAAGCTCTTCTCCAGTTTACATTAGGAAACACCAACTATTTTTGCACAATATAACCATGGTATAGGAAGCAGCTGGGGCAGCAGGTAAGCTGACAATGGTATTGTGGGTGTTTTGCAGAGTAATGATCTTACTTACAAAGTTGAAAACCCAAGCCCATGAGGACACTGCTTGCTCAATCACATCACCTCAAAGAGTTAAAGCTTGTTACAGCAAGAGAAGTGAATAGACAGGTTTTTGTTCAAGTGTGAGCTTTTTTTTGATTTCTTTGTGGTTTGTTGAATTTGGGTTTTGTTGTTCTTTTTTATTTGTTGGTTTAGTTGGTTTTCTTTTTTTGTTGTTGTTGGTTAGTTGTTTGGGTTTTTTTTGTTTTGTTTTTTTAAACAGAGTTTTCTGTCCTTACTAGCAAACCTCTACTTAGTTCTTCCAAGAATTCCTACTGCAGCAAAATCAGATATAAATATATAAAATGCAAAAATAATAAATATTAATCTCCTGCCATTTCACCTTTATATTTTCAAGCCACCTGTGCTCTACAATAAAATGCTCCTGATCAATATCTTACTACATATTTAAATACTCATCACATATGCCATTGGATATAGCAAGCAGAAGCAAAAAAAAAAAAAAATTAAATAATTCAGTTCCAAACTGTCAGACCATGTTCACAGTCAAAGACAAAAAGTTAGTTATCACTCACATAGACAAAAAAGGATAGATCAGTAAGCAAACAAAATGGAATCATCACACCTGCTTCTGGCTGCAAGAGCATTTTGATGATTTGCTTTTGGATGCCCAAGATCACAAAAATATAGGAAAAATGATTCCACAGTCATTAATTTAACCAAAAGTATTCCAAATCCCTTGGAAATTTATGAGATTCAGAGCAAAGTACTTTGTATACCTTCATTTAAGTAAAATTTACAAGATCTGGCTGTTTATTCAGGTGACAAATTCTAACACCTAGCTGCTAATTTGCATCATCAAACTAACCCAGCTCTAGGGAAGTTTGAAATCCTTAACATCTGGTACAGTCTCCTAGACATCTACATTCCTGTTCCCAAGCACATATTTAACTAGCTCAATCTGTACAATGCTCAGCTGCTTAGTGGTCAACTCAAATCCCAACAGGATGTTCAAATTCTCCAGTGTCCTCCATCTGGCACCTGCTCCAGTGGATGTGGTCAAAATCTATCTAAACCTTCAAAGGGTAAGTGAGTGCTATTATAATCAAAGCCTGAATTTAGAAAAGTTGATAGAAATAGCTTTTTTGGGAACTGAGATTTAAATGCCCATAGCAGAGCAGGCATACGAAGCTAGGTTTCTCACTTCCCAAGAAGCAGCTTATCCTCTGGTGACTGCCTTGCAGGCTGAGCTCCACTTTTTGAACTATTTCACTTGGCTGTGATAACTGAATGTACACTGCACTAAATGAAGCAAAAGAACAGCACTCCAAGCTGAAAGTCTAAACAACCCATAGAAGACTGAAGACATAAAGTCTTTCATTCTAATTCTTGAGCTTCATGCTTAGAATATGTCCCTGAGAAATTTACTCTAACCATTCCTTCAGTCTGATGATCTGCATGTGGTATGAAGAAGTCATCACCTCGTATTCCCACACAGAAAAATAGTTCTGTTTAAAAACAAAGTCACGAATCTCTGAGGAGGTAGAAATCTAACTCTGAGCTGAACGAAAGACTTTGAAGTAGTGTTTAAATTAAAGCATTCTTTTTGTCACACCATTTCTTCTGCTATATTTTGTTTTGTCATTTCTACTAAATTTAAGCAGCTCCATCTTAAATGCTCTGCATTCCATCAAGCACAATTAAAACCTCCCAGAATTTGAGATTATCAATTCTAGAGGATAAAAAGGCTTTTGAAGATGCTTTCTGAACTTGAGCAATTCTGTCCTGCTTTTTTCCTCTTCACTCCATAGCAGCTTTTCTGCCCCAGGAAAAGTGTAGGTCAAAATAACCACCAGAAATTGGACAACTATTTGAAATTTTTAGTATTTATCCACTTCTATCCCTGCATATCATCACCAAGACCAGCAAACTAACATCCTCCACCACCCTGATTCTAACAGTCACTCCAAGTCTTTCCATTGCCAGAAGCACATACTGAAGTTGGCATTAATAAAAGTTAAAGAAAAAAAATGAGTAAGCAAAGGCATTTCAGTATGGCACAAAGAAAATACCATAAAATTTTGCACACTTTACTACTTCCCTCTACAAAAACATACATCAGTCTTTCAAAAACCTTCCTAATGCTACCTTATGTTCCAGAATTGTGAGTGCCTTCCCCACAGACATCAGCAATCCTCTCCAAACTGAAGCAGTGCTGTCTTTGGCCCTTTCTCAGTGCCTGTAAGAAGAGTCTGTCTTGTAACCTTTCCTCCTATCTCTTAATAAGCATTTTTTGATCAGTTAGTCATTTATTCTGTAGGAGTACTATAACTATACATGCCTGATGGGGAATAACTTATTTTAGAATCATTGGCTTTCTGTTTACAAGAATATCCAGCATAGGCTGTCTGCTAATATTTTCCCTGGTGTTTTTGCTGGTTTATTTATTATTATTTTGATGTATGTTGCTTTTTTGAAAGTCCTTTATTAACATCAGCAAAAATGCAATACCCAAAAGGCTACACAGGAGTGAGTAATGCATGGTGCAGATGATCTTCAGTGAAAGGAAGAGATATTTCCTTCTGAATAGAATTAAAGTGGCTACATAAACACAAACAAGGGGGAAAAATGCTGTTTTAAAATACTAGGCCAGTTACTCAAACAGTGAAGTTTTTAGGAGGCTCAAAGCAAAATAACATTGCTCCTTTACCTCTAAAAATAAGAAACTGCAACAACTACCTAGTTTGACATCTCTGGATTGTTTTGCAGTTTCAGCTTCAATAAAGTAGAGCAGAAAACAAACTGTTGAAATGTGAACTGCTGTGCTTTGAGAGCAAGTATCTGCAAGATATTCTGTATGGGTTTGAGCATAGTCCAAGTTGACATTCATTTGTGGAAAATCTGTGCAGGAAATAGTAATAGCAGGCAACCTGGAAATGGGGCCAGTCATTGTTCAGAAAACTCCCTTCTGATAAGGTTAAATTACTCAGCTGTCAGCTGTCTCAAGCTGCAGATAAAGAACCATGGGAGTCACTGCTTGGGAGAGATTAGGATTTCATAGGGAGAAGGAAAAGAGATCACAATCACACAGAAGAGCAGCTTGAACTACTTTATCCCTCACTAAGACAGGGCCAGGCTGCCTGCATTCAGTAGTCTGCAGAGAGCAGGGAGGAAACAGCTGGAAACTGGGACATAGAGAGCTGTCCTGCAAGTAGAAGTCTCAGAAGTAATAACACATGCTATTGGTCCTCAGCATTGTAATCCATCCATGAAGGCCAGGTAGGAATTTTTGTGTTCCTCACATTCCTGGGTTTCAGAATGCTCTTTATATGTTTATATGGTTGTTCTGAATGAAGGGAGGGAGAGGGGGGAACAACAACAAAACACAGGGTAAGCATGGTGTCACAGCATGACTGAAAGGAACATTCTCTGCAGTGGATCTTGCCCTTGAATAACAACAGATTTGTGCAAGTGATAAGAATGCCAGAGTTATATTGCAAAAAAGGAAAAGTCATATACACAAACAGTTTGCAAGCAATAATTTCACATTTGTATAGATAAAACAGGTTAGGAGGTGCCAATTTTTTTCTTTCCAAATCTCTTTGTTTATATTAACATGAAACTAACAGTTTTGACAAAACTTTTCATTACATACATTCAAAAAACACAAAACCAGCATCAAACTGGTCTATGCTTGCAGTAAAATTTTGAGGAGAAAATATTTCAGACATTACACAGCTGGTGAATGTTGCTCACACAAACACAATTTAACCTCTTAGAAGTCTTGGCTTTCTTCCTTTGAAATGAGCTCCTGTCACACAAGAGATGATCAATTGCCATTATAGCACATGGTCAACACACCAAAAAGAACAAAAAACAAACCCGCAAACTAGCAACATTTGGCTTCACTCAAGCATGATTGGGTCATTCTCTGGTAAAATTGCTCTTCATTAAATATCTTCATATTTAATATTCAAGCAATTTACAGCTATCAGTCAAACACTGAACCAAGACAAAACTCTGCGTACATGCAACTTCAATTCGAGGCAATAACAAGGATGGCTTCTTCAATGAACAGTTATAAAACAATCAAGATCAACTAATGACTTCATCTCGGGTTTTTGGTGAAAAGCCTCTCTTGGGCACACTGGAACTAAAATGTTGCATTGTCATGTTAATTAGATAAATAACAGCTGATAGGCAAATAAATTCTCTGATAATTTTAACACTATAAAGAACAGAACAGATCCTCACCATGGGTTTCCTTCAGCATGGCATCAATCTTGGAAGTGAGACAATTTCTGAAAGTGTGTTTAAATAAATTTTCAATTGTTTTTGTTTTGATAACTAACACATCTGTAAGATTTTTCCCATTGCACTTAATTAGTACTGACTCTCTTAAAGTATGCATTAATATCCTTAAGTAATTATACTTGTAATTTATTTACACAATTAGTATTTTGTAACTCGCAGAAATCAGAGGGTCACACCTTTATGTCTTTATTTAACAACTAATTCGAATTCATAAGAACACAAAGTACAGAAAAGATGTAACTGAAATTCATTACAATAAATAGAAGTTAGATCAGAAAGCAGCCACCACTAATAAGAATAAGTAACATTAGAAGATGAATTAAAGTCTAATAAACACATGACTTTGTAGGTTTCAAGTGGCTTTGTGCACACATTTTTTTATGTTTTTAATGTCTTGAGCATATATGGAAAGATCAAGTCTATAAAAAGCTTTTCTTTCTAGAACTGAGATTTATTCATGAACTTGTAGCAATATTTTTAATTAATATTTTTTATTTATATGTACTGGGAAGTATGTGCTTTATGCAAAACTAAATGGTCAAAGTGCAAAGATCCCTTACATGCTTAAAACCTGGTTATTTTTCCATTGAGAAACTAGCAAACTTAGAGAGCTGAAAATAAAGTCACTGCTACAGAAGCAAGCAATATAGTATAAGGGTAGACAGAAAAATGTATTCAGATTACAGAAAATCCATACAAAAACAATTAAGACCTTTAAATCATTTTTTCCAAAAAAAGGAAGTGGTGTGTCAAACTGTCCGTCTACCTGCATGCTGTTAGCCTACTGTTTGTGCAATAACACAACTTAGCCTGCAGCCAGTTGTACAAATAGAATAGTCTGAAAGGGCACGTGCAGAAATGAAGCTGGCAGCTCAACTGACAAATAGCACTAACTCAATTGTATGTCCCTATCCTTAAGAGCTTTACACAACTAAATTTATAGAACAGCAGCCCTAAAGTTTATGGTACTAGGACATGAAATTCAGCTATTAGAATAATGACCAAGTATTTGCATCAAGTCTTCAATGTGAAGTCTTCTTTTTCTCATCAAATTTAGAACTACAGACTTTAAAAAAAAAAAAACTGATAATGGTGAAATTCTACAAACTGCTATTTGCAACAGTTATTATTCTCATTGATTTTTAAATTGATTGCAAGGAAGTGCCTGGAAGGTGTGACTTCTGAAAAAGGAAAGGAGGCTTTTTTGCAATATTGCCATTGGTGCTCAGTCTACAGTAGGCTCACAGGACATCAGCACATAACATAACTGTCTAACATTAAACATATCTGAATGTTGGAAATTGGTTGGAGGTGAAGAACGAAATACACCACATGAACTATTGTGGCTCTATTTTATGTGGAAGGTGGGTAGGCAAAATTTTAAACATGTTAAATACTTGAAAAATGGGGAAAAAATCTTAGGGAATTAATTGTTCTGTCAAGAAGTACACAGACGGGAATGGTGGTTTGTGATAAGGGAAATCTTGAACCTTTTGTGAACCTGTAGATCACTTTTTCCTCTTAGCTGTACACACAAATGCAAAGAGATCATCAGTACAAAGGAAACACTCCATAGGGAATTTCAAGGAGCAATGCATGACAAACTGCAGTTAAGCATTAAATCTCACCCACAATACAACATTGCCTGAACAACCATGGAAACAGAAAGTGCTCCCGTGGCTTACCAATAAGCCTCCTGCTAACAGCAAGCTCTTTTTTTAAACCATATTTTTTTAGTATTGTTTTCAAATACTTTTAAAGATGATAAAGTATCTTAAAGAATTTCTTATGTGTTGTTGTTTATTTGTTTTAAAACTAGAAAAACTTGCTCTTTCAAAAAAGAAAAAATTTGCTTGAGGCATTTCTCCATCTTGAAAATTTTGTGTCAAAATAGTTAATTTTCATCAATACACAGATACCTTGCATATAAACAATTCTATACCTTTACATGACCATCCAGACTAAGTAAACAAATCTTGTCAACATTGAAACTTGTCTCATAGATAGATTGTATTTTTACTTGAATGGACACAATTTGCATATCTGTAAAAGTTTCAGCATCCTGAGAATATTGAGAATGACTTGACCATTCCTCCTCTGCACAACCACAAAATAGCTACTGGGTGAAGTTAAATAAATAAGCTTTGCAGCAAATTTTGCAAAACTTCAGGCTGAACATAAAAGAAAAAAGACTTCAGAGCAGAAGAAAAGGAATAAGCTCAAAACAGACAGCATAAGCCCCTTTGAGGTTGATCCTTAGAACCAATTAGGTTAACAGAGGTAGACTGATCTGCTCCACTTGCAGAACTGGTTCAAGTTTGTCTTCAGAGATGCAAGAGAAACAAACTGAACCTTGTTCTTAATCATGCCTTGTTCCTACTGAAATTCATTGTCACTAGAATGCTTTCCGGAACTTCTCCTGGCACAGTGGATAATTACATTAATCTCATTTCCCAGTCTTAGTGCTGGTGATCTTTTAAGTCTCCCAGCCTTACATGAATATTTAGATACACTTGGTTCTCTATTCTGCCTTACAGCTGTGGCTGCAAATTCAAGCCTGTACTTACCACAATTTTCTGTGGTTCTCAGCACTTGACTCTTTGGTGAATCAGAGACCACTGTCCTGGGTGGAATCCAGTCTCCAATTTGAACATTATGGGATTTCAGCATAGCTTAAGCACAGAAGAAGCATCATGGGATTGCCATCATTGTACACATACCTATCAAACATGACTAGCTGACAATGTACATGTATTTCATGTTCACCACTTTGGTTTCTGTGCTAGTTTAAAGTACTACATAGATACCACTGATTGAAATGCTAGTGGCTGGTCTACACCACTGCCCTTACAAATGCCTTTATGAACAGAGCTGCAGCAGTGATGGAAAGAACAAAATAAAAGCTCAAGATAAAGAACACTTCTTTCCCTCAAAATAGAAAAAATATTTTACCTTGCAAGTTAATTTTGCCTTTTACATCGCTGTTACCCAAAAATACCAACACAAACTTTTCTTAAGTTATTTTATCAGACTCTAAGAACAAGTAAAGAACAAGCCATGGGGCAGGTGCCCGCATACACTGTGCTGACAGATTTACAGCTGAGAATTTTGGAGGAATTCAGTGACAGGAGGAAAAATAAGAAGGCATTAACTACTGCAGCAAGGTGAGTAACTGGCAGGTGGGTAGTTAATGGTTAAATTATAATGTAAAGCAAAACTTGCTTTTGTTATCATCTCATTTTGCAGTTGAAATTAGAGCCTGACTAAGTTTTCTGTTCTTGCCTTACAAATATTCAAAAGAGAAATGAAGCTGGGAAAAAAAGTCACAAGTTTTCTGACTTCTTGTGGCTGTTGCTATTACCCCACTAATAGTTATTGCAACAAACAACTGGTGCAAGCAAAGAAGAATGTACAGAGATATACATCATATATGCATTCAGTACATGCACTTTCTGACATCAACACCAGGTCAGTCATTCTTGACATCCATTTATCATTTCTTATCCTTTTCTGTGGTTAAAACTGGTTACAGCAGTTTCTGAGCAAAGAGTCAAAGCTAAAATCTCAGGTAAATAATGAGTCAGCATTTCCTCCTTGCTGGAATGCAGTAACAAAGGGGGAAGATTTCTCCTCCGCTTCCAGACAGAATAATGAAGTACTGTTACACTGCTTTTCATCTAACTCAACTTCAGTCCAAACAAGACACAGCCACAGGAGGGAGCGTGTCAGCAGCAGCAAGATCCCTTCAAGAAGTGAAAAATGTCTGGGGCAAGCTGCTGCAGGAGCTACAAAGAGAAATGACAAGTCAGACCAGCTTCTGGAGCAGTACAACAACCTGGGCTGGGCTGCAGCTGGGCAGGATAGAGAAAACTGCAATGCCCTTTAGCTCAATGAGAAGACAGGGAGGAGGAGGAGAGGCAATACTTGTAGCAGCTAGGGAAACAGCAATCCAGGGAAAAGCTGAAGCAGCTGCTTAGCAGTAAACAGGCACCAGCAGAAAGTACTCCTTATGATGGAATACAAACGCATGGACAAAGTTATTTCTATTGTAGCATCCTTCCAATTCACTTTCTACCTCAATTAGAATTAATTTTTAAGATCCTAAGAGAAATCCACCACCTTCCACACTGCTGCTCCTACAATAATAAGGATTAAATAAATCCTTTCTTCCTTCAGCTCCCTACTGGGAGCAAACATATGGCTTTTGAGAGATTGACCCATTTCCCATCTGCCAATGGCCAAACTGCAAGTGGTGAAAGGAAGCAGTCACCTTCCATGAGATGACAGAAAAGGGCTTTCTCAAACTACGACCCATCTCATCAAACAAAGATTCTTAAATAAGGAAAACTTTTTAGTATACCAGAACTTATGTAGCACCTGTGTATATATGTGCATACATTAGAGTTTCACATAAATCAGCTTGTGTAATAAACTCGTTCTCTGCAAGTGAAAATTTACCTTTCCAATAAAACAAAAGCATAGGTTCTTCTACAGCAAATCTTCACCTAAAGAGAATAGTCACAGTTTAAGAATCCCTTTTGTCATTTCTTAAGTTGCTTGTAGGCACCAGGTCCACTCATGAACAAGGTAGAGACTGCAATCACCCACAGCAGGATGCAGCAACAGGTCTCTCAAGTTCATGAGTTTGATTACTCCAAAATCGATTGTATTCCCCTAGAAATTAGCCCAGCTGACAAATATACTGACATATGAAGTACCCCACTAATGTGGGGTTACTGCATTCATTACCTGAGCTCTACATGTTCTCTAGTGCAGTTCTATCAAGTACATTTAGTGAAGCTCGGGGTTTCTATGTTACATTTTGTTATAGAAATGCCAGAACCAGACACATCCTGAGACTCTTGCGAATATACATTCCTATTTTTTGAAACACTGGTGCATTATTCCAACTTCACTTTTCGTATATAGATACTCACTGAAGTACATATTTTAAAATGTGCCAAAATACAGAGCATATTTTTAGCCCAAGATAAGTCTTCCAAGCTCTCACCAGACACAGCTTGAACATGACCCTATCTGGAGCTGTCAGAACGGCAGTTAAGCAGGGAGCTGAAGATCTGTACAATTTAGGAACAAACTGTTAAAGGACCCTCCCTACTGATCCAGTTCTCCAGCTTTCCTAAAGGATTTCACTTTAAGTCCTCCATAAAAAGTAATGCACTGAAATCTGCATTACTGCTATACTGCATAACTGGAAGTTATCAAGTGCCAGATGACTTACAGATTTAAACTGCTAGTTCAATTATCAGTGCTTTTAATTCCAGAGTGCAATTTTTTTGTTGTTCCAGCCTCAATTCATTCACTAAGCAGCAACAATTACCTTTTTAACTTACAGCGTTAAACCAAGAGTACTTTGAATGAAAGATAATGGCAGTGAATACAAAAATAAAGCTTTAAATGAAATTTCAATCCCAAAATTAAATCTGCTACCTACTTTTTAACAGAATTAAATTTTGCTGAATAAATGTATCTCATCTAAGACACAAGAGAGCATAACATGAGGAGCAATCCTTCTTACACCCAGTAGCCAGCTCAGTGTTTCCTATGGTAAAAGGCTTCACTGACTTAAGAAACATAGGATAGCAGTGAAACTCTGAGAACATAGCAGCAGACACCAGAAGACATACTGTGTCTTACGATATTTAATTTTCTATTTGGGGCAGGTAAAAATTATACAAGTACTACATTTGTTTTTATGTTTAGAAATGTTTGATTATGAAAAATTCACATTCCTAGAACTACAGATGATTTGGAACTAATACAGTGAGGAACATTTTTCCTAAGCTTTTCAAAAAGAGGAGATGTTTCAGGGAACAGAAAGTTGTTTTTTTTTCCAAATTTCAAGTCAATAACATTTTAGCAGTGAGTAGTTTATATCATAAAGATTAATGGGGATATTTCAGAGAGAAAGACCCTTAGTTAATAGCTGTCTACATCCTCAACTTCTTTCTTTTCACTCAGAAAAATAAGTTTATTTTATGGTTTCAGTATCATTCAGGTTTCATTGTGGTTTGCTGTTAACCTCTATAGCACAAATGGACGGAATATCTTTCTGGGTGGCAATTATACAATTATCAGCTTATTCCTAACTACAGGTGACTCCAACAAATTGTTTTCCTAATGAATTAATCCAAAGGCCTCAAAAAAAAAAAAAAACAATAAGTGGAAGTGCTGTGGTGGAAGCACTATAGGTGTTTTTTTCCATTTATTTGTTTTTTTGTTGTTTTTTTTGTTGTTGTTGTTGTTGTTGTTGTTTTTTACCAATAGCTACGTACTAAGAATTTTCTATTAATTGTAAGCTTACAGCTGTGAGGATATGTATACAGGCCTAAAAAGCTTTGTAATAGGATATGCAGCATTTCACTTCTAAATCATTCCTCCGCATCTGGTCTAGCTTAGCACTGACCTAAAATCATTACCGTATGAAAGATCCATCCTAAGTTATGCAAAATGAACCTATTTAGTCCACTTTTTAAACTGAGGAAATATCAACATCACAAAAGAGCCATTAAAACATCCTGCAGAGCCTCCAAGGATTTAAGAAATGAGCTTGCTTAGCTAAAGTAAAATTTATTATTATGCTCTTAAACCACTGCTGATTCATTTACTGCATGCTCTAACTGTACTGGATAATGCCATTAGATATATTTTGTTGCGTTCTATACTTTAAATATCTTATGTTTGTTCCCAGTATGACTGGAAATAGTGCACCATACCCATTAGATGGCCCCAGAGGAATTTGCAGTGTTCACGTTATTTTGACAGGAGCTGAATAAAAGTTGGAGCCCATGGAGGCTTTAAGCAGCATTTAACTCGTGGCCAGGCTATATCAGCTGTTACCTCATTCTCCCTCAACTTGGTAAAGCCCACTCACAGAACCCTTGATGTTGGCAAAGACCACTAAGATTATTTAGTCCAGCTGTCCATCTACCACCACTATTTCTCATTACCCACACCCCTCAGTGCCCCATCTCCACCAGTTTCCTCCTTTTAAACTTGAGCTAGCTGTTACCAAACCCTCTGTTCCTGCCATTTCCTTTCTCTGTAACCCTCATCAGCCAGGCTGCTCTCAGCCATCTCCCTGCATTTTCTTGGCAGGGCTTCAGGGTGCCCCTAAATCACAAGCACACTGTGTACAGCATTTGCCTCTTCAAGCCTCCCCTCTCCAAGCACACTAAAGGGATTGAAGAGAGGCAATGTTACACAGCAGACTTCTCTTTGTTGCAGAGCCCGGAAAGAACTTCTCAGAAGGAAGCATTTCATACCCTAACTCCTGCATTAATAGAGGAAGTTTGAAGGTTCCATCCACTGTCACAGCTAGGAAATATGTCAGAAGTTAAAAAAAAAAATCTGTTAATAACTGATGGAGTGACAAGTTAGTTGTGCTTTTTGAAGTCATACAGGAGCTCAATCACAGATCTGGAATATCCTCTCAAATACCTCCCAGCACAGTACACTCCTTTGCGGACCTGCACACAGACACACACAGTACATGTTTTGGGGCAGGGAGGAGATAGTCTGGACTTCTGTATGCATCTCTGCATGACTTCATCTGCTAAGCGCCTCTTTCCAACAACATCAACAATAACAGCTATAGCAATATAACACCAATACCAAAACAGACCACACAGTACTCTGGCCAGTTTGTTTTCTTTTAGGATCTTTTAGCAACTACTATTTAGAGGACATACTACTGGTTTGTCTCAAGTAGAGTTAAACAACTTTTGTAGCTGAATCTGCTTTGCTGCCGTTATTAACATGACTTCATTCTCTGAGGCTATCGCACATTACACCTGTAAATTCATAGTTGAAGTTCATCATCATGCTTAACTCAAAGAAATCACTAACAACTGATGTGAAGCTTGATTTCCTGTACAAGAAACTTTCATGCTGCAATTTGGTATTGGGAAGTGATAGCAAAAATATCAAGAAGCATGGGCCTTCTATGTAAAAGACAATGAATGTTTGAATTTTACTTTCAAGTCACAGAAATCTTGCTTTTGAAAATAAAGACAAGCATCTATAAGTCTCTTGACACTTTCCTAAGAATTCTTCTATCTTTAGACTTTGAAGCTTGTTACAGTGTTTCAAAAATTGCAGCTAGAGATAATACATTTCAAATTGGGTAAGATTTTGGCAAATGATGTGTACTGAATTTTAAACCCAGACGTGATACTAGTGCCCAGTGAAAAGGGAATGAGGACCAAGGTAGCTTCAAGATCATCTTGTGCTGATGCTTCTGGGCTGTTCAGAACCAATTTAGAAGCAGATGTGATCACAATGGGTAATAACTAAACCAAACATCACTGAGCAGTTGTGAACCTGCTGCTGGTATGCAGCACTCTGCTCCTTCGAGACTCAGCACAGCATTATTCTTAAAGGAGCTTATAGTCTTCCTCCTCATCACAGCAGAACAAATCGTCATATTGCAAAACCTAGGAATCATTAAAGAACTCTTACTCCTTTTCAGCTCTCTCCTTCTTATTTAAAAACAAACAAACAAGACACACTCTTCCTTAGAAGCTTACATTTTACTAATACACTTCTCTAAAAATCAGCTTTTCCCTGCTGTGTTTCAATATGTTCTAGATTTGCTTCTTGGAGACAAAAAACTAGTATCTCTGGCACGCACACTTGTTGAGCTATTTGGGTGAATGGAAGAGTTATTGAAGTATTGCCCATTTCAAGCCATTTGAATCTAACTTTGATTCTGTGGCATTTCAAAGGTGCATGTCAGAAAAAATTATTAAAGTGATGCAAAAAAAGTGTAGCAAAAGGCAGCTGAAGGATGATCAAGTTTGAAATGTCTTGATTACAGACAATGCAATCATTCATAGATGTTTCTATTGCTGAGTATTTTATTTCTATGTGAAGATCTTTTAGGATTACTTATTCAAATTTCCCTCTGAAAATTATTTCAATTTCTACTGCATGTTCCACATTCTATTTAATTACTCGTGTTCATGTGTTTATTGAATGCAATTGCATCTCCTTTCAATCAAATAATATAAACTCATTTACTAAGTTAGTTATAAAATAACCATGTAAACAAGCATTTGTTTTAATATTTGTCTAAACATACAATGACAAATAAAGAAAAAAGATATTTACATTTAGCTTTTTATTACCAGTACATTTCCGCATTAAATTTAAGTTATATCTATGAAGATGCACAACTTTGGTTTTAGGAAAAAGGTTGAGATTTGTGCAGTTTGTAGCTATGAACAACCAGCACGATAAGGAAGGCTTAAATAGAGTAGCATAACTCAGATGATGTTTTCCCTCACTTTCAGTGAACAGTTGAGAAGGCTGGAGGAAAAACAAAAAAAACAACACAACACTGCGCATCCTGGTCCAGGAGATAACCACCTTTAAGGATTCTATACATCTATTATTTCTTCTCTTAAAGGGATTTAATCTATCAGAATGACCATTCTCTGGGCTCTCCACATGGAGGATTGGAATCCCAGACCTCCTTCCACTCGATTGTTAGGATATGTTATTTGGCGAATGCAACAATTCTCAAGCACCTAATACTAATCAGCCCAAGACAGGCTAATTGTAACCCCTGAGGCGTGTTCCAGTCTTAGGAAATACTGTTTCAAAAAAAATTCAGAAAACTGCCACACTAGCATATTTCCTGACTCCAAATGCTATCACGTTTCACTTTCAGAATTTATAATATGCAGACTGGATGTGGAGGAAGGAAATACGTCTTTGTAGATTCCAGGTTTGCTGTGGCTGTCGACAATCTCTGCCTTAATTGTGCTTCTCACATACCAATGAAAACACTGAGCATATCAAAAACTGTTTGTCAGAACTATGTCTTTACACATATGATTAGAATTTCACTGCCCAGATGCTGAACTTGTTCGGGATTAGTTAAAACCATGAGAAATTGGTTTGTATAAACACTACCAAGAAGAAAAAAAATCCTTCTCGTCTTACTTACGTGTTATACATGTGTCCTTAGTGTACACACACACACACACACCAAAAAAAAAAAAAAAAAAAAAAAACACTCAAAAGATGAAAACAAAGTTACATGCAAGTATACATGTTAAGGTAAACCAAACAGTGAAATCAATACAGCTTAACTGTGGGACCTACATTAACTCTTAACCCTTTTAAGATGCCATTCTTGCCATACTCCCTGATAGACTGGCATATAGATTGAAAGCTAACATCCTTAGCTCACTTGACAGTTACAGCTATTCCAGTTTCTATAAATGTGTACTTATTAGACTGGAAAATAAAGTCATCCCCAGAAGCCAGGGATCAGACTAATTCATAACAGATGTTAGCTCTGTGCATCTTGCAGCTCAGGTTAATTCATATCCATCAGTCATTAGCTATTTCAGGCTGTTTGCTCTCTGAACAAAAATAACCTAGGATTTCATGAAGATCAGCAATAGGTGTTTCAATGAGTCAGCAATCACTAAGAAAACAGCTTTTTGTGCAATACTTTTGTCAAGCCCTAACTGCAGAAAGGAGTCCTTCAGGATCACAGAAAAGCCTCGTGGGTTTCCTTTCTTTTCCAAAAAGAAATAAGTGTATTCACGGCAGAACAATATGCATTTATGTCCTTGAGCTATGCAGACCAGGTGCTTTTACCTTTCTGTCAATATTGACTCAGACTGTGAAGATATCTGACCATAAATTAATTATGGAATTAAGCTCTTATTTTCAATTAACCAGGCTTAGAAGTTTGTCAATGCTATTTACATCTGCAAGTTTTTGTATTGCCAAAAACACCCAGTTTTCCAGACATTTGATAGCAGGTCTAAATCTTGTACTGTCTAATCCTTTATCTCAGAAGTAAAAAAATCCCCAGTTCTAGATTGCTTACTTCAGATTTTCACATTTTACCTTCAACACCCCTATCCAACTGCTCTTTGCCAGTGTTCACTTGTGCCATTCTGGCTGTTCTATTCTGCCTGAATACAAGTGCACACATGTACACGCACACGCATAGTTAAACTGATCATAGTGTCACCTAGCATGCATACAGCATAACATCACTTCCTAGACCAGCTGTTACTGTATATCATATTACAGCAAAATTCAAATCCAGGAAGTCATCATACATCAAAATGTTTCAGTACATTTTCATGAACAATGTGGA
The DNA here is from genome assembly GCF_905368555.1 of Meleagris gallopavo. Classification (NCBI taxonomy): domain Eukaryota; kingdom Metazoa; phylum Chordata; class Aves; order Galliformes; family Phasianidae; genus Meleagris; species Meleagris gallopavo. The sequence continues at coordinate 34,378,985 of NC_139408.1, read as the reverse complement.
ATAGACAGCAGCTGAGGTCTTACTTCACCCAAACATTAATCTCGTATCTTTGTACAGTGTAACTCACCACTCATGCTCTCAACATGCTGGAAAAAAAAAACACCTTTCTCCACATTGCCCAAGGACATGAAGGAACAACAGGGACGTGAGGGGGATTTATCCCATTTGACCTAACTGACTTTAAAAGTTACAGAAGTTTCACAGTTGGAATCAGCAAATTAGAGTTCCAATCTGATTCAAAGTAGCACAATGAAAAGTTGATTACTGCATAATTCACAGAAAGCCAGAGTATAAGCCTTTCAGTTTATTTAAAAGGTTCTTTAATAAAGCTATTATTTTGCATACAGGTGCTCAGCACTCAGATGGTTAAAACTGTTTCCTTCTCAATGAACAGTCAGCATTGTGGCCAACATACTGCCTGGTCTTACATCATGCACAGGGCATATTAACTCTACCTCTTCCAGATGCAAAAGCAGCAAAAATGCTCTGATTTATATTCCAAGTTATCAGTACATCAAATCACTAGGAACTAAACTGGGGTGTTGTAGTTAAATATCTAATGAAATGTTAACACAAAGTTTTGAGAAGAAGCAAGGCCAAATGGCACATTAAGAAACCACAAAATTCACCCAGTGTATTCTAATAGCTGACCCTTAAAATGGCAACTCTCTTATCTGCTGTGTCATTGCCTCAGCAGAACAACCAGGACATCTTGAAGTCTGACAATAGCTTTTCCTATTTCAATCTATGGGTTTTATGTGGGTTTGCTTTTGTGTCTCTTGCGTGGCAATCAAAATCCAGTTTATTATTCCTATAAAATTTGGCATGTTTTCAGAGACTAGCAGTGCAGCTTAAAAGTGCAAGACAGATACACACTTTGTTAGTACAGACTTGCCTTGGCCAGGGAATTGGTCTCCTCAACAGGAATAGCTTTTTCTAAACACATTCTAACACACTTGAATATTGTGAGTAACCTGCAGTAGAGCTACATGAAACAGCTTCAAAAGATGTACTATATTTAAAAGCCTTCTCAGCGGACCCCAGTTTATCAGTAGAGCTCAGCTCTGAAATACATTTCTTCATGACAAAAACTAAGTGTTGAGCGAAGTCTTTCACTAATGCAGTCATTGCTAACTTGTATTTTGAGGTTCTTAAAGGCTCACCTTGGAATATGAGCTTAAAAAACTTCTTAACACAGCCTTCAGACATGACAATATCCAGCTCTTTTTTTTGTTTGCATTCACCGTGTAAGTTTTACCAGTCCTTATCAAACATCTGTCAGAAATCTGTACATGTTTATCAATAGGAGAAGTGCAATACAAGTCACTTGATTCAAACTTATCGGTGGGCTCAGTCACAAGCAGCTACAGTCACAGTGTGCAATGCAAACCAAGGATTTATCCTTACATTCCAACTTCCTACCTAATAAGGCTAATATCACACTAGGCAAGTATTTTACTCTTAGACTTTTTATTTTTTAAACCCATTTTGTTGAAATATCTTTACTTACTTCCTTAGCAGTGACCTGTCACTGACAAGGATTTATCTAGCTGGTAAAAGGAAATAGTTTTTACAACTTAAAGTGCTCTACATTGTTTGTTTTCTTTTTGAGTAAGGGGTGCATGTAAATTTTCTTTTCTGTCACCAACTAAGTAGTTTCAGCTTCCAGCAACAAAGCGGTGAATTTTTAATACTGTTTAAAACCAAATAAATAAGCTCAACATTTGCCTTAAGCAACTGGAAACAGGTTCTCCACTTTTGAAAATCTAGAATGACCCCAAGGTAATCATGTTCAGATGCATCCTAATTTAGAGCAGGTAACAAACACTGTATAAAAACTCAGGGTTTGAGATACCCACAATATGAGCTAGTCTTATAAGTCTATAAGACTGATAAAAAGCAGAAAAAGCCAACCCCCAGAAAAAAATAACAGGAACGAACCTATAAAACTACAAAGATTAAAAAAAAAAAAAAAACCAGAAGACTAGTTTTTTCTTAAGTACTATACTAAAAATAAGAAAAATATTTTCTTGTCTCCAGTATACCAGTTGTTTTTCAAGATATCTGGGCAAGTTAATTAATCCTTAGAGCAGAAATTCCTCTTTAAAAAAAAAAAACCCTAATGAAAGCTATTCAGAAAAGGGATCAGAATTTCAAATAGATACACACATACACACACACACCAGCTTCTACAGTTTGTATTCAGACTTCAATGGAGATGTCCAAATTGCTTTATTTTAAAACACAGTAATACACACAAAGTCCCACAAGATTTCTATTTTACTTTTCATAAGCTACTTTTTAAAGACAGTCTAGAGAAAATTTTTTTTTCTCTCTTTTGTGAGGGATTTAAAAAAAGAATGATAGCTGTGTATAAAAGAGCGACTACTACAGGAGCAACATTCAGGAACAGAATGCTGAAAAAGCAAAATGCAGAGAAAGTCAATATGTAATAGAATTGAGTAGGAGCTGAAAATAAGAAGTGAAAGTCTAATATAAAGTGCAAGTTTACAGGAGTAAACAGTTACTCCTTACAGGAGTAAGGAGTTACAGAGACAGGATGAATTTCAATATCGAAGAAGAGACTCAGCTTCAAGATTTTAATCCAGAGAGAAAATGTTTTGGAAGTGACACAGCAAAAAACAAGAGAAGTCATACCAAGAAGTCACAGCAAAGAAAAAAAAAAAAACAGAACTTGCTCTCTATTCAGACACATACTACTTATTTTATTCATACATGAAATTGGTAAATAATTTACATTATTCTTTGAAGCAGCTTTGTCTTCCTCCTAATCCTGAAACAATGTCAACAACCAGCTTACAATCAGTAAGGAGCTCCTCTTGAAATAGAAAAATTTACAAGTTACCATTATACTGAGAAGAAAACAAGCCGCTAGTTGCTTTCTTTAGTATAACCTAACTTTGCCAAAGGCAGTCCTTAAGTGTGTCAACTCCCAAAAGACCCTCTTACTGTGGGTGTTGAGAAATTTATTTCATAGAGCTATTTCCTCCTAGAATTCTATCTCAGGAGGAAGATCTCTGACAAAGAGAGCACACATTTCTAAACTACAGACAAAAATACAAGCATATATCTGAGGTGTATGAGGAAAGCATTTGGTGTGCCACAGCTTCAGGACACCAGCTTTTCTGAATCCATGCATCCACCTTCGGATGTCAGGGGGAAATTCTTTACAGAGAGAGCGGTGAGGTGCTGGAACAAGCTGCTCAGAGAGGTTGTGGATGCCCCGGCCCTAGAGGTGTTCAAGGCCAGAATGGATGAGGCCCTGGGAAGCCTGGTCTAGTATTAAATGGAGAGGTTGGTGGCCCTGCCTGTGGCAGGGGGGTTGGAGATTCATGATCCTTGAGGTCACTTCCAACCCTGGCCATTCTGTGATTCTTGCAGATACCTGACAGCCACACAAAGGATTCCCCAGTTCCCCTCAGCCATCAGCCACTGGAGTGCTGACTACTGGCCCTGGGTACCCTCAGCAGTTGCAGAAGCCACAAAGCTGGCAAATGTAGTAAAGAGCTATTACAGCTCACAAGATTCATCTTCCAACCCTAGCTTTGAGATCAATGTTTTCTGTAGGACACAACAATTACTCCACAGCCTGGGAACAACTTACATTTAAGAAAAAAAAAAAAAAAAAAGTCTTCATTCCTAGGTGGTTTAGAGACATTCATTCCCCAGAGAGACATGCCCCTTGTTGGCTGGCACAGTGACTGAGTACTGGACAAGAAGCAGGAGGAGATGTACTTCAGCCAAACTGGCCAGGGCAACAGTGCATCAAGCGTGTGCCATGAGAAGTGTGAGTTCACACAGAGCAGAGGACTCCTGGCTTTAAGTGTCTTGTCTGAAAATGCCAGACACTGTGAACTGTACAGAACTGAATTTTTGACCTTGGAGTAATGCATAGCTGAGTCAGCCTTGCTGGGATTCAGAACATACAAGAGCTTAGACACTTGAAGCTTCAACCACAAAAGAAGGGAGAAACTATATGTGAGTGAGTAGTTTTACTTTTCTTTACCATCCCCCTTTTCTTTTCTTCATGAAGCAAAGCTTCTCCAAAGGCATCTTGAGAGTGAGAAGCCTTTTGATTGAGGAAAACTCATTTTGATTCTATTAAATAACTTGGCTTAAGACCTTTCTGATGCACTGAACCTTATCAATAGCATAAACATTTACATAGTGAAAAGCCACAATGACCATTCCACGTCAGTTTATGGATTTGTATTACACCTTTTTATGCCTGACCTTAAAGATGTAAAGGGTGGCAGAGGCGGGGGGAGGAGAGGAAAGGCAGTGTTTTTATTTTAGAGTCAATAGAAAATGATAGATCCAAAACCTAACATAGGAAAGAAAAATGCTCCCCAAGCCTTTAGATAACTGAATAATAGGACAGGTGTCCACCCAGAAAACAAGGGAGAGAAGGCTTTTAAAGAACAACAACATAGAAAATGTCTCTATAAAAAGCGTTTGAGTTAAAAGTACAGCTGTGGTCTCTCCTTCCCTATGCTGAAGCCTACAGAAGCTGAGAACTGAAAGGTGGTGGCTGCCTCTTCTGGGGGAATGTTGGGTCACGACTGTGACATGAGACACGGTTGTCCATCCACACATCCCACTCCGCAGCACATAGAGTAGCAATCCAGGCTCCCCTGGATCTCCATCCAACCCAGCTTTTTCCTCTCACTCCTTCTCTTTCTGCGTCAGGAAAAGCCTGGCCCAGCTCAAATGGCTTCTGATAGGAGCAACATACACAGTTTTCCTTACTTTCTGCTACTGGAATCTTCCGTGATGTGCAGCCCCTTTCAGCAAAAGGGCAAATCAAAAGGCACCTTTCTCCCCCCCTCGTCAACTGAAACATTGATATTCAGGCATAAATTATTTGCAAGATAATCCTTTAAAGTCATCTTTCAAATCATATATCATTAGTTTTATCCTACTAATGCAAGTATAATCTCAGTGCACAGACACTACATTGCATGCACAGGTCAAACTTGCAATGCAAAATATAAATGTAGTATTTCAAAATAGAATTATAACACCTCTTACTATGTAATTTTTTTTTTGTTGTTCTTTTAAACACAATATAGTACTTAAATAGAGTAAATTCAAATATTCCAGTTAGCCATACCTTTTCTTATTGCCAGTAGCATTCAGAAGGAAAAAACACCACACACACACACAAAAAAAAAAACTACACACACCAAGCTCAGAATGCTGTCAGTATTTCTCCTATGACACAGCAGTAATTTTACAGAAGAGTACAAGTTAACTAGAACACAGAATGTCTTTTTCTTTTAAATTATTTTGAAGGAAATATTTCACTGTCATTTTGGAAGGCCACCAGATCTAATAAACGCCTTGAGCTCTTCGGATAAAGAAGACTCCTACAATTTAACAGGGATGAGTTTCTGGACGCAGAGCAATTCCAGATCCATGGGGTTGACACCTACTCAGCACTACTCTACTGCTGCACAACACAAAGAAGATAGAGTCTAGAGCACAGGATTCCCTCAGCATTAGAGAAGAATGATTGCTTTCTTCCATAGAGGACATGTTCTGATCGCTGTTCAGGAGGTTTTTAGTTGTTGTTAGGATTTGTTTTGTCAGCATACTGTACTAACTTCCACTGCAGGAGTTGGATCTTGCCATTAAATCCCACAACTGTTTTGGGAAGAATCAAGCTTCTGCTTCTCTCTTTGCAGTTCCAGGCTATGTAGAAAATATTTAATTGACATTATTCTAAAGGATTTTATCATAGCAAAGACTAAATGCTAACATCCTTACAGTTTATGAATATACTTCAATATCCAATCACATGTCAGTATAAAATTGCATATACAAAGAAGTCTATCAGAGCAATCCATCTGAATTCAGTTACTTAAAGAGAACTGAATATATTTTCAAGATGTTTTACCTTTGGTAAGGATGATTCAGTAAATCCAGTAGTGGAACAAAATGTAAACAAACGCAGCTTGACTGTTGCTGAAAACCGTCTCACAAAATTGTCCAAATTATGAATATATTTAAACAGGAATCAAAATTGTATTGCATCTATAGCGTTTCTATATTCAGTCATTGTCTGACTTAAGCAATCAGGTTTGCAATTCATAATAAAGACTCTTTATTATTCCATACTTTTCCATATCTCATACAGATCTCAGTGAAATACTGGGGCCTGTACAAAAAATAAATGGGAAGTATTCTCTAATTGAGGCACTGTGCTGAAGTCAGAATTAGCAGAGCTGTTCACCACAACACTAGTACTGTCATCAGAGCTCCAATATCACTGAGTGTTTCCCAGGGCAAACAATGCTGTGAGAGAAGGGAGTGGTATAGAATAACAGGTACTTTACAATTTATATATATATAAAATATATATATATTAAAATATATATATTTTTTTAAACCAATAATGAAAAAAAAACAAAGACAAACAACCTGCACCAGAGATTTCATAGCAGACCATTTGTTCACAAGTACTGTCAGAAGTATTTCTTCAACATTCTCCCTAACTTTTTATTTTGTGATAATCTTGTCACGTGCAAAATCCAACAAAATACACTGATATTAATAATGGCATAATATTCTATTGAAGCACGTCCTATGAGCAGTCCTTACGAAATGGCCCCTAAAGCTGGAACTTAAATTGCTTGACAACTCCCTTCTGACCTCAGCCACCCCGCCCTTCCCCTTGCTAACTCATGCCTTCCACATTTGCCTGATGAGAGTGCCATTAACACAGAGGATCACTACTTTCATAATGTAGAATGCCTCACAGATAAAAAAAAAGCAACATAATTATAGTGTTCATTTGCAAACATTTCTATTTCATTTTTTAATAGGGAAAGGGAAACAAACATGCTTAGTTCATGCTGAAAATGGCCTAAGAGCAGTGCAGCTGTCTAATTAAAATATAGGAGCTCCATTCCAGCTTCGTCAGATAAGCCCATCATATCTATCCCTGTGAAGGATAATCAGATTATATTTACCACTCCATACTTTATCAAGTATAAGTGATCAAAAACACAAATATAGACATCAGTAAAAGATTGGTAGTTGCTGGTGTTTTTTTTGTTTTTTTTTTTTTCCTCTTGATGCACTTCTCAAATAAGCTACATGGGCAGAACAGAGCCAGAGACCACTCCCTAATTCCTAGTGGACATATTGATCAATTAAAATGACATGTGTCTGGTCTTTTCTTTCCTTCTAAAAGCAAGCAGCTGAAAGATCAAACCTTTCTAATATGCAAAACCAAAAAATTAAACAATGCTACACACCATACAGCAAGATTAGGTTTAGCAAAATCAGCCTGGCCTCCAGAAGTGAGATATTAATACAAAGTAAATGAATATAGGACATTGCAAAGAGTTTCTAAATATTATAGGCATGTTTTTAACCAATTTACTACATAAAAGATGCACATTTTCTTCCCACTATAAGCACAGAAGCATTTATACTTACGCATATTCTTATTTTATGAACAGCAAAAGCCCTCAGAATGTCTGAATCTTTGGCTACACCTTTTACTGCAGTTGCAGCAGGAAAAAAAAAAAAAAAAAAAAACCCTTTCCTTTACTAGAAGGAAAGCAGATCTGAAATCCACTACATTCATATTAATGACCAGCATAAAAACAGAGGAAAGAAACAGTTGAAAAGCTAAAAACTACTGTACTTACAGAACACCTGGTTATTATCTGACAGTCATATCAATTTTTATTTTTTTGTTTAAGAATACTAGCAGAAATAGGGTAAAACCAAAACGTTTTAAATTAATACAGTGCCAGCTGCTTGTTCAGTACTGGTTCATGAGGTATTTTCTGTGCTATTTGGGTATGGAAGGCCATTGAAAATAAATAGGTTATATTAACATTATTAAAATACAGTAGGTTAAAAAAAAGAGCTGAATATAAAAGAAATACTTAAAAATGCATGGAAAAGAATGAGCTACCTTTATGGCATTAAAACTTAAAATAGTTATTCTTTCCATTTAAGCATATCAAACTGTAGCAACTTCAACTGGATTGTGAAATCTAAACACATTCTCTTCAAATCTTCAGAGATAATCTCAAATACAAAGACAATGTATTGAATGCATTTTCTGTAGGCCTTTGTCTTAGCCTATCTGCCTGAAAAACAACATTTAGGCATGCAGCATCTTTTCTCAGAATGATTTTCATAAGGCAAAATCCACACATTCTCATATTAGAAAAGCCTTATAAAACAGGAAAGATAATGGTGCAATTAAGAACAGCACAACATTTCACACTTACCATGTCCTGTTCAAATCATCCTCTTTTGATGTTTACGGCACATCTGTAGGATGCAATACTAGGAGGTGCCTTGTGTGACCTGCTGCATGATGCTGTGACATCAGTTCAGATGATGCAGCTCATTATGGGAAAGACTGCTGTTGCTATGGCAACGGAGATGTGATACGAATCCTTACTGCATTTCCAGGGGAGCCCGAGACAATACGGAAGCCCTTTAAAGAAACAGACAATATGCAAACAGGCTTTTAAAGTACTGTGCCACAGATTTTTTAGTCCATGTTCAAGTAAATGTCTTTTATCAAGCACTGTTTTAGACAGATTATTCTGGCACAGTGATACAGAATCAAGATCTATGCACTATTCACTATTTTCATATTTAAAACTTAATATTACCTCTGCCAATCTAAGAACATCTTGCTAGCCAGAATTCTTTACCATTAAAAAAAAAGTTCAAAATAAACAGTAGCATGATTTTTAACACCAGGGCTGTAAGGACAATAGCTATTCTACAGTATTATAAGAAGCATGCATATTTACCCTGCCCCACCCTGCTCCTACAAGCCAATCTGTCATTTTAAAAAAATATCTTGTTGCCAGGGAAAAACACGCTTAGTACTCCAAAACCATCAGATTTCACACTGTTGAGTGAATAACAATAAGCACAGGTTTTTTGTTGCTTTTTTTTTATTATTATTATTTTAAAAAAAGAAAAGGCTTTTTATTCACCAGAGTGTAAAGAAGTTTCTAACCAACCAAGTAAAAAGCTCCTTATCATTTTTTTCAGCTGTAGGGTGACCTGTGCTACCATCTGCATGCTGAGTAGCCAGGCTTTCATCTGCCCATCAAGCAGTCGAGTGGAGACAGAGCCGTGGGCAAGCTGTGGGCCCAGTGGGCCGCCACCAACCCCCACCTGGACCCAGCATCAGCTTGCAACAGAAAGGGCCCTCTTCAGAACCTGCTCCATGGGCCAGGACAAGGCCTGCAGACCTCACCCCTGGCAGCTCACAGTGGTGATGAGAGAAGAAAAGGTCATGAATGACCATTAAGAGGAGCTGTCTGGAAATTAAAATTCATGTCCAAAGAAGAATCACCATATTTTGGGCTATTTGCCAGTTCTGTTTGAATGAAAAATGTTTCTGGTAAAAACTGTTTTTCCCAATCCATGAAAATCCCTTCTACAAGGTAGAAAAATTAAAAATACACAAAAGACCAGAGTCTGTATACTTTATATGCTGAGGCCCAGGAGGAAACAAAAAGCCCAACCTGAACCAAGAAGCCTCAGTGTCTTGCAGATGTCAAATAAACACATGCACCACTGTCTGAAGTACTTGATTCCATTAAACCTCGGTGTAAGTAAAAAAAAAAAAATCTTTGATTTTAGAGAAAACCATTTGAAATAATTATACCTCTTCTCTTTCAACTTACTTTTCAAAGAAAGTTGGCATGCATATGTATTTAATAACAGATTAAATACGAAGCTTCTCTACCAACTTTGTAAATACCTAGTACTATCTACTGTCGAACCTCTTCATCCTTTACGTTCTCACACCTGACACCTTATCTTCTAATATTAATCCTATGTCAGTACAACACAACAATTCAGCTCTCAAGTTGACTCAACAAATCAGATCTACCATCTCACGATAAAGTTTTACTTGCAAGAGCGACAGTGGATTTATTTCTAGATTTTTGAACATTTAAATGTTGCTTAGGCCCTTTAGGATATTATCTGCAATTTAATAGAAGACAATGTGACTGAAATGTCATTTAGGCTGGACTGCTATGGAAGTGAAGGAATGTCATCAAAACACAATAGTATTTACAGTAGGCTAATTGTTATAGCACCCAAATAAACGACAACTTCCTGAAATTCATGTAGGGGATCTATTTCTCTAAAGAACCAAACACTATTCAGTATATTTTTAAAGTATTTTTACTGCTATGGGAGTACTGAATGGAGCCTGCAAGCTTTTTGTTTTATTATTATTCTTAGGAAAGTGGTGAGATCCAGGAGTAATCACCAGCTGATCTGACAGCTCTGACCCATTCCACATCCAGTAGCTGGAGGAGTACAACCAGTGGAGAGAGCACAAGGAAGCATGAGAGCATAAGGGGAAGCAAGCGTTGGGTCAGTCCCACATATAGCCAGACCTGCTCCGGCCAAGATTCTACTCTAGCCCAGCTCTGTTTCCAGACTAACATTTAGCTGCATAGCCTACATCAAGCTTTTCTTGTAGGGTGAAGTAGGAGCAGAGATGACACAGCAATGAGGGTGGATGGGAAAGGAGTCAGACAGCAGCAAGGAAAATATTAGAATATTTTTCTAAAGATGTCTGCCTATTTACTGTTAATTACAGACTGTACAAGTCTGGGTATCCACATATGCAAATGATAATACAAAAATGGAGACAAAATTATAGTGATTTTCCTGACTTTTGGCTGTTTGACATACTTTAAATAGCAGCCTGTTTTGTGGTATATTTCAACCCCATCAAAAAACATTGATCATGAGCCAGAGCCTGTCAGATTGTGTGCAAGGCAGCTGCAACAAGAGGGTCCCAGACAGAGCACAAGCTAAGGATTTTTAGCCTAAACATCATGAAAACTTCATTTTCTATCCTGTAGAACTGGGAATCTAGAGGAAGAAAGCTCAGTCTCACTGCTCCAGCTGGGTTTCCCCCCACCCCATAAAGTGAAAAAAAGAAAAAAGTGAAGACTGCAGTTATCCATCCAACCCAGGACTGACATATTTAAAAACTATGCTTTAAAATTGCTTTTCATTCCTACTCCTACTGGTTTCCCAAAACAGGAGATGGAGACAGAACACAACTCATTATATCACCACATTGACATCATGATCATTTTGATGCATCCCAACTAGGTTTCCAAGCCACAAACACAGGGCTTCAAATACACCTTTTTTTTTTTTTATCAAAATAGAAATACTTCATCATTATTTCAGTAATAACAACACAGATTGGACATTAAAATAGGAATATAGAGTAAGGTATTTACCACATTCTCCCTCTCTGACATAAGTAGCAATGCATTTCACCCTTGCCCCCATTGCAGTCCTCTGATCTGAAGGGCAGAACTCTGATTGATTTTTCATCTGAAAGGATAAAAGAGTTCCATCTACTACTGCCATTGTTTATTCCTACTATCCATTTATTCAGATAATGATATGTAGCACAATCCACAGCACTTTTCAAGAAGCCACCCTTTGCCATATATGTAGGCATTACTGTAGGCATTACCTTAATTTTATTAAGTTCTGCTTTCCCCTCAATAAGATCAGTAGTAAGCCAGGGCCAAATCCTACGATTACTTATCTTCTATTTAACTATGTTCAAGAAAATGAGTTAATAGCAAACTCAGTAAACAAAGTAAAATGTCATCATCTCTGCAAAAATCCAGATGTTTCCTTTTTGTGGCTTTCCCCCCTCCAAATGGAACGTGATGGTTGCTTACTTTTTACCAGCTATACTTTACCCTAATAGCCAAGAGAGAAATGGGAAAGCACACTGAAGAATAAGCTGACCAGAACTACAAGCCAATTTATATTTGAGTGTGGATCCCCTTGTTCACCCCAAATCATATCCAGAGATTTCCTTATTTACAAGAAGAACATTTCACACTACAACCTGAAAGGGAATGGGGTCACTGATTTTCTACCTGCACACTGGTCTCCATAGATGCCACTAGACTAAAGGTTAAAAAGTCAGTCTGTTTTCTCTAAGCAAGGCTGCCTTGCTTCATCTTTTGAAGGTTAATAACTTAGAAAGAAGCGCGCTGTCGCCTACAATCTCAATAACATGAGTGCACCTAATATAAACATCTGATCCTCACTATTCAGAAATATCTTCAGGAGTTAAGAAAAATAAAAGCAGTCAAGAACATATAAGAAAGATAACAATGACATACAAGCTAGAGAATTTTATTCATCCCTTTTCTACATCCACATGTAGATAAAATAAAATCTTTTCATTCCACCTTACACTATATTTAGTCATGACTCAATGTATTGTGTTAGAAAGCAAGGCATCATCTCTATTCCCATCACACTGAAAGGGTATAGCAGAGATGTGAGTAATGGAACACTTCTGCTAGCCACTAATGAGCTCTTGTTCTTTAGATAGAGAAACAAGTTTCAGGTGTTTTGGTCTCACTCTAGACCAACTACTGCAGTGTTAAAACACTGCAAGGAATACAGTATTGTATATTAGCAATAGATTTTGGAGTACTCCGTTTTCCTTTGGTCTCATGACTTCAACCACTCCAATAGTACATTATAAAGAGAATAAAAAAAGCACTAGAAGGGCAGCAGCTTATTAAATATAACACTTGTCCTCATTATAGCCATATCTATTAAACATACCCCACTGTGTGCATCTTCCCATTTCATCACCACTTATACCAGTCTGAAGTAAAGGTGAGACCTGTTCACTTCATGTCTTGAATACTGCAAAATTGTCTACACCAATCACTTTAGTCTCTTTCCATTCAAAACATCACTAATACATTCATCTGATTCATTTAACAGTGAGTTGTAAACTCAGTAAAATTCTTCTTTTCCTATTTGCACTTCAAGCATTCTAGTAGACTATATAATTTCACCTTGCTGGTCCTATATTTTGTTCTGCCTGTAACTTCATAGCCTGTTTCTCCTAAGTTAACTTCCTTTCCCCACACTCTCCTATCAATGCAAAAATCCCTAGATGAGAAACTAGTAATGGGGAATAGCTTTAAAGTATGACAGGGAAGATTTAGGTTGGGTATTAGGAGAAAGTTTTTCACACAGAGGGTTTTGACACACTGGAACAGGTCGCCCAGAAAGGTTGTGGATGCTCCATCCCTGAAGGCATTCAAGGCTAGGCTGGATGTGGCTCTGGGCAGCCTGGTCTAGTGGTTGGCAACACTGCCCACAGCAGGGGGATTGAAACTAGATCATCATTATGGTCCTTTTCAACCTAGGCCGTTCTATGATTCTACGATCTTAACCTTCATTTACCTTATACTAACATTGGTTTTCTCAGTTACAACCCTACCGATAAGAAATAAGAGATAAAAAAAAAGCAACAACAGAAAACAAGCCGATCAGCTGATTACCATCACTGACTGGTTTATATACTATACTTGGCCAATATGTTCTAAAGCATCCGATTCCTCTACCTCTAGTCAGTGATGCTCCTCCCCAGTTGTTTCATACCTTCAGTAAGTATTGCACAGTAAGAAAAACAAGCAAATGGCATAAATGTAGTACACACAAGAGACCACAAAAATTCACAGGCAATGCTGAATAAGCTTTTTGGCTTCATGTTGCTGGATTTAAACTGCTATTTGCTCATCAGTAGGCTTATTTTAACTCAGCTCAGACATGCTTATGCCAGCTGCTGTTTTTTCCACTATTACGCTAAAACTTTAGTTCATACTAAAGCTAAGTCACTTGCTGTACACACATACACAGAGGCTAAAATATAGCATGTTTCTCTCTACTAGTTAAAGCAAGAATTTTTAGAAGCTGAAGTCAGACAATTAACAAACTCCTTTAATGGAGTCAGTGCTTTCAAAACCTCTATTTACATTAAAAAAAAAAAACAGGAAGAATAACATGATAAGAAATATCAGATTAGAAGTTGCTGCAAGGTGCTAAAACTCATATACAGCAGAAGTAATTAGCACAAGTAGAAAACGCCTCATTACACTTTCAAAAACCTAATGTTATAGTTAGTTTGATAACCATGGATAAGAGACCTTGAGAGAAAATGCAGATTAGGCCCAACAGCACATTACAAGCACCACTCAGCACATTACAATCTCATATTGACTAGCTTGAGAAGGAGGCATCAGCAAAATAATGAAGTCTCACATTCCAGTCATTCACCTTTTTGTTTAAGTGACCAAGTGAACCACATGTTGGGAGAGAAGAGTTCTGTAGGTTTTCACTTGAAGATGCCAACCACTGTCTCAAATAAAAAGCTATAACCTCATTTGTCTCACTTTGATTACTGGTGAGAAATACCAAACAGTTTAATTCACAGATAAGATAACAAGCAGATGAGATGGCTGTGCCTCAACTAGAGGTGTATATATTGTCCTTAGAACATATCATTACATTCATATTACAGTTTTTGAGAGTTCTGCACAAGGCATTAGTAATAGCATAAACCCCATGAAAGTGACAGAATTGAACAGGTCTACTCACTCTGTAATATAAACAATAACTACATATACTTACTATCCAAGGACAAATACACTTAGCTATACTATTATTAGTTAGAATTTCCTGTTGCAGACTTGCTATTCAGAATTCCTGAATAGCAGGGGATTCTATAGGCACACAGATTTAAATGTTTTGTTTTGTATATTGATAATCATTCTGATTTTATATTACAAATTCTCCTCACATCACAATGGACATTAACCACTTACTGGGTTGGTATTCTCTTTACATGACTACCTTTCTACATATAAGAGGCAGCTATGGTTAAGACTAAAGGCTATGTAAGATAACCAAAACAGTTAGGTGTCATATTACTATCCAGGTATGTACATGCTATAGACTTAATCTTCCAGAAAGTCTAGAATAGTGCTGCTCTGAAAATGAGTTCACTAGACAAAGACTGCATGTTTGATCCAACCTGTCACTTCATGTTCTGTATGAACTCTAAAAGCATTCTTTAGTAAACATAGAAGTTTCCACTAATAAGGAATTAACACTTGCAAATTTTACCTATCATCTACACAGTAAAGCACAGCAGACAATTGATACGCAGTTCAATTTACTTCAACACACATGGACTTCTTCCCTCTAACCCAACCAGCAAACAGGGCTGCTTTAAGGCACAGCCCAAACACAGAGCCAACCACAAACAAGCTTATTAGCTCTGTAGCACAAGTGTATCAGCATAGACATAAAGCATATGCAGCAATATGGGCAACCAGGTTTAGCAGGTTTTCTTCCAGCTTTAAAGAAATCTGATATGCATTTTATCAGTCTGTAGGAGAAAATAAAGATATATCATGCTTTAGCTACCTTCTTAATTGATTAATACTAACTGAACATCAAACAAGAAGTTTATTCTCATGACTAGTGAAATTGGTGACAACAGAGAGAAAGAGAAATCAGGTAATGAGGAGCCTACAGAAGAAGAAGGCAGATTTCAGATAGAATTCCCTAGCAGTTACCATACAGCCCTCCGGTACCTCCTGAATATGCACTGCCGCTCTAGCTGACAGTAAGAAATAGTACTAGTTCGAAATGAAGAGCTCCTCCTGCTTATTAGCATTAGCCACAGTATGAAAAATATATTTGAAGTACTTTCCTAGCCTCCCTTCTCTCTTCTTACCACCAGAACCACATCTTCCTGCTCCTCCTCTTCTCACAACCTTCCAGGAGCTAAAGGGAGTCCCCTTACCATAGGCAAGTACCAACAAACTATCAACCTCTATTAAGTAAGCCCCTGTGGGAACAACTCAGCTCTCTCCTATTTTGCTCTCTCTACCCCCAAGAAAAACTTAAACAGGCTGATTTAGCCACTACCACACACCATAACACAGAGATGGGCATCAGACAGGATACCTCAACCACTCCAGTCAGAGGAGCACTGAAGAGGGAGTAATACACAAGAGAATTAAAGAAGCTCACCCATATGACAAAAAAGGCTAATTTCTCCCTCAGTATCCCAGGATAGGACCTGTATCCCATCAAGCTAGAAAAAGCAAAACAAAAACAACTTTTCCCATACATAGAAAAAGCAAAATAATCAGGTTATCCCCCAACAGCCTTCAGAACCCCTAAAATAAATAAATAAATAAAAATAAAACCCTTGCTGACCTGTTTTTACAAAGACATCCTTTCTACACTGCAGCCTGCTGTAACAGCAGAGTACTGTGCCTATCACAGGCTTGTTGATACACCTGGGGGACTCTCTGCCCCTCAGCTTTCTCTTTTCCTGGGGGGGCTCTTACTCAGCACAAACAGGTGCTTGGGGCAAGCCTGGGCAAAAATAGGGGACTTTTTTTTTTTTTTTTTTCCTCCCAAATCTGGTAGTATTATCAAGGGACCAAAATCTATTGTTTGACTACTGAGTACAGGTGTTAGAGATTTTCTGCTAGAGTTTGGCTTCAGCTGCTGAGTGATTTTGGTCATTGACAGCTGCTGCTCTGGCTTTGTTTTACTTGAGTAGAACTCCCTTTACAGTGGTGAAAGTTGTTCAGAATTTAAGAAGAAAAAAGTCAAAGCCATAGTAAGATACAAAGGCTAAGACTTTTAAACCTGTTTTTTTTTGTTTTTTTTTTTTTAAGGACTGGGGAAATATGCCTGCTTACAGAACTATATGAAAGAACTTGATCAAACCTAAATGTCAAAGATGATTTATCTGTCCTTTCTTATTGCTATTCAGCCAGTACATATGCTAAAGGTATACAGAGGCAGGTGCTATGATAACAGTAGGTATAAGAGTCAGTTTGCATCCCTGTTGGGGTGAAAAGGTGGAATACAGCCCTGAAATGTAGGTCCTGGCTGAGATAGGGGTGCAGGGCCCAGTAGTGGTGGACCAGCCTAGCAGCTATGCTCAGATCTGCAGTCTTGCCAGGAGTCCCCCAAGACAAAGGGACAAAACAGCAAAAAGCTGCACTGTCCCAGTGATACATTAAACTCCCCCTGAACCCAGAGGAGTGGCAAACACCATGCTCAGCCACCGGGGTCCCTTTCAAAGAAAAAAAAAACTAGATCCAGAATGTTTGATTCTCGTGTATGTACTTAAATTAGTTTTCTAGATCAAAGAGAATGTTTTTAAAACAACTCTCCCAACCACACGCATTTATGGTATTTTAAATCACTGAGCAGTCTCAGAGGTCATGAGCCAAATTCCTTTTTCACAAAACTAAACCAGAAATTAACTCCAGGTTCTCAAGCGCTGCACTTGAGAACCAGTGCTTAATCCTCAGACATAGTCCAGTCTATGGCAGAACCTCCTAAAAAGATGCTGGTGAAGATGCTGGGTCCTCAGCACCATTTGCTTTGCCCCACAGCTCTGCTTTCACTGAAACGCAGGGATGGGCACTACCATAAAACAAGGCCATGAGAGCCTGTGGGGTCCCTTCACTTGTCACGGCTCTGGGGACAACTAGATCTGCACCACCACTGTTAGCTCTGTATTGCAATAAAGAGTCTGCATAGCCTCAAAGTCTGGATTCTTCCTGAAGACAGTACAATTGCATTCACATAGCACAGAATCTGATCTGATTAATCCTGGTAGATCTGAGCTGTCTCAGTAGCATTACTTCTTCCTCTCTTGGTCTTCCAAGAAAACCACATCTTCACACCTTCCTCCAGGCTCTCCCTGTGGCACAGACTATCTCACCATCCTTCTCTTTTTCTTGCATCATCCCTTGACAGATTACCATTGTCACTCAACCTTCACATGCTCTCTACCTTTGAAATAATTTAAAACCACGATTCGCATATTTTGATAGAACTTTCTAGATGTTACTGGCCACAGCCTGTGAAGACTGCATATTTACTTGTTGTGGCTGAGTTTCCCACCACCTTCGGTGGGTACAGCAAGACTGGTATTGCCCGTTCATAGTACTTCTAGATGCATCTGGCTTCTGCCTGCCACTAGGAAGGAATGAGCATCTATGCTTGGATGGCAAATAGAAGGATCTTATTGTCTCAAGACTAGATTCTGTAATCTCCCATATTAACCCAGTTTTCTACTTGCCACCACAAAAGGTAAATCTTAATCCTTCTTTGCTGGTCATTTCTAAATTTTCCAGCAGAGCAGTTCCACGTCTCCCTTCACACTAAAGAAACTTGTCAGATAATTGCTTCAGCCCACTTAACTCGCCAGTTCAGAAGAAAATGATCAAATTTAAGCTAGGTTCATTTTCTTCTGAACTGGGAAAATTAATAGACTGAGGGTAAAGAGTTGAGTCTCTACTCCACTCCTACTTTAAGGAGAAGCAAGCTGATAAATGGTTTCACTTCTCTCTTCACATGGTTCTCTGGTATGTTTTTTCTGGTCTTGATGGAGAAAGGTTCGCACCTCAGTGACATAGTGCTAGGTGCTGGAATCAGGGCCTGTGGTGACAAAAGGCAGCCTGACCCTACCTTCAGGATAGCTACGTAACACCTGTATGCATTGGTTGACTTCTGTGCTGGTTCTGCCCTGTCATTTGTGCACCGTATACAACCAATTGATTAGCATCATCACAGCATATATTTCTCTGTTCTCTGTGTCCTTGTTTTCATACTCTGTTTGAATTAGGTTGATCTTTTTAGTGGTTTTGTCAAATTTGTCCATCTCTCATGATTGTACACAAACATACATACTTGTTCAAAGAGACCGTATTTTTGGCAATCTAGAGGATGCCATTTCTTTCCGTGTATAACTTATGTCAAGCTTATTTAGCACACTGCTCTCCCATTCTATTTTATGCTCATTCAGTAGCCCTAGGCTTTCTTCATGGTATGAATTCAGAAGACGGAATGTGGTAATATTTAATTGTGAACTTTTCCATACTACTTAGCACTGCAGTACTTGAAATCTTCACAAAACCAAGCTCCTTCACAGTCACAAAATCGCTTTAATGGGAGAAGTTTAATCTTGATTTAAGGAAAATAAAGGCACACAAAGTTTTAAAGTAACAGTATGATGGATATTGTGTCTAAGATTTGACTTTTTGAGAATACATGGCTTTCTGTATGATCTATTCAATTCAAAGCACAGCTGCTGTTGATTTCAGTTTCAGCTGCAAGCACTCAGCTGGCCAGTTCCCAGAGTTTCAAGTCAGGCCCAAGGAGACAAGTATCAATGTGTCAAAGCTAAGTTAAATAAATTGGCCAATGTCACAGCAGCTTTGTGATAGATCCAGAACAGGCAAGAAACATTCTGATCTCAGTGGACTGAATTATGAGCTTTTTAAAAACTTTCATTTTTTTTGAAGCAAGTCCTTACTTGCTTCAAAAGAATATTCCAGACATCATCTCCTGTCCCTTATTGCTTTCTCCCAGTTGTCAGAGATCCTTCCTGGGCACAGAAAGTGACACGTAATTTGAGAGAGGATAGTAGATGAACTTTATAATTACAACCTGTTTTAGATAGCGCTTATACAACAGTCAGTTAAATATTTATCCTAGTGTTGTCTACCTTAGCCAAGTCAGGCAGTTAAATTCTAACAGTGACCTAAAGAATGTTTCTTTAAAACTGTGTATGTAATTTTGTGTGTTTAATCCTACACAGAGTAGACTCATGTCTCTGACTTACCTTAAAACAAAAGCTCTATACGATGTACAATGCAGGTAGCAAAATGGTAGTTTAATTCATGTACATTTGTAGGATACACATGCCAGGGCTAAAGAGCAAACCAAGATATTGTCTATCCATGAAGTGAGGCTAAATTGTAATGCCATGATAAAGGCAGATGACAGACTTATATCGTGATTTTTTTTTTATTTTTTATTTTTAGAAATCTTTGGGTTTTGAATGTACAATAAATCAGAAGACATTTTCATAGGAAGAATATTGGGCAATAAATGCATAGAATTGCTGGCTGACAGAAGACAAAGAGCAATTTATCGCTTTTCTAATGCAAAGATAGTTAATATATAGCTGGCCATCTCATTGCATTGAGAATTATAAAGCAATGCAGAGTTTTTTCTTGCTTAAGTTTATCAGTTATGAATGTATTTCCCAGACTAAAAGATAATTATCAGCTTTTGATTAAAACAAAACTTGGATCTTAAAGACTTTCTGAAAAATCCATCAAATAAATTGGTTTATTGAATTGTTTAATTAATTGATTTAATATTTTCTGTACAAGTTATTCTTCAAGTTAACCATAACATATTTTATTATACTTCTATAAAAATTAGACACAGATTGATAGGAAAGAATATATAGACAGATATAAAAGAATAGAGAAGAACCACAGTCAGCTATACATGTAGGTTTCTACAAGACTTGAAAATTCAAAAAAAAAAAGAAAAACCAACCCAAAATACACCTTTCAAAATATTATATGAGAATATAATAGCCCAGGCATGTTTGTACATCTGCCTCTTCATCACAGTGATCTAAAAATAAAAAAAGAGGAGACATTACTTCTGCATCATGTGAATTGTTCCACCCTTTAAGTAACTTCCTTTATTCTGTTAAGTGCTGTTGCACCAGGCCCTGTCTGCCAGCAGGATGAGGCTGCAGTGTGGCACAGTTCCTTGCATGGGTTATTCAGAGGGATTTGAGGGCACACACTGGGAGCACCTGATTCTCCAGCATGTTGTGAGCATGCCAGTGGTGTCAGCAGCAAGGTGTCATACAAACAGTATAACGTTATTCCTCCAAAGTGCTGAGATCACATTAACCATAAATTAATTAATAAATAAATTAAAACCAACAACAAATATCTTGTATCCCTCTGACAGTCAGCAAAATGGATGCAGCCTTAAGTCCGTATGGAGTCTTCTTGCTTTATGACCTCAAGATATAGCCTTCCTTAGCTGTCCATGGAAAGTGCTACAGATTCAATCTATTCGGTCAGCATTTTAGTCTCCCCTGAGCCTCCTCTTCTCCAGACTAAACAATCCCAGTTCCCTCAGCTGCTCCTCATAAGACTTGTACTCCAGACATGTATTCTTGAAGAATACTATCCTTCCCTGGTAAGTTTAGACAAAAATCATAGAATCATAGAATAGCTTGGGCTAGAAGGGACCATAGAACCATAGAATCATTAAGGCTGGAAAAGATCATCTAGTCCAGCAACCAACACATCACCAGCACCGTGCTCACTAACTATACTAATCATGTCCCTCATTGTCACGTCCACATGTTTTTTCCACAACTCCAGGGATGGTGATTCCATCACCTTAAGGATCTTCAAGTTCCAACACCCCTGCCATAGTCAGGGTTGCCAACTGCTAGATCAGTACTAGATCAGATTGCTCAGGACTCCATCCAACCTGGCCTTGAGCATCTACAGGGACAGGACATCTACAACTTCTCTGGGCAAATTATTCCAGCACTTCACCATCCTCTTAGCAAAAAACTTCCCCTGACATCTAATCTAAACCTTCCCTCCTTTAGTTTAAAACCATTCTCCCTTGTCCTATCACTATCTACCTGTGTAAAACATTGATTTCCCTCCTGTTCAAATATTGGAAGGCCATCATAAGGTCTCCCCACAGCCTTCTCTTCTCCAGGTTGAACAAGCCCAACTCTCTCAACTTTTCTTGTTTGGAGAGGTGCTCCAGCCCTTCGATTGCTTTCATGACCCTCCTCTAGACCCACTCCAACAACTCTGCATCCCTCCTGCACCGGGGGCACTAGACCTAAATGAAGTATTCCAGATGGGACCTCACAGAGTAGAGAGAGATAATCACATGCCATGCCATGCCCTGCTGGCCACCCCTCTTCTGATGCAGCCTAGAATACGATTGGCCTTCTGAGCTGCAAGCACACACTACTGGCTCATGTTAGGTTTTTAATCTACTAGGACCCCCAAGTCCTTCTTATCAGGGGTACTCTCAAGGTATTCTTCTCCCAGTCTGTTTACATATCTGGGATTACTCTGACCCAAGTAAAAAACTCTGCACTTCACTTTGTTGAACCCATTAGATTCACGTGGGCTCACTTTTCAAGTTTATCAAGGTCCCTCTGGCTGGCACTCCTTCCAACATATCAACTGCATCACTCAGCTTGATGTCATCAGCAAACTTGCTAAGGGTGCACTCAATCCCATCATTTGTGTCATTGATGAAGATGCTAAACAGTACCAGTCCCAAGACACATCTCTGGGGAACACCACTCATCACTGGCATCCATCTGGCCATAGAGCCACTGACCATAACCTCTGGCTGTAGCCTTCCAACCAATTCTTTATCCACTGAATAGTTCACCCTTCACATCTATAGCTCTCCAATTCAGAGATAAGGATGTGCTGGGGAGACCATGTTGAAGACCTTGCAGAAGTCCAGATAAGATGACATCAGTTGCCTTCCCTTTGTTCACTGATGCTGTCACTCCATCATAGAAGACGACTAGATTGGTTAGACACGAACTTCCCTTGGTGAAGTCATGATGGCTGTCTCAGATCACTTGCTCATCTCTCATGTGCCCTAAAATGTATTTCAGGAGGATCTGTTCCATGCTCTTTCCAGGCACAGAAGTGATGTTTTTTCTTGAGTGCCATTTTGCCTATATGCCTTTTTGCATGCATCTGCTTTATCACAAGTGTAAATTGTTTGCTTCAATTTCTATCCTTTATTTAACCCATACCCACCACACCACCTTCTTCACTTTTCCATCTCCAAATAGTTTTATGGAGTGAAATTGTGTTACCATTTACAAATTCCATAAAAGGTTTTCTACTAACACTCATTTTTTAGCAAAGCTATTGTAACCACTGAAAAAAAAATTCCTTGCAATTTCAAATATGCCTCTTCTTAAATCTCTGTTTTATTTATTCTATGTATTCTGCTGCTCACAAGGCAGATGTGTCATGGTTCCAGTAGTCCTTCACACTGATAGTAATAAAGATGATGTTGGAAAAGAACGTATTTTCATTAGACCAGCTCACAGAGCTGGAAAAATAAACATTTTGCCTTCTTCTGAAACATAAGCAGAGAATTTTAAAGATATGTACAAAATGAGGATAAAAGTTTTCAAAAAAGCGTAGTTCAACATCAGAGCGAAAATAGAGCTGGTATTTAGAAGTCAAAAAGTGTGCTAGAAAGAGGAGTGGTCCAGTGGTATTTGCAAGAGCAAAGAGAAAGATGGATACATGATCATATATGGGTCAAGAAATAGCTGGTGACATCAAAATAAAACAATGTGATTTCTGAGTTCATGTTTTCAGTAAATTTTTAGACTCTGTTTATAAGGTTTATCTACAACAGACATTTTTAGGGTTTTCTAAGAGAACAGAGGTGGAGGAGCCATCTTAAGACTTCTTTCTCCTACCGAGGAACAAGTATTCATCTCCATTATTGATTGACTCCTTTAACGATTGTGAGTTTATTCTGGTATGACATTACTTTTTAGATTAACCCTTAGTATTTTCATGAGGGCATTTTGTACCACATTGAAATACATTTAATTCTGGCAAGCTCATCACTAGGTTTTGATGGAAGACACTTCCATCATTTGTGTAGGGGTGTTTACTGCTTTAGATCACTATGTTATGCTTTGTATTCCAAGACTGTTCTGATTGCGTATATTTAATGACATGCTGTGCACAACCCTTCCTCTACAATGATTTTGGGTAAGTTAGGAGTTTTAATACTAGCAAATAAAATCCCTAACCTACATGGGGTAGAGAGGGAGCACCAACTTGCTGGTCTAAATCTTCCTCTGGTAAATATCATAAATATTTTATTATTTTTGTGCACAGCATTGTAAAAATCTAGGCTGAACTGGTATGTGACAAGAAGTGCAAATTATCAGTAAGATTTTTCCTCTTCAGTTTATGTTGGTACATATTGAGGTGCCAGCTGAATTTCTTAGAAGAGCATCTTTTTTATTTCTGTTTGTACGGTATCTACAAAAGCAAGTTTTAATCCACAACAAGAACCCAATGGCAGTATAACCACTGAACAAGTAAGAGTCAGCAACACATCTTTGTGATGATGGATCATTTATTGCCTATGTATAAATTCATGACCATCAAACAGTAACGTAAAAAATTACAGTAACTATTTAATTCTGAATACTGGTATCCTCTCCCTCACTTTATGTAATTTAATATATGTGCTGAATTCTGGACTGTCTTTTATTTCTATCATGCTATGTAGAAATCAAGAACATCATACATTAACTATTTTTACAATCACAAAATTCTGAGAAGTCCAGAGGTACTAAGACAAATGTCTGTTTCAACAATGTCTGTTATAGAAAAGGACATAGAAATTCTCTCTCAGAGACCTACATAAGCACGAAGTCCAAACTTTTATAAGAGTAACCAAGATAACATAGCAGGAATTTGGTGTAACAGCCAGTGGAACACCATGAAGTCAGGATATGAACCTTACAAACTCAGCAGCGAGGAAACAGCAATATGCTCAAAGCTACAGAAAGCTTAGAATTGAGTCAGCCACAAGCTGAATACATCAATGAGTAACAGAATTCTTCTGAAATAAGATTCCATGGCTAAATGAGAAAAAATGTAGAAAAAATAGTGTATAGTACAGTTAAGTAGTAGGAGACCATTAGCAGGTACAATGCTCTATAAATGTTAATTTTATTTCTCACACTGTCAAATGGTGACACTGGAAGAGATCAGAGAATAAATGAAAGGCAAGTTGAAAGAGGCTTAAATTTATCCTCATGTAAAATGAGATATAACATTGCAAAGATTTTTAGGCATTATTAATGATGCTTTGTGGAGAAACTGGCTAGTGAGCCCGTAGCACATGGGATCTGTTTCAAAAAGTCATGATCAAAAGCTGTTCTGTAACGGCAACTGTAATGCTGTAATGTACAAAAACACAATGTCCTTGCAAGAGAAATGATAAAAATTGTGCCATGGCTGGATCGATTTTAGAAAGATACTACATAGACAGCTACTTAAAAAGAAGATAAATGAGGCATGCAAGAGTTTAGTCCTTGCAGACGAGCTGGAGACTGCTTAAAGACACCACTTTTTAGGCACAGAGGAAAACACACAATCTTTCAGAGAAGGCTATGGAAGAGCAAAGAGCCACTAAACAGAAGGATAAAGAAGTTTTTAGAGGCAAGAAGGCAACACTCAAAAAGCAAAAGCTACATCCAAATGAGGAATGTAGAAAAGCCTGTACACCATGGCAGTTCAAAAGTGAAATCATGGTAAGTCAGAACCAAAAAAAAAAGTGTTTGAAGAGGTGTTTGCACAAGCAAAAAACCAAAACAAACTATAGTTTCTTCAGTGTAACAGGAATGGAAAGTTTGTCAAGTGTCTGTGAAGTACATGCAAAGGGTGCTAAGAAGCTAAAACCATAATTAAAAAAATAAATATATTTTTCACTTCTACAATCACTATGGAAGAGACTCTCAAAGTTCATATCTTTTCAATGAAGATAATCACCAGATGAAATACTGGAAAGTGAAGGTAGGAGAAAGCAGTTTTTACAGCAGAGGGAGATTGAAAGATTTCTGCCAGAAGCTGATGTGGCATGGTGCGTTGATAAAATTCTGTTATTGTATCTGTTAGAAAGGTGCTGTCTCTAAAA
The DNA here is from genome assembly GCF_905368555.1 of Meleagris gallopavo. Lineage (NCBI taxonomy): Eukaryota > Metazoa > Chordata > Aves > Galliformes > Phasianidae > Meleagris > Meleagris gallopavo. Next base: position 34,353,503 of record NC_139408.1, on the reverse strand, counting down.
AAAATACAGGAAGACTCTATAGGAGTGAATAACTATACATTAAAATATAAATTTCAGTGTTGTTTAGTGTGAAGCAATGTACCTTAACTTGCTCTAATATTGCAGATTCAGTGATGCTGTGCTCAATGCACCCCAGGATATGGTTGGCGTTTCAGGCTGCCTGAGCACAGTGTTGACTCACGTTCAACTTGCTGCCAACCAAGACACCTAGATCCCTTCTACAGGGCTGCTATCCAGCATCTCATCTCCTAGTCTGGAGACTCAGCCCCAGCTAGAGTTGTCCCTTCCCAGATGCAGAATCCAGCACTTGCTCTTGTTAAATTTCATGTAGTTGGTGATTGCCCAGCTCTTTGATTTGTCTAGACCTCTCTGCAAAGTCTCTCCACCCTCAATGAAATCAAAAGCTCCTCCCAGTTTATTCTCATCAGCAAACTTGCTTAAAACACCTTCTAATCCTACGTTCAAGGAATTTATGAAAACATTATAGAGAACTGGCCCTAAAAATGGGGATGTCTGCTATGAGTCAGGAATGAAATCTTGTGGAGTTCATAAATAACTCAATGCAAACCTGAGCTCAGGCTTCTAGAAATAAAAAATAAAATAAAATAAAGCAAATCAAATGCTTAATTAATTTTGTGGTGGACTAACACAAGCAAGCATTCATTCTTTCCCAATAAAGCTATTTAAGCCCAAATCAATCTCACCTTCTGGAAGAGAAATAACAGCCTGCCTGCCTGGGTGTGAGAAATCCGGTCACTTTTCCCCTATACTCCAAAAGCAGGAGGAACACATGTGATTCATAAATTCCTCAGACAGCTCCAATCTTCACCCATGTTGCTCCCTGAAAGTGCTCAAACACTACCATCCTGTATGTAACTCGCTGACTTTCTTGGCAGTTCACTGATGCTCTTAGGCTGGTTTCTGGAAACTAGAAATGACTAGCCAGCCAACTAAGTTCAGCTTTGAGTGTATTTTATAATATCAGTTTAGAAGCCCTCCCCACGAGGTAGGGTATTTTTCAAATTTCAGTGATACTAGTGCAACTGAAAGAAAGAATGCAGTTTAAACAGATGTCATCCACATTTTCTTAAATGCCAAATGCTTGCTGGTATTAGTAAAAATGCAAGAATATTTGACTTCTCAGATATTTTGCAATTTTTTTTATTTTTTTATTTTTTTATTTTTAAGTCTGCATTTCACAGGGAACTATTGTAAATCTCTAGTAGAATCTATTATGTAACTTGAGACTGCCAAATGTTTGCCTCTCCATCTCCCATAGCTTCTGCATCCTGAGGGTGTTTGAAAACACACAGAAGGCAGCAAAGGGACAAATATATGTATTTCCCTATCAGAAGACAGTTATTTGTTTTTGTAGCAATAAGCTTTAAATATTTCAATAGAAATGCAAACATCTAACTTCAGGCTCAATAAAGGAGCATAATTTGATGAATAATTCCCTAATATAGACTTCCCTATAAAACTTCACAGTTGCTCTAATATATAACTCTCTGGAGGCCTATAGATTTATTGCATAGTGCATGAGAATAAGATTCTGTAAAATGCAAGTTTTCATATACTAAAGAAATCTGTGGAAATGCTAAGGTTTCTACCTTTAAAAAAAAAAAAAAGCATGCATTTTCCAGATGTATTTTTGTAAGATGTAGAAATAACTGAAAATTATCCACAGGGCATTCTGGAAACTAGAAAGAGAACAGATAATTATCCCAGAAATCCTCCGATAATTTTAACGTCAGGATTTTGAGAGAGAGATCCCAGAAATGCCTTTGGGCACATCACCAGTGTTATTTGCATGCTAATTAGAGATGCTGCTCTCTCCCAATGGGATGAGTGATGTGGCAGTTTTAACCAGGTCTTGTCAGAAAAATGAAAATACACGCCTATTTCAGTGCATCATATCTTCCTGGGAATGTGCATGGCAAATTATACTTAGTCACCATCCAAATCAAAAGGTATGTATAGAGCCATGTAAGTTTTGAACCTGCAAAGTCCAATACAGTATGAGCTTCCACTGTCCATATTTTCCTTAGCTACTCACTTTGTGAAAGTAATAACACTTGAATTCTTTTCTCTTTTCCCCTTTTCTTTTTCTCTTTTCTCCTTTGTCTTGACCAAAATGTCAAAAATTCCATGAAGTCAAATAGGCTTGACTAATCTTACTGCAAGGCAAGACAGACATGCATAATACACTTAAAGCTGACAGCTCCACTGTGAAAGATGAAAATGAAACCCATCTCTTATACTGGGTCATGGCCCCTTGAGGTTTTCTAGCTCATGGCTGTAGAGGAGAGATGAATCAGAAATTTTGGTTGGAAGAAATATCTTTGTTTCAACCTGTAGTTTGAATAATGTTGGACTATTGCCAGCACTGGATCAGGGCAGTAGCAGCTTTGTCTAGCCAAGTCATGACAACCTCCAAGGATAGAGTTTCCACAGACTCTGTAACCTCTTCAGGTGCTACTCTATTCTCCTTGTAATGAAGTTGGGGTGTTTGGTTTTTTTGTCTAGGTGGAAGTGGAAAGTAAGAAAATGATAGAATACCATAAAAACTCAGGCTATATATTTCACATATACAAATGGTAGTGTCATAGTCTCTTTCTGACCTCAGGAGAACTAAGAAACAACAGTGGAAACATGCAACAGGCAGAAGTGTATGAATTACCAGTACCATAATGAAAGGCAACGTGGTAGCTAATAAAGAGAGGAAGAAGTAAAACTTCCACTTTACCCTACTCATAATGCTGTCCATGTAAAAGCAGAACAAAACTTTCTCTTTTATTACATATGCTACCTATTTGTTGTGATGGAAAATAGCCTGCCTCTATCAGATATGGTTACAAATAGCAGATAACATGGGAAACTTTCCAGTTCTGAAAGTCCCCATGCTAAACTGTGTCATGTGAGACTTTTGCTAAAATGCCCCAGTCAGCTCACGTCCAATTTTGGCTACAGTTTTTAAGCAGTGGTACCCCAAACTAGGATGCAAAGTCTTCACAGACTGAGAACTTATCATAAGGCATAATTTATCAGCTTAAACCTTTGTCAGGATTGGAATGCAACAGAAAAGAGTTTGACTAAATTCAATATTATTTCAATTTATATTTTTTTTACTCCTTTTCTTTTCCTCCTCTTTCCTTCCCTTTTCTAGATTTGAAAGTGAATCTGACAATCAAGTCTCCCCAGACACAGCTCTCCAAGCCTGGGACACTAGACGCATCAGCCTGAGTCACACTGCCTCCAGCCCTCTGAACATTTCCTGCTTCTGAGAGAGCAGCTACGTTCTGACAGTTTCAATGGGAGGTGTCAGCCTATTTCCAGAGCTTTCTAAAGACATTCTGTCATTTTGTGAATGATATCATTGTGTGGAACCTCTGAGATAATGAGACTATGAACATCATCCCACAATACCATTTGGCTCAAAGACAGGGAAACATATGGGCATTCCCTCTTCACAGATTTTGCAGGGGAATATAGGGAAAATCCTGCTGTCTGGAAAAGATATTTCTTAGCCTCATTTACAAGAGCCCGGATGCTCTTAACGGTGGACAAGATGGAAATGGTTAGCAACAGACTGCACATCAACATGGAGTTTTGTTCCTTTTTAAGTTTTTTCATAGAAGTTTGAAGGAGGTAAGCAGTACTACAGGATGTGAGACTTGCTAAAGCATACTAAGGACATTATACTGAAACGGCTGCAATTAAATCATACATTAGAAGACAAATTTTTCACCTTATTTCCACATTGAATGAGTCTACTGAATCACCAAGTCTGGATTTTAGATTATGCAGATAGGATTACTGACTCACAACTTACGACTCTGCGACATGATAATCACTGGGATGAAATTGGTCCACAATAAAAAAAAAAAAAAAAAAAATTAAGTTCCTGAGTCCTGGGGATTGACCTGGACATTTAGAATTCAAAATGTCATTGAAAATCATTTATACTCAACCGTTATTTTGCAAAACAGTAGTGTGGACCTAGGAGGGATTCTGCCAAAATTCTCATATTGAAGTTCAACTACTACTTTGAATCACTCTTCAAAATAGCAGTTCTGAATTGTACTATGAAACAGGTTTTATGTATACACACTTATCAAAAGGCTTTATTCAGTAGCTGCTATTTGATTTAGTTCAGCTACTGCCCTTCAAGCTCAGGCACACCTCTTCATAAAAAGTACACAGGGAAGACAACAAAACCCAAACCCCACTATGTTCCCCCAAGGAAGGATGTCTAGCTCTCTGAAGAAAAAAAGTGAAGGTAATATGAAAGACATTTTATACCTCACCACAGGATTGCACTACATATGGTGTATATTAAAATTCTCAGAGTTTATGCTCTAAGGCAAATTCCTTAAATAAGGAGATAACAATGAAACAACTTTTTAGCATCCAGCATTGTTAGTCTGAGATGGGAGAGCACAGCAGGTTCTTTGATAAGATTGCTTGACTTATATACGTGAAAATGTGTGGAGAGATCATTCCCCTACCAGTTGCACTGTCATTCAACAGGGAAATATTTTTCATGTATACAGAATACAGGCTGTTGACCACAAGCTGTCTACACTAGCACAGTGGAGAACCAGCAAGCAGAACCTTTGTGATACTGCATGGCTGCACTTTCCATGACTTCATATCCTCTCATCAAAATATTCTGCTCAAGGTTTTGGCTCTCTCAGGGATGCAGACATTTCAGTGTTAACTTTTTTCTTTAATAACAACATAACAGGAAGGAAGAGTAAATAACCAACATAGAAAATAACTTCCCTGCTTTGAATTTGCTATTCCTCAAGTATTAGGCCTAATCCTGCACAGAGTTAAGGCTTAGCTTTGTTGATACATCAGTCTTGAGCTCTCTCTCTTCAGTGATATTCTGTTTTTCTAGACAGACAAGAAACTCTTTTCTTTTGTGACACAGGCACAGAAGAAGCGACTTGCTACCTTTATAACAGCCCTCCTTTTTTTGAGAAAAAGCCTGAAGCAGCAGAGTTTTGAATATATTTCCTATGAGTGAAAATCAGATTTTTTTTTTTCTTTCTTAAGTACAGATATATGCCCTGATATTATCATCTACGAGAAATGAACTACTCTGAGTCTCAGCTTTTGTATTTACACCTCAAGGGAAGAAAAGATTTCAGAGATGATAAAAGTTGTTACAGAGTAGAGAGCTGTAACACAGAGCCAGCCCCTCCAGGGAGTGGGAACTGCCTTCTTCTCAGTTATAAGATCTTTTGTGTATGTTTCCCTGTACAGCCCTCCCAGAGCTCTTTGCAATTAACTTGCCAGGGCTCATTTAAAAGAATAAGTAGCATCCAGGTGCTTACCACAGCCCTAATCCTCAACAGTGCAGAGGAATAGGTAAGGATGATAATTAGCTGCCACAGCAATTAAAGAAATTTTATGTTGTGATTTTCATTCTCAGCAGAAGGGAAAAAATCTCATAGATTTCTCCTGACTATCAAAAAAACTAACATGTCTGAAAGACTCATCCCAGAAACTTTCAGCACAAAAAAAAAACATCTGTTTTCTGAAGACAAGCACTGGGTGACACATAGAAATCTAATTTGTGTTTTCTTCTGCTTCACTGCTTTGGCCTATATAGAGTTGAAAATATCATAAGATAATGCCTGCTAACCAATATTATTTTATTCTCCAATATGACAACTTGTACTGGAACTACATGCTAAAATATGGGCAAAAGCTTGAAACTATGTTTTTTGCTTAGTAAAATGTCAGAAGAAAGCCAAGTGAACTGAAAGAAAAACTGCTAAACTGAAAAATGCTTTCCCCAAAGTTTTGGTCACTTGCTACAGTTCTTGGAGGAAGTCCCAGTAGATTTCTGTTACTCAGAGTTGAAGAAAGTCAAGGCATTCACAGTGGAACTGGGAAAAGCATCTTTATGGGGATTGAAATTACATGGCAAATCAAAGACAAGATACAGATAAATCCTACCATTACTAGCAACATCTATACTGCATCTTTTGTCCAGATCATGAAAAAAAAAAAAGTCAACAAATAAACTAACGTATGTTCATTCTGCAGTACTGTAGTAGCTGTGAAAAATCAAGCTAGCAAAAGAATAATTTGTTTTCCTCTGTGAGATGTGTAATGCCACAATTGAAAAATATAAACTGCATGTTTAAATTTGAAACAATTCAGAAATTGTAATAATGGATATAGATATGCAATCTTGGAAATTCTAATAAAAGAAATGTTTCACCTTTTAATAAATAGATGCATTCACACTGGAGAATATAAATGTTTTGTAGTATTTGGCTGAAATAAATTAAATCTTATTTTATATGAGGGCATTAACACATTCTGTCCGCAAGATCTCATGCTTCAGAAACAGTCTTGTATATTTTCATGCAGATGGGGAGCCTTACTCATGCCAATAGCCCCTTCTTTTGACATGTGTTTTAGATGGTTTAAAATACTGACAAACTTATGTACCTACAGAATCAGTCATTCACTCCCTGCAACTTGGCTCATCAAGTACGCAATGGCTTAATGACATTTTTTGCCTAGTGTATGCCTGTTTTCCCACTTTCTATTTTTAGATCAGCATATGTCTGGGTGACATCTCTTAATATATTTAGAACAAAAAGAATCCACATTTAGTTATCATGTGTCATTCTAATGTTACTGTAAACAAAAAAATATTCATAGTTTTGTTTAAAACCTTCAATTTGAATCATCTATCTTCATAAAACACTCTAAAACAGGGCAGTTTTTCCTTCCAAAACTTATTAAAAGCATTCACATAACCAACAATCATATAAAATGGAAGTGGGTGTGGACAACATGGAGAAGCACCAACATATGGAAGAGGAGAAGCTGGATTCTCTGCGCTGTGCATAGTAAAGAAGTAAGAGAAGAAGGGAAATGCAGGACACTCCTTGGCTGACTCTCAAATGCCAGGAGACTTTAAATAGGATTTTGCCTCCTGGTTTAGTTAAAGTATAGAAGAAAAAAAAAAAAAAAAAAATCAGGCTACTGGATGAACTTCACCTTTTGATAACCTGGCTATCCTTAATAGAATCTCATCACTTGGCAACTGTGTAATTTCAGCATCTACATACAAGCCTGGATACTGGGGCTCAGCCAGGAAAAGAAGAAAGAAATGAATACTCACTAATGTTCAACATGAGAGATTGGTGCATTGCTTAGGCTAATCACATATCATATGAATGAATGAGCAAGGTAATCCTTTTAAAATAGGCTACAAAGTTAAAGATCCAAGTGAGGACAGTGGTGTCAGACCATATTGCTCAAAGTGGGTGGGCCATGGAGGCAAGGAGGACGAGAGAGTTGCTGTAATGAACGTAAGGATAGAATATGAAGAAAAAAAAGAGAGAAAGATGAAGGAATAAATGTGGTAGTAGTTTAGTATAGTTGCAAGTGTTTTAGGTGTTAGTGATCTGGGCTGATCTCTTTACTTTTTAAAAAACAAATACAATACACTTTTGGAGACAATGACAGTTTCCCTCTGCTACAGGCCTAGACGCATTTACAAAAGAGAGGAATTTTAACAACTATGCCTTCTTTTCAGTTTCATCTCGACCGTTTAATGATCCTTCTCCACAAGGTGGCAGAAAGACCACACAGTTGACCGACAATGATCTAACCAATCTGTCTTGCCACAGAATTACCACTTGAAAAGTGCTACCACCCAAGTGAAATAAATTCTGAGACAATTATTTCCATGTTAATTGGAACAGTGCAATATATCTATAGCATATAATGAAAATTTAAAGAAGAAGATCACAAACAAGAGATTAAACTTCTTAGTCATCATGATCTACTCAAACATTATTATGCAAATCAAGGCTTTGCTCAAATGCTGTCCAGTAATACCTTGGTTATCTGCATGGAAATGGATATGAAAGCAATTTGGATAAGAAAGAGGATCATATTTTAATATAAATGAAACCAGCCCAGAGGGCAATAACCTCACACCGGATGAGTTTTCAGATAATAAAATTTCAGAAAATGAAACTTCCTATAGTGACTTAAAAAAAGTTTCAGCACGGGTAATGAAGGCACAGGGCATGTGTAGGACAGGCCACTAGCCCCTGGCTACTGTGGCTGTGCCTCTGAGCATGCATTGGCAAAGATTTGGATCTGTCAGAGAGTTGCATGGCCTTGGCCATCAGCTCTGAAGAGCAGAGGTTTATCCTGAGTTTAGGATAAAGCACAAGGCTCTGTACAGCCCGCAGCAACCTGAGAGCTCACCTCGACGTCAGGCAGGCTGAACTGCCCTGCTCACCTCCTCACAAACAGGTTGTGAGTCACTTCTCTAAACTAGAACTTCCACATCTGACTAACCTGGCTATGACTGACCACAGCAGATTCAGAAGAGAGTCAGTCTTATCTAAGATCTTATTTTTTGATAACTCTCCCTAGATCTTCTCTCTCTGACCCAATTTTTATTATAGCAGACAGAAAAGACAGATGCATGTACATAAGAATCCTTCTCCGCTTTTATACTGATCATCCCAAGTTCATCTGCACCTCCAATCAATAAGCAGCAATTTCCCCTTTGAGGATCAGCAGTAGGAGTAATCTTCACGCCCTGCAGAAAGGCCTCCAGTCTTAGTATACTGCAGGAGCAACTGGCCTTGTAAGAGGCTTAAAAAAAACGACTTAGGAAGTACATTTTAGTGGAACCAATTGTTGTAGTTATTTCAGGTATAAATCAAGGTATGAAGGTATAAATCAGAAGATTTAGAAGTCAGGGCAAAAGCCAGTTGAAACAGACAGAAATGTGATGTCAAGTACACAGCACAGCAATGGCAGTAAACACAGTCACGTGCTGAGAAGGACTAACATGACCTTGTCTCAATGACAAACATCCTCTTCAACTCATGAAAATGACCATGTTTTTATTGAAAAAGGATTCCAAAGTCTGCTGAATCCAGAAAATCAAATTAAGAAGGTATTTAAAAATCAGCTTAAAGCGATTAAAATTTTTGTCAAGTGTAAAAAAATGTGATTTTTAAATCACTTCTGCTTGTCAGGAAGAAAGTACATCATCTGACTGAGATTGTTTCCCACAAACACAGATAGAACAGCTATAAGAAGCTGGGCTGTGCCGTGTGACAGCTTTAATGCCCACCATAGCAGCTGCTATCCCTGCCTCTGGCCCTAAAGATTGAGTAAGTAGGTTTGCAAGAAGTTGGTCTTTTTTTTTTTTAGCAAGCCCATCAGGTTTGCAGAGACATCTCAATTTCATCTTTGTTCTTTCAATGCAGTGTCAGCAATCTGTTCTGAGAAGTAGGACTTCTCTGTGTTTCCCCCATTTGTCCTACCAGATAGCCAAACCTACGTGTATTTCACTGAAATACATTAAGAAGTTTGGGGTACAAACTTTTAAAAGTATCCTTTACTGGATTTTGAATTTTCATTTTAAAGCAGTGTCTCCAAAGTAATTTAGTGGAGTTTAAGAATAGCTTCTGTTTATACCAGTGGGACTATATATCTGTAGAGATATTGCCCTACATCTGAGAAAAGCCAGGGCATTTAACAGGATTATCCTCACAGAAGAACACCACACATTTTAAGTGCTTCTGTTCCACGTAAGAAAAATATAAATCTTATTCATGACCTAAGCTGGAAAACAAAGGTGATTTTACAGCTGAAAATGGAAACAGAGATTGTCATCCTGATGGTTCACAGATTCTTTATAGGGCCTGAGGTCAGTTATGTTTGTATGCCGGAGCTCTCACCTGGGAATCGGGGGTGGCAGTGTATCAAATCCACTTCATTTGTTCCTCCCTTAAAATGTCTTCTCTTTAGGATAGGACCACAAGCTGAGGCCTTTTTTTTTTCCATAATAGAAGATGACTGATAAGGCATACATTAATAAAATGGCTGTCTATGCTTACACTAAGATATTCACCATGCTACAGAAGAGAGAAGAAATAAAAGCATGTTAGACCCTACACAGTCATTTTAGTGGGGGAGTTTCTGATACTCTACTTTCGCCCTGATCTTTGAGAAATTTGCTGTAAAAACAAACTGAAAAGGATGTCAGGGTAGGGCTAATGTCCTCTATCCATGAAAATGTCATCTCCAGATCATGTTGGGTCTACTCAGGAGTCTAGCCAAGCAGGGTCAGTACTGACTCCCCTTGACTGTGTTGCAAACACATGGTAAGCAAATCCATTACAACTAACAGCTTTTACACTTTCACACTGCTGGAACATAGGGCATGTAGAAAGGAAGGAAGCAATATACATACTGAAGTCCTTTTGCTGAGATCTTGCATATAAAGCTCCACAGTTTCAGTGCTAAATACCTAATTCCTCAGAACAGTTCTTTTCCTCCCCCAGATGAATGAGTTGAAGGAAACCCTGCGAATAGTTCTCAGATTCCAACAAGGGGGTTTTAATTATACAGGGGATAATCTCTGCAAAGTTACCTGTTAGAGTTAATGGGCATCAGGGTGGTACGGAGAATATTAAAACTAAATGGGCTTCGGTAAAATTAAGATAAGGTACTTGAGCACTGCACAAAAGGAAGGCCAAATTAAAACACCTCAGATCTGACTCAGCCTTTACTGATCATGTACATGTAGCCATAGCTACCTTGTCCACTCTCTGCAGAAGGCAAGATAGCTTTACACACTCCATATCTGTTATCTAACAGCTATTATTTAGTGTCACACCTACATAAATAGCATATAATCCTAAAACCAATGCAGTAAAGAACCACCTTCACAGATGTTTTTTTCCTGTGGCTTCTTCACAGATGATTTATCCGAAATTAACCTGTTTAACTAAGCGTGACAGGGACAGCATGGCTACATCTTTCTTATCCTCATAAAGATTATCTGAAGTGCAATTAATTTTGCAACTCTTTTTTAAAAAAAGTCCAACTCCATCACAAAATGTGACAAACCATGTTGTTTTTTTTTTTTTAAATAGGAATGCATTTATAACACTGCATATTTTCTGGGAATGCTGGAAGGAAAAAGAAAAAAATTAATGCAAGGAGGAATTTAGCAAATTCTATAAAATCATACAGAAGAAAAATTGCTCAGCGTCAAATCCTTAGTCAGTTAAGCTCTAATTGCACTGTAGTTTAAGATGGAAATGCCTTACAGAGCTCATCAAATTTATGTCACTCCAAGGGCTGTCACGGAAGATGTAACAGATAGTATGCCAAGGATACATTTGTTCTTAGCAAAGAGGCCAAGAAAATATCTATCTTCTTTCTACATCCATCAGCTGAGGCAAAAACACATAACTGGTTTAGAAGATAAGGCAATAACTAATTCAGTCATGTGGAAAGAGCTGCCATGAAATCCCTCCCACCACCCACAACATTTTTCCACCCACATTGTTTGTGCTGCAGCACAATCCCCACCTAAACTTTAAGAAACTGAAATTCATCTCTTGGCAGTCCTAATGCTTTGTTATTTCAACCCACGATTCTTTACTTCGTTGGCGGCATAATACATTAGCTACAATGAAATCACTACAAGTCTAATTCAAGACCTTCAGATGTCCACAGCAGCAGTCACTTGAAAGGGAATCTATCCTTATTAGAGGAGAGAGGATTTTCAATCAATAACTGTCAGCTGCATGTTTTCTTAAACATGCTGTCAATGGGATTTCTTTCTTTCCTTATATCAGTCAAATGCTTTTCATACTCACAAATGTGAGAGCCATTTAATCACTCCATGCATCTGTTTAGATTTCAGCTTCTCCAGTTGCGAGTACCAACAAGGAAGCCAATTTTGACTGCATTTTTTCTGCTGTCTGCGTACACATGTAGTAGAAATTGTATTGAGACCAAAAACTCATTTCACATTCTGTAGGTCACCGAATAGCTGCTGGTAATGATTTTTGCTCACTAATGACCTAGGTTATATTTGAATCAGTGCCCTAGAGGTGAAAAACTGTATTCCATTACTGATTCCCTGAGTCATAAAATCCCTTGATAATTTTTTTCTAGGTGGTTTTTGCAGTATTATTATTATCTTATAAAAATTACATGTTCATCAAGCTTCTGTAAAATGAATATAAACAAGCTGCAAATATAAGAGACAGAATCATTTACATTAAATGACCCTCAAAATGTGGCAGTACAATAGGATCAACACTATTTGACAGCCAAAGGCGAAGAAAGTAAGAGACATGTTTTCTATTGAAAGGAAATATTCTGTCAGGAAAGTATAATTGTATAATCAAACATGAAAAAAGATATTATATCTGGCACAGTTAAAAAAAAAAAAGCTTTAGTAAATTAATTATAACCTTGGCTTTTAGTCACATCCTTAGGCAATACTCCCACATATTTCACTCATACATTTAAGTTAACATGTCCATCTCTACTGAGGAAGTATACTTCTTTTATTAACATATTATACATATCATATGATCTATCATGTGCTACATATACAAATAATTCTTGCACTCCCAGTGAGGGATTAATTAAGAGAAGTAACCAGGTTCTTAAGAGAAAGAAGTACTCCATTGTGAGTCCTAAAAAAAAAACCAGGCTTGTGTAAGAAATGTAGCAAGGGGTTAAAAAGACAAAGTGTTTTGATGTCTGGATGTACTAGAGTTTCTCAAATATTACACTCTTCCTACCTGCTGTGCTTAGCTTCAAAATTCGGCACTGCCACAGGAAAAATATATATATATCTGTTTGCTTTTTCATCCATGTACCACATGGCTTTCACTTTCATCAAAACACAGCCAAAGTGCCACGGGGGAATTATTGCCTTGGCTGCCTTAGCACTTGTGATCTTTGACCTCTGCTGGAAATGGATTCCAGGCACACTTGTGCCTGGCAGGTGAACCATGTAAAATCTTGATGAGGTGTGTGTTTTGTTTTGTTTGATTAGCAAGCCTTAAAATCAAGGCAAAGCTTTGTCTTAAAAAGAAAAGCTCACTTTCTTTACCCAGGCTTTGCTTTTGCAAATTTACTAATCTAGAATGGCAAACACTGTTTCCTACACAGGTAAAAAGCGCATCTGTACATGAAAGTGGCATTTTAGTGAGTTACAATGGGTAACAGCTCTGAGTGCAGACCTTGTGGCAGAAGAGGAAGGCTTAGAGCCATGACGTCATAAATCTCAGCAACTCCTGCAATGCACTGAGCACGTACCCACAGCATAATGAATCTGCTCCCTGGAGGAAAAAGCTTAGGAGCAGGAGGAAAGAAAAGATTATTTTTAGCTAAGGGAACCCTTTGTCTTATAGCATTAAAAATCCTTGACTTGTTTTTTCACAATAGCAGCCTTGTGCAGTGCTCTACTTTTAACTCACGGAGTGCTGTAAAACGTAAAAATTACAGCACGAATCACAACCTTCTGAACTTGCTTATTTGCTTTTTACTTGATGTCCTTTTAGCTTCAGTTAAAATTTTGCCCCATCAAAGCTCCAGATTTTAGCTATAGAACTCTAAGGTCTTGTTTTTATCCGCCACCACCACCAAGTTGCACATTTTCAAGTGTTACACAGACCTTAGCAATAGAAGAAATAAACATCATTTATTAGCCTGACAGATTTAAAATGCAATACCTAAAATTAAACTAAGGTCCATTCCCATTTGAACATTTTATCTAGTAAGACACAGATCACCCTTTTCCTCTAATGCCAAAGAAATTTGATTCTACATCCATTAATAATCCCAGATGTCATCCATAGACAACATTTTCATCAATCATTGCATTAAAGCACTGACCAAAAGATATACCTATAAAAGAAGAAAATACACTTCCCACTACTTTAATGTCTTTGATGTGTTTTCAAGATTTTAAGCCATTTTGCCAAAGGCTACTTTTAGTAAAAGTGAAAAGACAACTGCACGTATATCTCAGCTACAAAAATGTTGATTTTGTTTAGTAAAGAAGAATAAGGAAGATATTTCCAAATAACACACTATGCTTTGTAATGCACCTCACTGTTTGCTAGTGTTACATTTGGGCTGATCTGGATCACGTTTGACCTGAACTCTAATGCACATGGAGTAGCTATAACCAGCTGTTCTTGCTCCACGTCCAGGCTGGCCTGGCACAGCACTGTTAAATGGGGTATCAAGGGTATGTCTACATTACACAAATCAAATCTAAGAGGAACTACCAAGCTGCCTCCGAAAGCATTAATTCAAGTATCAAAACTAGGCAGATACATCAGTGCAGTATTAGTCTGCCTATTAAGTGGGGGCTAATTAGTCTATATAGCAGCTTGTAGAAATGAATTTCAATGAAAATGGGCTAAATCTAATTACCTAACAGCTTTTCTGCATAAGAGCACATTCACAAAGTGTTACTTTGAACTTACTGGTGCACAGAACCTGTCCAAACATTTAACCTTTCACTCTTGTATATATCAGTTTCATTCCCCAGCCATATGCATTGAGTGAGCCTTCCAGTCAGCTGTCTGAGAAACTAGAAGAAAGCTGAAAGGGGGATGTACAATCAATGAATATACAGATGATATAGTTGTACAACTGTACAATCAATGAATATACAGATGATATAGTATATCCAGGAGTTTGGCTGATGTAATTATTATACTAGAGTAGGAAAAAAAGGACACTCACCCTTTATCCTAGGTTCGTGAAGTAGACTCCGGTGGAGCAGATCTCCAGAAGAGATCCTTCCCCACTGGCAGTCAGCTCTTAAATGGGTCTAGGAGAGGTGGAGCCAGGCTCCACCCCTTCCTGCAGCACAGGTGAATTGCCTTCACCTGTGCTCCCATGGCTGACTCATTGCTCACCTCAGGTGATTAATCAGAGGTTCAGGCTGTGATTCAGCAGCCCTATACGCAGGACAACGTGGAACTACCACAAGCAATACTTTACACTAGGACATATCAAAAAGAGCATGTATTACTAAAATTGCACAGTGGTTATTCTGCATATCACTGATTTCTGATTAGGTCAAGTTCCCCACTATGGCCCATGCACGCAACACGAGAAAAGCCCCTTGGAAGGGTAAGTTATGCTTGATGATGGCCATTGCCATACAAGTTAATGACCTAGCTTTGAACACAGACTTCTTTAGCTTCCCCTAGGTACACGTAGAACCTATACCAAATATGATGTAGTCATTCATCACATTTTCCACTTAATACATCAAGATCTATTTGCTTCTGATCAAGGGTGTTAACTCAGCATCTCCAGCCATGGTCAACTTATGCTACCACTTCAATTTGTCTGCCTTTACTACTGAAAAATTGAGTAACACTTTTTAATGTTTTGAAGTAGCCTGGCAATTGAAGACATATTTCAATATCTGTAAGACTCCTAAATCAATAGCAGAAGTAGGAGTAATGGCTAATTATATTTCATATTCAGGCTTGTAAAGACAGGCGCTTTAGTAGATCCAATTAAATGCACAGGTGAATGGAATGCTTAAATTCCCATTGAAAATTTCTGCTAAACTTTTAAAGATGTTTTTATTAATTCCAAGTCCTTATCTGTCTTATGGATGCCTGTATAAATTCATGTATAAATCTTAGGCTCCTAAATCATGTATTTTGAATTTCCTTCCTATTCATTGCCTCTGTCAAACATTTCCAATGCTGTTCTCTCACCAGCTTAATTTCATAAGAAATTCAAGCTGATATTTTTCACAGGATATATCTTTATTCTATTTCAAGTTATTATAGCAGAGTGGAGTTTACCCTCTGTAAGTGATTCAGCAGAAGATGAATTGAAAACACACAGACTTCATAGTAATTAGTTCCATCCACAAGTGTCACTTCCAAGTCCCTGTTTGAGAAAAGCCTCCCAGGTTCCAGAGTGAACACAAACTGTACAGTCTCTGTTGGCATCTCTAGAAATCACTGGGATAGGTGCTGATGACTCATTGCCCCAGGAATGACAAGCACACTTTGCAGAGACCCTCTGCCTGTGTGCAAGACTCAATGCATTCCCAAATCAGCCCTGAAATTGTGATAGAAAGCGCAATGAGTAAGTGGTTTTGCAGATGCTGTTTTGATTGTCTAAAACCCCATAACTTCAGAATATATAAATGCTGAATTCACAACATACTGATTAAAATAATGTCATCACACCATTTATGTAGCTGCCTAGCAGAACAAGACTATCATAGAGGCAGCACTCAGGGTAAAGGGACTGGAAGGAAGCCTTTTATGGTCTTGCTAAGATTAAGTTGTTGATCAAACTGTTTGGAAATGTCAAGTCCAAAGAGGTCAAAATTTTAATTTGGATACATACAGCTTACAGAGTTACATGTAATACTGCTGAAGATGAGTGTGATAAGAATGTAGTAAGAGATAAAAGCAGGGTGGAGGTAGGGAAGAAGGAAGAAAAGATGAAGGGGAACAAAGTACTGGGTTTCCAGTGCAGTGCAGATTCCTCAGCCAGTTAGAAGGGAGAGTAGAACAGGAATCCAGATAGCACAACTTGGGATACTAGAGAAGGAAAAGGGAAAAGGGCTTATTTTTGTTTAGGTAAAATCTCACTCATTTTTATGCACTTTGACCAGAGAACAGGCCACAGGTACAAGTGTCACATAGGATTTAACTTCTCTCAAATAGACCCCAACCATACCTATGAAACAAACCTATGTCAAAGATTAGAGGAGGGGATGTAAAACTACAGCAAATGAGCCCTTATATTAGATACAGCTGGTGAACAGAAAGATGTACAATTAAAATCACACTGGACTGTTCTGCACATTACTTGACTTCTGATTAGGGCAACCATTTAAAAAGAGAAGAGTGAAGTAATGAAGGTGGCAATCAGAGTAACTCCAGTGGGAAAGCAGAAGCATTTGCCACCTTTTCCCTATCAAAACTCACCTAATGTGTCAGTCCACATCATTGTGCAGCTCTTGGAAATTAGATGTCCAAAGGAAACCACTACAGGTTCTGTCATCCTCATCATGTACCTGCCACACAAAGATGATGGTAAGTCAGGACTTGCCACAGACAGTACCTGTTTTACAGTGGTAAGTCTGTCACACAGAAATTCAGTGTATCCTCCCACTTCTGCATGTACTGTTGTTCCAGATAAACAAACCAAGCCATCCACAACTGATGATTTTTTTTATTTTTATTTTTTTTTTAAGACAACAGTGTATATAAGAATTCCTTACCTTAATAATAATCACTAGTTATAATGGTAATTAGGAACTTGAAGTGCTAATAAATAGCTGCCAGATGTGTTCTAATTTCCTAGCACTCACAGTAGATAATGCATATTGCTTACTGATACCTACCAGAACTGTACTAATTTACTAGCATCTAAGGAAACCATAAAAAACTCAGTGTAATACACGAAAATGACTTGAATCTTATGGTCTCATCTTTCACAGGAAAAGCATCTGAAATCTGTTAAGAATTTGAACTTCAGTTGTGTCTTAATGAGACAGTCTTGATCCTTTTAGAAAGTAAGGCAGCAAATTCAAATGTTTCTAAAAATATAGATATTGCAATTTATTGTGGACAAACACTTTCTTGGCACTGAGTTCAAAATAACAATACTAACAAAGCATGATAATTCTTGATGGCACAGGATGGTTAATGATCTAAATAATATTAACTAGCAAAGAGTAATCAAGTGTTAGAAGCTTGTTTAAGAAAGATGAATCACATAATGCTTGCTTAAAAACAAATCTATTGTGATTGGACTCTAATAGGTAGGATCTAGTGCATCTAGACAGATTTTAGAGTGCAACTGAGTACAGAGTGTTAAGAAGTGACAAGTGAACTTCTCTCAACATCAAAACATTCTCAAGGAAAAACTTCAGTTTTGTAAAAAATTTTAGAGTTTCTGAGAAGGAAACTCTGAAATGCCAAATAACAAAGATGAGCAGAAGGCTCAAGGATTACTGTGTCCAGGATTATTCCTTCATTATCTAACCCATTAGAAAAAATGTATAAAAGTACTTTTATATGAAAAGTGGATGCTACAAAACAATCTGGAGAAACAGCCAGATTGTCACAGCTGATGAGAACTTCACTTTGAAAGACGATGTCTAATTTTGAAAAGTGATATGCAGAAGATAGATGTTCAGTGAAAAGACTATGTTTACCGGATGAAAGAAATAACTTGTAGGCAGTAAAAAACAAAACATCCTTATTAATTTAAAAGATCCTGGAAAGCAATTTAAAATAAACTAATCTATTATTGAGGATTACAAACGAGAATGTCCTCTGAAAAGCAAGCACACAGCAAAGCAGTAATCCTTAATGGGACAGTTCTTGAAATATTGTCCAGTCAAATAGGAAAAGATAAAGGTATTTGACAGCCTTCCTCTTTAATGACATGGTAGATGTAAAAGAAAGAAGAAAATAAAGCCCCAGTATAAGCCCAGAGGTGAATAGACAGCACTGAAATTCATTGAAAAAATAATTACCAGAAGTTGTCTCATCACTGACAAGGATTGTAATTGTACCCACACCTCTGAAGATCTGTTTATCACTGGATGACACAGTTGCCTTTACAGACTACCAAACAGTCACTTCTTTCAGTAAGAGAAAGAAAAGAGACCAATCGTAGAAAATGTTTTTAAACTAAACAACCATGAGTTTATTCAAAACACTGAATATAATTCACGAATTACTAGTGTTTGAAATTTTCTGATTTCATAGGGCACATATGGGACATACTGAAGTAAACTTATTGGACAAGGAATTTTATGGGCTTAAGTAAAGGTGACACTTGCTATTTTTCCATATCAAAGATGAGGATGGTTCCCACATGCTATATATGAGTCAAGGGAAAGAAAAATATTCTGTGGGATTAAGTATACCAAATCCAGCAACCTGAAGTGACTATTGCCAGGTTGGGAAGGAAAGAGAGGCCTGGGAAAAATGATGGCCAGACTGTCAGTCTCCAGTATTTTGTCAGTACAGCTCAGAAAGCAAAATTGACAGGAACCTTGCCAGTAAGTAATGTGGAGGCAAATTTTCATTTTCAGAGAGCTTCAAATTGAGATTTTGTCTGAAAAACTCGTGCCAGTGAGATTTCATGTGATGGAATTTCCTTTTCTGCTCTTCTCTGTTTCCGCCTTTGATCCTGAATCTGTTATTGAGCCCCTCTGCCACATTCCTCCATACTGTTCATCAAAATAGTTAAATCAGATATCATTTTCTTTTATTAAGATAATTCTGTTTCTCTATTTTTTTTTTTTCTCTGTAGAGAATAAGGGGGAGATATTTGCTCATCTCCTCCTGATTTTCTCTTTCAGACAGCTCCAGGCAATTTATCTTTTGTGTGCTATGGCCATTCTGCTTTAAAAGACCTTGGAAAATGGAGTTCAGACCTCCTTGCATTGTTTGAGGTGAATAATACAATGTTTGAATTTTGGAGAATTCTGGCATCGGTATCAAGTTACACACTGGGTCTAGCACATAATTGATGACCAGCTAAAACCTGTTTACTGGAACGATCACCCTGGATATTTAGCAGCAAGAATGAAGAATGTCTACCTGGTACTCCAAATGAGCTTGTGGTGATTGTAGCTGATTCTTAGATGATTTCCAGTACATAGTCAGTGATTACTTTGCAATTTCCCTCAACTGCAGCTCAGGGGAGGAAGACAATCTCTACTCATACAAAGAAAATGCTTTAATTTATGGATTCCTGAGGATTTCACAGGTATAGTTCATGAGTATTGACAAATGTGAATAATCAATACAAAACTGAACATTAAAAATCTTCTCCTATTTAAAAAAAAAAAAATCCTTTCCATTATGACACATTATTTCCATTCAATATTTTTTCAACCCTAACAGATCTCTATCTAAATAAATGCTAACATTTTCTAGCTGGAATTAATGAGCGCTTCAACAGATCATGTAAATCTATCACAAATTTTGAAATATAAACTGATACTTTAGTTTATATTTTAAAAGTTCTGGCATCTCGTTGAAAAAAAGAGACAAGAGAAAAAGAAACAGCTTAGTACTTCCACATGAAGAGAAATTCAGAAAAAGAATGAAGTACTTCTGAAAATAATGCAAAGAATATAATGAAACCATACACATTAAAAAAAAAAAGTTAACATAAAGTTAAAACTTTTTCAAGAAGTAAGCAGTAATCTTCCGTTAACTTCTGCTCTTTTTCTTAGTTGTTACTGCTAAGAATTATTATGTGTACTCATAGACATGAGATAAATAACACTGACATTTCAGATGTCTGTTTAGATCTTATGATACAGCAAGTTGTAAAGCACAGCTACAATAATGCAGGAAATATTAATACTCATGTTTCAGGATAACCACTTCCATGCATCTAAAAGGTCAAAACGACATTTCCTGCACAGTACAGGATTGCTCCATTGATTAATACAGAGATTTCCCCTTTAAAAATCCTTTGTGAAACCAGAAAATAGGGAAAAGAATGACAACTACACTCTTTCAGTACAGAAACTTTATATTTTCCTTTGGAAAATCAGAAGCCTCATATTTCTGAGAAATTTAGTTTAGTTTTTTTGTTTGTGTTCTTTTTTTTGCTATTGCAGATATTTTTTTTTTTCCTAAGACTCTTACACAGTCCTTTCTGGTTCAGAACAAATTTATCCAAAGATTCATTAATTTAATTAATTCAAATGTTTTAAAAACACAAAGGTAATAAAAAAAAAAAAAAAAAAGGAGGAAAATATTGTGGCCTAGACAAGATTAAACTCATTCAGATTTCGTGTGTGAAATATATCTACAGCAGGAAAAAAAGGTAATAATACAGGGGCATTTCAGCCCCCCCCAAAAATGTGCATGTTCAGCAATGGAAATGGAAAGTTAAACTGCCACACTCAGCAGTGGGCAAAAACAAAAACAAAGCAAAACGTGAGGACAAAAAGATGTAAAGCTCCAGTTCGTGGTTATACGAGAAGAAATTTATGAGCCTTGCATATTCAAAAGGACAGCAGCAAAAGTATTCGAGCTCTTTTTCTATTTCTTTGAAATATTGTATGTGTCCCTTTCATTTAAACATCCTGGGCCCTTGTGAAAATGCACACAGAAAAATAGTAACTCAGCGTGAATCTAGGAATCTTCCTTGATTAGCATTTCTGACTGACTTCGGAAGTTCAGCTGCAACATCCTGTTCAGAAATGCAAAAATCTTATCTGTATGCTGATGGAATGAACAGACACCATATGGGTGATGTTCAGAATAAAAATTCAGGCAAGGGTGAGGCAGCCTTCCAGTTCATGTTTTCCGGAGAACAGGGACAGGTTACAAATGACCAGCAGATTAAGCAAGGTATGTGAGCATTCGAGAGGAAAGCTGCTTTTGTGGATTGATCACAGTGGCTTCTTCTGGCCAAATTAGATCTGATCATTAAGGTGCACATGCTTTGCTTTTGTGTTTTTTGATGTTTAACTTGTTCCTTCAATGGCAATATTAGATGCGATTGAATTTGATCACACGTCAGATTTGTGATCAGGAAAGTCAGCCATCCATGTTAACTAGCAAGCTCAGAATGGGTAGATTTAGGTTAAATATAAGGAAAAAATCTTTTACAGTGAGGGTGGTGAACCACTGGAACAGGTTGTCCAGTGATGTGGTGGATGCCCCATCCCTGGAGACTTTCAAGGTGAAGCTGGATCAGCCCTGCGCAACCTGATCTAGCTGTGGTGTCCCTATTAATTGCAGGGGAATTACACTGGATCATCTTCAGAGGTCCCTTCCAACTCTAAGGATTCTATGATTCTAAGAAGTCATTCTGCCAAATTTTTCAGTATCATCATGGCAGACACTGTGAGACATTGTCCCAATATTATTATTATTATTATTATTATTATTATCATCATCATCAATTTTTTCTGCAAAAAATCTTGTTGACTTCAGTGGATAAGTCAATTTTGTTCTCACTGGCAGATCTGATTGCAATTTTTATTATAGCACAAATTGTTCTCCAGCTTCTATCCACTATCATTACCCATCAACAAAAGATCTTTTTCTGAGAGCAGTTTCTGTTGCTGGCAATGCTATTCAATGCTTACATCAGGAAGAAAGGGTTCCCACAAGCACCTGTGTTATGCTGTGGAACGGATCAGATCAGAAGGAATTTTAAAAGTGGTGAAAAATGGGCAGTTTTTCCAATAGTTGTTCTCTTTTGGAAACAAACATCTCCCCTGCCTTGTTACAGATGTGCAAGCAGTCCTGTAAACAAAGTAGAAATAGGATGCAGAAGTGACTGTTTTGAGCTAATTTTCTAAATCTTTTTCAGGAAAAAAGCAAACTACTGGAATATTTAACTTACTGCATGTTCTTTCTAAAATATGTTGTCAAGTTTTCAGCCTTTAAAAAAAATATATATGTACAAGTGAAGGAGGATTCACCAAGTTCCTCTGAAACTCACTTGAGTCATGCCCATGTATTGAATTATGTTTCATGTGAGATTTCAAGCTTAGAGGTTTTGCATTTCAATTGTAAGTGAGTGAAAAGATGCAGTAGCAAGAAAGTGAGACTGATACCACCAGATTTGGACAGAATGAAAATAAGGTTTACAGACGAAGTATAAGATAGGGGGCAAAGGTGGTCAAGGTTCCTGCTGAACTCAGTGCTCCTAAATGACTCTATACACAATATATCTGCAAGGCCACAGCACAGCTACCTGAAAGATTCCTTTCCCTATATTGACATAAAAGGCAAATGGAGGAAAAATTACGGTCAGATGGCAAGTGAGTTCAGAAGGATTAATAAATTGCTCACAACATCAACTTTTATTTTTCTTCCAAACATTTGTTTCTCATGACATTAAAAGCACATAATCACATTTCTTTTGCTAAGTTTCAGTTGTTTGTTGCAGCAATTGCATTCTGCAAATCTTTATCATCCAATAGTGAAACAAATCAAGAATTCATCCTCTGACAAAGAAAAGTTTAAGTCCTCTCAGGAGCCTAAGCCTAACTTCAAGTCATAATCTTGTGAACAAAAGTCTAGCCCAAGGGCAAGGATCACATGTTCAGAGGACATTTTCCTTATCATTTTCTTGAAACCACTCCTTTACAATCTACAGTCCAAAGAAGGCAGATGCACCAAGTGCCAAAGGCTTTAGCCAGACAGAAGACAAGAGGTGGTTTGCTTGCAATGACGGAGCTGCCTGTGATGCACTCCTAGCATTCACTGCTTTGGGAGCACTGCACTCCTCTGTGCCCCTCCAGCCACACAACTGGAGAGCAGGGCAGACAGAAAAGCCAAGCCCCAAGAAAGAGCCTGAGAGAAGCAATTAAAATGGGCCTGGCCAAATGCCAGCCCTGAATACCTCTAGATACAATGGGTCCTAAACCTAAGTTAGGCCAACTGCCAGGCTTGGGGATGCATGCAAAACCATAATCTCCCAAGAACAGACAGAGGCAGCAAAGTGCAATTAAGTGTTCTCAGTTCACCAGTCAGCCACAGCAACATTTGACAAACATTTCTGTATACAACGAGAATAACAAAAAGTAAAAGATTTTTATCCTATCACTTTTGGAAAAAAGGAGAAAATCTGAAATCCAGGAAGGGAAATAATAAAACAGAGCTAGGTAAAAAACATGTATCATAAAAGGAGGATTTTAAAGCTGTTATTTTTTTCTTTTTTTTCCTCTTTTTTCTTTTTTGCCATGAACACATAACCACACATGAATTGCATTGATTTACCTTCAGTACTGAGGACAGTTGCAAAAATGTTGGCAAACAGGCAACGTGAAACAAGTTGAGTAAGAAAACCATCCAGCAATATACTTTGGCTGCAATTTGTTTGTTGCATTCTCAGCTTATACAAGACAGACTTCCAGTAATCCCCCTTTGACACTACCACCATGCTCCAACTTATTCCCCTCATTAGGCTCAGTTATTCACCATCTGTCTGTGCAAAAAAAAAAAGTCAGTCTGAATATTATTTCTTCATCGTGATGCGGAAGCAATAATGAAACACATTACACAAACAGCAAGCTGGAATTAGGATACTTAGCAGTCCAAACGAAAAAGAGCTGGAGCCCAAACTCCAGCCACCGGAGTCCAAGTCCTGCCACAGCCTGGTGCTGGGAGCCAAGCGCAGGAGCTGCCAGCAAGAGGGAGAGCACTAACACACAGCCAGACCTGGCTGGGGTCTGGAGTCAGAGGAAAAGAGAGGTTTAATTATGAATAATGCCACTGCAAGAAAACAAATCCTGCAAACATACACACAGGCAAAAACCAAAGCCAGAGATTATGCAGAGTTGAGATCTCTCTCTCTTTTACACTCAGCAGAGTCAAGATGTGATCTCAAGTTTTGAGTATTTTGAGTATATTTTACAGGAAGACCTTAATAAATAAACCTAAGGATATGGAATCTTACCACTTAATAGCTGATAAATTAATCATTATGCAAAGTTGTTCAGCTACAAATCACTAATCCCCTTAGGAAGTCATAGACACTAAAGAAAGCAAAAAATACTCAAAGATTTCCATGTACTCTTTCTTCCCATCCTGCTACAGAGAGAATCACAAGGTATTCATTGTCTGTATTTTTCTTATATGATTGGCAGGAGTGAAGAAAGTCTCCCAAAGGAGCACATAAATAATTTAAATGACACACACGGTGGTTGCCAGTACCAAGCAAAATTCATCCCGGCTGTAATTCAGCTTGGCTCTTCAGTACTCCTTCTCCAAAGCAGATAAACCAAAAGTATTTAAGAAAATAAAGAAAGAATAAAAAATACCAGCAGACCTCTGTAGCAGCAGTTACAACATGTCTTGCCATAGGATTAAAATCTAAACCTTATTTTCAGAAAGGTTATAAGGAAATTATGCACCAAATTGCTCTGGGATCTTTGGATGGAAAACATTGTGTATATTCAAAATCGTCATTAACACAACTTGCATGTCATTGCTTTGAACACAGCCAGCCCAAAATACGTCTAAAAGATGTTATAGGAGTATTTTAAATCAGGGCACCAATCCAGAGCATATGAAAGTATATAAGCTTCTTGTCTCTAGAGTTTTTAATATGATGAATGCCTGAACTCCTGTCAGCCTTGTTACGAGAGTTATGATACAGTGATTGTTCAGCTGAGCACCACCAGCCCATTGTAAACCTGAGGCAAAAGGATACGACTCTTCAGTGGAAACTAAGCCTCAGTTTTTCTGCATTTTTATGTTGAGTGCTTTTTCCTTAAAAAAACCATTTGAGTTAAAGTTTTTATTTCAAAACTGCAAAGTTAAAAGATCTTTGGTTCACCTGCCACTGTAGACATGCGAAACTAAATTATTCAAGATGGCATGGTTTTATATTATTAGGAAGTTAAGGGATTCTTTTTCCTGTAAATATTTTAGACAACTAAATATCTACACAGATAACTTTGAAAACTGAAATAAACATGGCTTGCTATTGAAGCTGAAGGAAAATCTGCTTCATTTATTTTTACCTTTGAACATCATCATCACGTTATTTGAAATATCTCTGTGCTGAGGCAGGGGAGAACACACACATCTTTGCCTGTCAAAATCAAGGAATAGAGCACAACATGATTAATCTTTTCAAAACCTTTGTCAGAGGTAGATATATGTTCTCTCTGCAGGGGAAACCAAAACAAAAATGAAAAACTTCTGCTTAAATTTCTTCCAAAGGATTTTACCTTTAAAGTCTTCCAAAGCTTCTTCCTAATTTACAAAGACACAGGCATTTCAAACAACAGAAGTCAAGAACTAAATGTTTTGTGACTGATTTTACACATGGAATCAGTTATTTAACAACAAAATCACTTTTGATATTGAGAAATTTTTGTATGGTTTCTCTTAGCACTACCGAGGGTATCAAGAAACATACACTGTTCCAATAAAAAATACTGCAGCACATAGTATAGTCCATTGCTGCAGGTCTTATGAAGTTAAATTTAAATGTTGTTCCTGAACTTGAATTTTCTGTCCATATAGAAATTAATGGGGCAGTCCGTAGCCATGTTATCTACAGGAGGAGAAAACAACCTTTCAGAAAATTCCAAAGTATGCAGCTGCCCCTCAATCACCTGCTGCTAATGGTCCTCCTCCCTAGGGCTATTCAGGGAGAAGTGCCTCCTCACTCTGATACACCCGCATCACTCCATTAGAAATCATCTTCTCTGGTTCTGCACCTCAGTGAGATTAAGCTTACCCAGATCTCAATTGTCACATTATTATTTCTGTCAAGCATACTGCCTCAGAGTTTGCTTGTTGCTCAAGCTCTTCCCATAGATGCATGTGTGTGCAAAAGAAAAGGGATCAAAGGAGTGACACTCACCTTCTTCAAATGCAGTATGGAACCAAACATGGGCCTGGTATGTGCATGTGGCAGAAGCTTACAGTTACGTACCCAACACTGCAAAAAGTCAAATCTACCACTGATAGAAATCACCAAGTACTTCAGCAGGAATTGCAACACAGAAAACTATAGAATGTGCATCATTTGAAAACCTTATAAAACAAATACTAGATGAAACAAAAGTGATTTTTATAAAATATATAGAACTTGCTTTACAAATATAAAGAATGTGTATTCTTTATCTGCATATGAATGTAATTAAAATTCAAAGCATTAAAGTGATTATTAAGAATAACAAGAACTTTAATGGGTCCCCAAGGAGCACAGCCTAAGATGGTTTGTTTGACTAAACTCCCCTTCATAAATATAGCTGCAGTGGAACTGTGCACAAAAGAACAATAAAGCAGAGCAATTACCTTAAAAAGAGAACCACATAAAGGTGAATAAAGTAAAAAAGTATGAATAAAGGTAAACCCAATGTACCAAATATAAATGAGAAATGAAGGCTACTGTATCAGCATCGTGAGGAAGGCAGCTAACCAAGTACTGCTTTCTCTCTGCCTCTGCCTTTATCTCATGCTTCCTGCCTGTTTCATGTCACAAAACCAAGACAAAAGCAATAAAGTAACTTTTCAAAAAATATAAGATATGTACCACAACGCTGTACTGAAATGACAGCATGTACAACTTGCTTTTTCCAGATGACAACTAACTAGACAGTAGAAATTAGTTTCTCTGCAGTCTCTCTTTCCCAACGCTGTAAACAGACCAGAGTTGGCTGCTGGCAGGACAATGGGTTGGCATCAAAGCAAGCAGTCCCACCTGAGTACCTTTTAACAATTTATTTAACGGATGGTTTTCCAAAAATGTTGCAAGGACACGAAAGAAGTCAGTCACTGCAACCCCTGCTTTAATACAAGGATTTGATTAACCGTCCAGAGTGAATTACTCTGGGAAAAGACAAGGTCTATATCTTCACATGGATTTTCAAACTGTGTGTGAAATGCCTCCCAAAGGGTTGTATCACAAGATGTGTTTAAAGCATATGGAAATGAGTGACAGTTCTCCGTAAAATGCCACATTTTAACCTAAAGCATAAGCTCCTGAATCGTAAACAGTTCAGATATGTGAATGGACCAGGTCAGGAAACAGGGAGAACTTACTACAAAAGCTTTTCCATTGTCTTTCTTGGTTATTTTCAGAGGCTTAAAAATACTCTTTGTTAACCAGGTTGGATACACAGCTGGCTTTTGAAGCACCTATTTTTAGTATAGTACAACACAAAGCCACTAACTGGGATTTAGATATTCATTGTAATGTGTGGAAAAATTTTATAATTAAAGGTGCATCTACAAAAATCACAATCATGGTATGAGAGATATGGAATAGAGTGAGGGATTGTGTCTACCAGGAACTGGGTCTTGAGCCTGCTTCAGAATATTGGTGTCTACAAAAACCATTGCTCGTAAAACACAATCAAGAGACCATGTGGTGGTTTTACTTTTCATTCTGTGTTTAAATGGTTGCAACACTCCTTTAAGACAGAGGAGATGTGATCAGACCCAGTCCCCTCGTGAGACAATCTGAACTATTTCATATTACCTCCAGTGAGAATATGGGCTACTTTAATTACTATCTTCATATCAAGGCTTTGTATCTTTGTTTCTATTAATATTTATGTACATAGCATAGGAACAGAAAGGAAGAGTGGAAGTGACTTGGTATTTTTTAAAATTTTAGATATTTTAACCTGTTGCAAATCAAAACAGTCAAATCTTTTCAACATACAGCAAAAGTGTACACATATAGACAAAGCAGTAATCACAATATCAGCACTACCAAACAAAACTCAATAATTTTAATATAAATTACCCCTGGTGAATTGCACTTAGGCAACACTGGAAATCTTCTAAATGGAAACAATGTGCTCAGGCATCAGTTTGTTTTCCTTATAAACATCTTTTTACAATATTTACTATCTTCTGCCTGTCTCCTTAAACTTCTGAATCTCAACAGGTTCCTGCAGTGTAGGAACCTTAAGAATAATAAAACAAATGGCTTTTCTACTCAAGAGATTAGCCTCTAGCACACATAACCATTTCTCTCACTATCATAGAATTCACAATTGGTTAAAAGAGCTGTAATGTACAGAGATGGTGTGCCCATCATGCGGACTTGATGCATTAAGTCTTTATATTTCTGATTGTATAAAATGTGCTGTGCTCCAAATTTCAAGTGAACTTGAATGTATTTCTCACAGCACTTTTTTTTTTTAAGCAAGAAGGTCAAACATCACACTGTATGAACTATAGAAAATCAAATCTCTTTTCTAAGAGTAACTTGTGGTGAAGATCATTATTTTTTATGCACTCTAATAAACATGGACAGTTAGTGTTCACAAAAGGGTCATTACTTAACATAGCATACAAAAAAGCCAGATATTTTAGTGAAGCATTTGCCTCTTACATGTACTCATTTTCTCACTGTGAACAGACTCAAGCAAAGGCTTTTTTTTTTTCCAGACAATAAATTAGAGGACCTGATTTAGAGACATGAAAATAATTAATTCTCTGGCTTTCCATCCAGCTTGATTCATATATGCACACCTAAGACAAACTACAGGGTAGAACTTGGGACAGGATAAATCTGGATGATCTTCTGTGCACAATTTCAAGAAAACAGTAGAAATGATACCACACTGAGAACTCAATGAACAGCACTGTCTACTTTGTCTGAGAAATTATGCTATGCCTACTTATGTTAATGGAAAGAAAATTTATTTACCCATCCATCCATAAAACTGAATGAATTAAACTCTACATTCTAGGCAGTCTAGAGTAGCTAAATGGAACCTCACAAAAGCAAGAATCTCATTAAAAATGAAAATGTAACCAGTGAAATATGAGACTCAAAGAAATGAACACTCCACCAAAATGATTCATAAATTTCCATCTAATCAGTGTTTTACTGGTTTGTTGGTGTAGAAGGGGAAATCAGCACAACAGGGCTCTGCACACTAGGCTGAACAAAAATTGGCCTTACTGGAAAACAGTGTTGATCAACAGCAGATCTGAGATGATTTGACATGTAACTTTCTACTGTAAAAATGAGCATAACAGATGAAGAGAATACTATAAATATTCCCTATTTAAATTTTAATAAACTATTCAATATACTTATTCTGCAGCCTCTAACTGAGAGATGGTCTAGCTGTGCAAGTTACAAAAATGAAAACTGAACAACCTTAAACAAAGATGACAGCACATTGCATAACACCAAGCTGAAACTTTTATCACCGCATTGTATCCCAGACTCATATTAGCCTCATTCTCTTTAACAGCTACACTGATTAATTTAAATAGCATGCAAAGATGAGATCAGTGTGTTGGTCAAATTCTGAGGCAATAATACATCTGCTAAACACCACCATTAGCTGAGAGAAGAGGTTCAGAAAGGTTACAGTATTGGCAGAATAGAGATGTTTAGCCTGGCAAAATAGAAGCTAATCCATCTGCAAGAGGAAAAAAATCAGAACACAGCAATAAAACATGAGTGAGCATTCAGGGGAGCGATGCAGTAAGGGGTAACGTGGCAGAAAGCGAGGAAAGGAGCAGCAGAGGCCAACTCCCAGGTGTTTACCTGGAGGCTTGAGCCATGATGTCGAATGTCATGGCAGGCATCCTGTCCTTTTTCCTGCGCCACAACTCTGCACTGGGGCTGCGTGACCTCCTGGCTTCTGGCAGTCTATTGTGAACATGTCTGCTGTCTTACTACTGCACATTTCTCTGCTGCAGCACTGACTCAGGTGTACCCTGTCCTCCAGCAAATATTTTGTGGCCGGAGGCCAGTAGCCAATAGAAACCATTACTTCAAAAGGGTTTTGTTTGAGTACCAGAAAGAATTTGCATGGCGTTGCTCAACAGCTTCTCTGTGCAAAAGCTTTGCAAGAGTTCTGCGTAGTTTATTGTTTGAGCTGCAAATTAGCATTGCTGAGTAGAAGAACCACACAGCACTTATTCCCTTCCCAAAACCAGAACCCAAAGAAGAGATATAAAGGAGGTAGGCATTCAGATACTGAAGAGATAACATAAGAATCACTCCAATCTATACTTCAGACTGAGGAGGCTAAAGCTGTTGGTAGGAAATGCTGTGCAAAAGATTTATATAAATGAGGAGAATTTGCAAACATAACAGCCTGTTCCATGTCCACTTCCCTCTGATGCAGAACCTTTCCCCCTGCCCTGCTACTGTCATCAGAGAGCAGAGCTCAGTGCTGCCCTCTGCTCCCTGTAAGGAGCTGCAGGCCTCCAAGAGGCCTTCCCTCATCTTCTCTGCTCGGTGCTGAACAAACCAAGGAGCCTCAGCTGCTCTTCATTTGTAGACTTCCTTTGGGCTCTCCCTAACAGCTTTATATACCTTATATATATAACTTCACATACTGTGGCTCTCAAGGCTGCACACAGTGCTTGAGGTGAGGCTGCACAGCACAGAGCAGGACACTCACAGAGCAAGACCTTGTCCACTGGCAGTGCTGGGCCTGATGCACCCCTGAGTACGGTTTGGGGCCCTTTCGGTTTTGAAAAGAAACACTCATAGGGTAGAATTTTACTTGCCCAGGTGTGCGCCTTCTTTTGTTTTTGTCATTATCGCAGAGACACTCATCCACTGAGCCCAGCTGTGAAGCTCAGCTGAAGTACCAGCTTACCTGTGACCTACAGCTCTGGCTATCGGCGGGAAGCCCCAGGCTACAGCAGCACCCTACCCTGTCATCAGAGAGTGCGTGAACACATGACAGCCCAACACGGATCTGCTGCTGAGAATAAAATAATTATTTTCTGGCCAAATGGATAATATTCTATCCTGCAAAGCACTGAAACAACTATGACAGAAGGGGGAACCATTAAGAGTTTAGTTTATCCAAACCACACAGACAGCAAGGCTTTTGCAAGTCAAAAGTCACCTGTTGTGATGTTGTGATTTGGGTGCCTATTCAAAGTGGTGTGATAAAAAGCCAGTGATGAGTGCACCAGTGAATCTTTTCCACCCTTACCTCAAAAATAGTCTTTGATACACGATCAGCACTCTAGCAAACCCTTTCTTGTTTCATGGACATACCTTAATAATGTTTCAGACGAATACTGACAGCATAATTGAGGTGGAGAAGAAATTCATCTTGTGTTAGTATCTCAAAAATAGACATACCTGCTACATGGGGAAAAATTATACATTTAATATAAATATATTTTATATAAATATAAAATTTATATACAGATACTTTATTGTATCTGTATATACACACATATATATACATATATATACACACACATATATATACACATATATATACACACATATATATACACATATATATATACACACTATACTATATATTATATACTATATATATATTATCAATTTCAGCAGTGGTTTCACAAACAATAGGTCATGTGGTTACCCCAGACTTCTGTAAATAAAGCCCTCACATTCACATAATGTATTTCTAGAATTACATACAATGCATTGTATGGCATGTATGCATAACTCTGTACCACCAAGAGCTTTAGAGAAATATGGTTCCTAACAGAATTGCTTTAAGAAAAATATTCTATCACACTGTTATCTTTCACAGATGTACTGTAAGTTAATTGCTTTGTCATTTAAGAAACTGCTGCTTCCGTATTTTGGAGTGCAGTGTCAACAGTAAAGGCTGAAGGCAGGGATATTGATACTGCAGCACAAAACCAGCATAACCTGATTAATGGCCTCTATTGCTAAGAATTGCAATGAGAAGTCACATAGCAGTGCTATGGATTTAGCTTCTTATGAATGTAAAGGAAGTGGGAAAATAAGAAGACAGCTGCATTCAAAAACACAAATCATAGACTTTGCTTTCAAAATTAAAGGGGGGGAGGTAGGAAGAAGAGGGCTTAGTTATTTTTTTGTTGTTGTTGCTGATTTTATCTAGCCCAGGAACTGATGAAGGGAGCCATAAATTTAATAGCCAACAAACCTTATAAAAACATGGCATTAAATCTTCAATTAGCATGTACTAAATGAGATCTCTATTATGGAATTCAGTGCCAAAGATATTTGTATTATTTATGCAACAGCACATATCTCTTTGCAAACAAAGCTAAAAATGCTGCAAGAAAATTCCTATTCTAAAATTGAAAGAAGTGAAGAGTTATAATGTATTAACTAGATATGCTGAGGTACAGGAAACATTTTCACATTTTGACTACAGCAAAGTAATACAGAAGTGAAGGCATCTAGCTTACATCACTTCACTATATTTCTCTCAAATATAAGTATTCTTTAAAGAAAAATCATTAATTCTAGAAACTTAAATGAGTGATTTTAATATTTTTAAAACAAGCCAGCTGTGATGACTGAGGAAAACAGAACAGTTGAATTAAGTATATGTCCTACATCACATCTTCTGTTCCAGACCACTTAATTCAGCAACCCATTTGAAAGGCTGCCTTTGCTTTTATCCAAGGATGACTGTTTCTTTTATGATTTCTGTAATCCTTCTCTATGACAATGCTGGATCACAGAGTTGCAGCATGATTGAACAGCTAACTCAGGAGTGACAAATAATGAAAACTCCTGCCTCTTGACTTCTTGGAAAGGCAGAACTTCAGCAGCCCCACTGCAGCACGTTCTCCCTGACACTCAGGCACATACTGAGAAGGCACCTGCAGCCGAACAGCTCTCAGTTCAGAGCAGACAAACAAACTGAACAAGGCAAGAGAAGAACCCAGGCCTCATGAGCCTCAGTTAAAGACAATCCCTCCCTTTGCACGGTACTATTTTAAAAGCATATGCTGACAGTAAAATTTGGGGTTTATAGAAAATAAACTTGGGGCTAAATAGCTGTATACATTGTTTGCAAGATGCAGGAGATACTATACTCCTGTACTCAGTATTAGTAGAGTACTCAGAACTATGCGCAGTTTGGACCACCAACATAAAGTTATATAGCTGTAAGAGGCCTCAAAAAGTAGCAAAAATACTACAAGGCTTATAAATACACCCTGTAAAAAAGCTTACAGGAATGTGTTGTTAAGAAAAAGAAAAAAATAAAATAAAGGGAATTCAGTGGAAGTAGCAGTCTTTCAGCATCTAAAGGTCACCACAAAGCTGACAGTGATAAATAATCACTGCATCCACTTGAATGAAGAAGAAATGAGCTTATCCTGCAGTAAAGAAGATTTAGCTTGGCTACCGGAGTTTTTGAAACTACCCAATACAATTCTAGTAGTTTAAAAACATCTTTAGTATGCCTTTAAATGAAATATACTTACACAATGTCATAAAAAAAAAAAAAAAAAAAAAAACCTCAGAAAATTGGAATACCAGTAGGAAACTAACAATAAAGGGGTATCCCTTTCAACGTGGATACTTCATTGATATTTCCGGAGGAATACTTAGCTAATTCTAAACTTTTCTTTGAATACTGAATTCTCATCATTTATTTTCTATTGAGGAAACAGGTAAAATGTTTGCAATTCAACAACAAAAATGTGCATTAGGATTTTTCTTTTCTTTTCTTTTCTTTTTTTTTTTTTTAATTAAACTTTGTAGATTGCAGATTTGGCCATATCAAGTATATTTCTGAGAATCTTTGTCTGGGTAGACAAATCACTTCTCTAACATGAAAACAGAAAAGACCAGGTATTTCTTTTAAAGCTCTTGGTTCTTACACTGGAAGGGCCAGGTTGGTGCAAACTGTCTTCAGCAGCTTCTCAGTCCCCACCAAGCTTGGTGGCAACTATGACCACTGCAGTGCTAGAAAAAGTTGAAACATCCTCATAATAAAAAAATGCATTCAAGAAGATACTGCAGACACTGGGGGAGAAAATATACCCACCATAAATATTTCCTCCAATTCAGTTTAAAATTTCAACTCTCTTGAAATTCCCACTCCTCAGCTTCCTACTGATGAGCTAAACTAGTTGCACGGCCAGTTAGGTCACACTCAGCATGCTCTCTAGTAGTCCTTCACTTCATTTAATAGCCATATCAATTTACTCCAAGAAAGCAATTACTTCTCCATCCCCTGTCTCTCAGGTTAATTCAGCACAAAGAGCCATTTACCCTCTAAACGAGTTCTGAACGTACTTTTATTTTTTTTTTTTTTTTTACTATCGTTCAGTGCAAGAACTGCACAGAACCACATAACTGAAAAACTAGTTAAGTTTCCTCAACTAGTATCTCAGAAGCGGAAGGAGGCAAAGTCAGGTTTTTGGAGTCTACAAGTTATTTTTCTCTTTACATTTCTGAAGATCTGCCAGCCTAGGGCTCTGGGCACCCACCCAAAGTTAATTATGAATAACTGCATGTAGACATTCCCCTCAGCCCACTCCTTCTCAGCAAATTTAGGGAGAAAAAAAATAGGTTTTGTAGCAAGCCCAGCAGTTTGCAAACCTACGCTCTTGTAGTGCAAAGGAGGAGAAGCAAGATCTAACACCAAGCACACCCAAATGAAAATGCCCTGCAGCAGAACCTCTTCACTCACATGGAGGAAACTCCAGAACCCCAGATCTGCAGCTGCTCTGTTCTCTGGGGTGGGGGGGGTTGGGGAATAAAGAAAAAAAAAAAAAAAAAAAAAAAAGCAGTATCTCAGGAAATCAAACTCAATCTACTTGCAGAGTAGTAGCTTACAAATACCCAGGAAAGTGTTTAGAGGGGCAGTGATCAAAATTCAAATGGAGCTGCAAGACCCTGGTCTGCACATATGAGAAGCACTTGGTCTCAGAGAAAAGCAGAAGCAACTAGATCCTCCCTGTACTCTGAATACTAGGACAGGGACTTAGGTATCTGCAGTCTCCTAGGGTGTCTCTAATGCCAAATTATTTGCTCATTTCCCCTCTGGGTCAGAGCTCAGCTTTGACAATCACATCACATGCACACCAGTTCTCCTGCCTCTTAGAGGAAAAAAAAAAAAACCACCACAAAACATTAGCTTCCTTCAAAGAGGAAAAACAGCCATGATTGAGAGGATAATTTGTTCTACAGATCACTTACTATTCCTTGTACAGTCTTCTAAATGATAACAGCAGGATTCATGTCCGCATACACTACTTTCATGTCCTCATTCAGTGATCTAGGTATTTACTGCACCGTGTCACTACCACGTTACAAAAATACATCTCTGGCAGATAACAGCACAGCCCTCCTGTTTCTCTTACAAACTGCCTTCTTTGAAAAGAAGAGAAAAAAAAATAATGTTTGACAGTGTCACACACAAGCCAAAGGAGAACTGAGTTTGATTTCTACTTCTCTAGGAGCATCTCAGGCCAGGGAAGCTTTACATTGTGGCACATAAATCTTGCCAGCTCCAAACAGGTGTAAAGGTGCCTTAGAACCACAGATCATAGCAGCGTTACCAATCAACACTATTTTATATTGAAAAAATATCAACAGAAGACTCTCATGGCAGTAGGGTTCAGGAACAGGGATGCCAGTGAACAAAGAAAAATTGCTATTTTAATCCCCATTTCAGTTGTTTAGATTTTTGCTGATGGTCACCTGCTAATCAATGACTTTCCATCAGATGCAGGGAACTCAGTGCCCCAAACTCTGCAACATAAACTGGCCCTTGAGCTTAATGAGAGTATAGGCAAGAGTTTTTCCATCTACTCCTCCCTTTACAATATCATTAAAGCTTGAAAGCACCCTAAAAACAAACCTGTAGCACAAAAAAGACACTCAGTGAAGGCAAGCATCTTTACCTCCCTGATAAGCTCAGAATTTGTAACATTTATTCTTTCATTTTTAGGGGAATAGTATAGGGTCCCTATCTGTTTAAGCACTCTTTCATTAAGGACCTTTTCTACCTCCTAGCACACAGAACCTCCAGACACAGCCAAGGGTCACACTACCCTAGGTCTTGCATAGCAAAAATCATTCAAAATCAGAGCAGTTCATTGAAACAAGTGGACAGAAGGGTATATAAGAGTACTGACAGACTTTTATGTGGGACCCAGGATGTTTTAGAGGAAACAAATACTATGATCATGTTACAAATTCTAACTTAATTAGTCTAAGGTAAAAAAAATACATATATGACAAGAAGCAACAAAGAAAGTCACCTGTGATAAAGCTACTTTTCAGCTCTAGCACAGTTAAAGTACATAAGATCAGGCTTATTTGTGTGACCACTGAGAATGACAAAGTTAGACTAGCTAGAGAATTAGAGGATAACAAAATTAGATACAGAGCAGCCCAGACCTGGACACAGTACTCCAGATGCGGCCTCACAAGGGCAGAGTAGAGGCGGAGGATCACCTCCCTTGACCTGCTGGCCATGCTCTCTTTAATGCACCCCAGGATACAGTTGGCCTTCTTGGCAACAAGGGCACACTGCTGGCTCATGGCCACCTTGTTGTCCCCCAGAACACCCAGGTCCTTCTCCGCAGAGCTACTTTTCAGCAGGTCAGCACCTCTACTGATACACGCAGTTATTTCTTCCAGGTGTAGGATTCTACATTTGCCCTTGTTGAACCCCATCAGGTTCCTCTCTCTCCAACTCATGCCTGTTTACATTTGGTTTTCAAAACTTAATAGCAGAATTGTAATCGATAAGTATCTGTAGCAGACTGGCCATCTGTTACTATTTTAGAACTGCTGTTATCAACATCAACTTCATTACTAAGTTTAAAAAAAAAAAAAGCACTTGTATAAACATACATATTTCAGTAATGAACCACAGACATTTATTTCTTGATAATCTTTTTGTTATGTGCTGTGTCTAATATCCTCATCTAAGCATTTTAAGAAGCACTTGTTCAAAACACAGGATTTTTCAAGGGACTTTTCTTGATCTCTTCATTCCCCACTCTTGCATAGGGTCAATAGGACCAAGTGGACACTGCAAAGTCAGGTCACAGTGCCTATAGTTTAATAGCAGCTTGTATGGTGAAATGGTGAGCTGGTGAAGCATCTGTGGAAAAAAAAACAACTTCAACTCATAACTTGCATTGTGTATGTTTTCCAAACTTAAGTAAAACCAAACAAGAATGATTTAAGAGTCCCAGACATTCTCATCAGTGGCAAAGCTGAGAGAATTGCAGAAGATGAGAATAGTTAGTTTGCTTTCTCTTCAGCTCTTCATTTGTGAAGCAGAAAAAAAATCTGTAAGAACAGGCAGATTGTGATACTGTCATGCAGGGGAAAACATAAGCTGCAGCTACAGTACTTGGACTGGCTGGTCACATGAGCAGCCGGAGGTACTCTCCAATTAAGCCTGTCTGTCCCTGAAGCAGTGACAAGGCCATCTTAACAATGCTCCCCAACCATCTTGTTCACCCTTTGCTTGTCACAAGCCACCAATAAAGACAGGTAAAACATAGGTAAGATAAACCAGAACACGCATTAACATGAGTTTGCAGAGATTTGCATCTCAAAGATCTATGTGGAGCATCCTAGAGATCAAATACTATTTATATATATGCTAATATATATACTAATACTAATACTACTTTAAAATGTCACGCAGTCATGGCTGGAAACACCACCAGGAGATTGCCTTCCCTTGTCCTAATTCAAACGGTCTGAAACAACAGCCTTTCATTATCATACTCAGAGACTGAAAAAAGCAAAAGTAACTACACTGTAGGCTTTCAGGGAAAATATTTAATTCTCAGTATTTTCTAAATCACACCAAATGAAAGAGTAAGGGACAAATTATTATTAATGTTATCAGGTATATTAAACACTATTCCATAATATAAAAGCACCAGAATGTTGGCTGTGCACAAGTAACATTCAATTTAGCAACAGAAATACCAGGTACAAGTATATATGCATTGTACCTTAAAAGAAAGATGAGAAACACATGGGTTACAGCTATAACATGCACCATCTACATACTTGGGGGGGAAAAAAAAAGTCAATAAAAAAAAAAAGGAAGTGGTTATTTTTCACTAGCCATGATGACAGATCAAATTAATTCCTTCCGATTCCACGGAAATTCTGCAAAATAGTTGAAGGAAAAAAAATGAAACAAATACTAATTTTACACGTTGGTTCTCTAGGATAGCCGCTCATCAGAAAACCGTGGTCTGTCTCAGAGCCTGAATACAGCGTTATGCTTCAGATTCCACAGAGATGATGATCTTTGATACAGCAAACTGAGATTTTCACACTGAGGTACAGAGAAGATGCATCCAATTTCAGATTAAAACACACCTGTATCTCAAAGTGTTAAGATTTAAAAAAGAAAAAGAAAAAAAAGAAAAAAAGAAAGAAAAAAAGAAAAAAAGAAAAAAAGAAAAAAAAAGAAAAAAAAGGAAAAAAAGGAAAAGGAAAAAAAGGAAAAAAAGAAAAAAAAGGAAAAAAAAGAAAAAAAAGGAAAAAAAAAGGAAAAAAAGGAAAAAAAAGGAAAAAAAAAAAGGAAAAAAAAAAAAAAAAGGAAAAAAAAGGAAAAAAAAGGAAAAAAAAAAAAAAAAAGAAAAAAAAAGGAAAAAAAAAGGAAAAAAAAAGGAAAAAAAAAAGAAAAAAAAAACCAGCCCAGAGCAGTGTTCAGATAGAAAACTATAAAGCTATCAGGAAGTGTTTGCAGTTACTTCTGAATTAGCCACACTACTCCAGATGCTTTACAGAAACAAAGTAAGCAAGCATATATGTTGCACACACAAAGGGCTAAAAACAGTAATGTAACAAGTTTTCAATTAAAAGTTGGATTTATCCTATAAAGCTAGAAGAATTGTGGCAAATAATCTGAAATTCAGAGAATTTAAAGTTGACTTGACAATGCAGTTTTTTATTGGTTTACTGGTTTAAAAAAGGAAAAGAACAATTGTAAAAGAGTGTTTTCATTTTTTAACCATTCATCTAGCTTGGCAGAAATCTGAAAAACTGATTTCCATAATCACAGCCTTTCTTGCTGAGCAGATCAATCAAGAGAAAAATGTGAAAGATCACACAAGCCACAGAATATAACACACATTACGCAGCTAAACAGAACATCTTCCATCCTGTCTCTTTTGAGGTCTGCACGCATTCAGCATGAAAGAGGGGTACATTACCTACAGAAAGAGGCACAGCACATTAATCACTGGGTAAATGACTTGCAAAATTCTGCAGTTTAAAAGAAGAGACTCAAAAAGGCAAACTCCTTCGCCATCCCACCTCCCTCCCTCAAGGAATTCCTTAAACATTTGATGCATTCAGTTTTGCACAATTTAATGCTACATTTCATCTCTGTGTATGTGAAGGAGATAATTGGGTGATTTGCCTTCAAAAATTTAGTAGGCAACTAAACTGAACATTATACACAGTAAGCATCTTAGTATTTTATTCATTGCATCTTTTATACAGAATAAGCTTCACTGATATTAAATCCACTGCAGTATTCTGTAGATGTAGCAACAAAAGATTACATTATAAACAAAGAACAAAATTTGTACTTTAAAAAAAATTTTTTTTTTCTTTTTCAGTTGACAAACATGAACACATTACTGAGAAAAACTGAGATAAGCATGGAAGGTAAGGCCAAATTTTTCTTTTTGGTCTCGAATTGATAACTTGTCTGTATTTACCATAAATATTAGAAGCTAACTGCCAGCAACTAAAAATAAGCATATCTATAATTTTCTAGCAACCAGTACTCAAATAATAGAGAAAACATACAATAAAAGAAGTTTCTTTTCACTCAGACTGACGTCTGCAATCTATGTACACTATGTTAAAATTCCACAATATTCTGGAGGGCAAGGAATTTTAAAATAACCTGCTAAACATTACTTAGAATGGCACTTTTTTAACTCACGTGTCGTACTTCAAAATTGCTATAATAATGAAAAACAATACACTGCAAAATGCCTATGCCAGAATTACATAAAAAAGACAAACTACTCCATAAAGTGTCACTGAGACGTTCAACCAAAAATAATATACATTTGTATTTTTTTTCAAGATAGATATTACTGTAAAAATGCTCACATTAAAAAATATAGTTATTATTGTTTGTATTTCCATTAAAACTAGAAGGGACTACATAGAGCCAAAGTATGAGGAATTTGTATATAATGACATGCTTCCTCATTTTATAGCACTAACAAAAATAATAGAGAAAGCTCTATTAAGTATCTTTAATCACGATGGTATTATTTTGTAGTATCTTTTCCAAACTTTGCTAAGACAGTGTATGTGCATGCAAGTCTGTGCACATGTCCTTGTGTACATAAACACACGAGCACATCAAAAATATCAGTGTATATATTATCCAGATACACGCACATCCACATTCCTGCATATAACACTTGTATAATGCAAATAATATGCAGGAACTCTGCCATGTGACAATCAAGAGTCACATGCCGTGCTCTTTTTTTTTTTTCTTCTAATGGTTTATCAAGTAAATGTAGTAGCACTTTTATATTTGGCCAAATGTACATGTTAATTTTCAGTAAAGTATGCAGTAAGTGATTTATACATAATGTCATATACAATAAAAGTGATCAAGAATTTGGTGTGAAAGTTGATGGAAAGGAATGTAGACTACTCTAAAAATTAGTATTCAAAGATTAGATAAACAGTATGGCAAATACCTTGGAATTTGTAGAAAGTTTAAAATGCAATTCACGTTACAAAGCCTGGAGATACTTTTATAGATTGAACTTTTAAATATGGATATGACTGGCATTTATTTTTTAGCTTACTTCTATTAGAAATAGACTTGTTTCCTGTACAGGTGATGCATTGTCTATACCATACATAGTAGAAAAATAAATTCTTTAGCAACTTAGAAATAGTTTATAAAACACTTGAAGTTGCATTTTCTTTGCTAAACATGCCAATGTTAGACTGACAACTATAAATAAAAGCTATATAGACAACAGATGTAATGTAGAACAAGTTAAGAATACTACACTTTACAGGACAGACTTTATTGTACTATTAATTCCTGTGTGCTTTGCAATAGGAATAATGTTGACTTTTCTTTTTTTTTTCTTAAAAAAGATAATTAATTGCAAGAATATAACACAATATCAAGATAATTTATAATATACATGTACTTGAAACAGCAGCCGAGTTTATGGTATCATAGTAATCTAGAATGATAATCCAAGTCATAATTAGAAGTACAATACCTAGGACATAAGTGGGAAAGGCAATTTTTATTTTATGCAAATGGAGCAAATCAAACTCTTAAGAACCTTAATACTCAAAATCAGCTATTTACTATAATACATACAAGACGATCTTAAATCTTGTCATAAGTGAAGATTACAACAGTGACCATCATAAAGCTTCTTTTTTAAAACTACACAAAACATTCTAGCAGCTGAATGAGCCAAAACTGTTTTTTTCTTTGCAGATCTAAAAAGGTGTATTTTGAACATGAAAGAAAAAAAGCTGCTATGAAAAGTCTCACAAATAGTGATTACTTATGGTCTCCCCTTTGCTACAACTTGTAACCTTCTGAAATTTTTACCACTAACAAAATATTTAACCAGAAGTTCTGTTTAAATTAAGCAGCATTCTTTTACAGCAAAATCGGTACCAATGTAATGGAAAATAAACAAGGAAAAAAAAAAGAACATTTTTTTTTATAAATGGTGCAAAACCAAAAAAAAAAAAAATCATTCATTCAAATCTTAAGTACAACATACCACAGGAAAAAAAATGAATACAAGTTTATGTGATTTTATATATACATACTCCAAAGAAGTTAATTGTCAGTACCCAAAGTATTTATTGCTATTTATTAGCAATGCATTTTTGTATATCTTTAAAGGGTCACATAAAAATAGATTTAAAGAATAGATTAATTGAAGTCCTAGATTAAAACATTGTTTGGTTTAGAGAATTTTACTACAACAAAGTTCATGTTTATGTATGAAAAGTTATATAACCTTGTATGAAAATGTCATGAACTATTTTCTAAACACTAAATGTATTCCCAAGTGGGAAAAATTAAAATATCTAAAATATATTAGATTAAGTTTACAAGACCATCAATGATCTTTTAAACATGCAGCTGTTTACAGAATTAACAGTTTTACAAAATGTTTAGTTAAGGAATGGAACATAAAGAAATAAGTAGGCAACATCAAAATTTTTGTACAATATCTGAAACTCACTTTTACAACAAGCATGTCCTTGGTATTGTGCTGTAAGAAATAATAAGCAAGTTCACCCACCCTTAACAAACTGTCCACAGGTTTACTTACAAATAAAGATGGAAGGTGAGGCATTGTAAAATTCTCAACAGTGCATTTTGCATTCTTCCATAAACCATCCTAAGCCTACAGTCACGTAAGTAGCTGGAGATTATAAAATAAACTATAGCTGGGCTTTAGTCGTTTATACAGAATGCTTGAATGTGAATAAAATTGCCAAAAATAGCATGTTAAATAACAAAAACAGCCATAAAGCAGGCTGTAAGCACTGAATGTTTCATAAATGTAATTTTTTTAATCATTAAATTTCTATAGAAAAATTTTATTCACAATATATTGTGACAAACTGTCACAGGAATGATATAGTGATTGCAATAAAGTATCATGCAGCAGCAGCTTTGTACTTTATAGCTATTTTTGCTTTTAAAAATTAAACCTCTCCAGTCATGCTTACCACATAGTTTTTACCTGCAGCGTGTACAAATGAGGAACACAGTACGGGATATAACAAAAAAATGTCCAACCAGCTGGATGAGAATTATTTTTCATAAATATGAAGTACATTACTGTATCCTGAAACATGCATGTCTATAGCTTTTCTTTACTGTCCAGTGCCAGGCTGCCTGCAATCATCTTCTATTTATATAATACCAAGAGGGTCTGCTGGTAATTGCGGCTGTATCAGCTGAGGCTGCATTGGTGGTGGTAACTGCAGAGGTACCATTGGCTCCACCATCTGCACTGTGTTGGAAGGCGGTGGCTGACATGCCACTGGGTTCGGTGCTTCTACAATCTCTCCATTGTAGAAGAAAAACTGACACTGCTGAATGAAAGTCTCTATAATCGACTGGTGGATTTTGGTGGTAGAAAGAAACTCTCTGTTTTCAAAATCAGGTCTCATCAAAGTAGGCCAGAAACAAATTGATAAGTTATCAGCAGTCATAAAGTTGGTTTTATATTGCTGACTAACCCTGAAATGAGAATGACATGCACAGAATGAATTAAAAATGGTATGCAATCAACCAGAAGACTTTAAACACATGCCAACATTTTGAAGTGATAATAATAAACAGCCTTTAAATTCATCAACCAGCCACCGGATTTCATGTGTTAGAAAATCGATTAAAATGTCTAGACAAATGACAGAACTGGCTTCTTACTGCAGTATAGTCAGACACAGAATAACATTTATGGTACTTAAAAAAAGGAACAGATTAGATCACATGTTAAAAACAAACAAGCGAAAAATATCAAGTGTTGATTAAAGCACATCTCTATGAGCTTTTTCATATTAGCCAGCAAAACAATTTGGCTCTGCTGTAAAAATGAGGTGCTTTAATGGCTGTGGATATTCAAATGTTCAGCACATACATAAAAACAACTATTAAAGAAGAATAATTGTATACAATTTTTTATTGTATGCCACCTATACGGAAAAATGTATACTGTTTTTTAATAAATCACAACCTTGAGGAGGAAAAAAATGATTTTATCATTTTATACTATTTTGTTACCGTTATTTTTTCTCATGGTAGATGTGCAGTCAGAAGCGTCCTAAGATTGTGCAAAAGAAGAAGGAACAGGTACTATATCCAGCTTTACACTCCAACCTCTAACTTGGACATTCTTTGCCATTAGACTCCTATTTTGGAAAGAGACTTTTTTCTTCCGCTTCTATAATTCTCTTTCTCCTACCCTACTTCATTTGGTATTTAACACTTCTAAAACTATGAATTACCACGTCACACTGCTCCAAGATCTCTATTTTTCCTTCGATGATCTAAGCAGATAACACTGCAACTCCAGCAA
The DNA here is from genome assembly GCF_905368555.1 of Meleagris gallopavo. Taxonomy (NCBI): domain Eukaryota; kingdom Metazoa; phylum Chordata; class Aves; order Galliformes; family Phasianidae; genus Meleagris; species Meleagris gallopavo. Next base: position 34,309,344 of record NC_139408.1, on the reverse strand, counting down.
TTACTGCAGTAATCTCCCAAAGCAATGCCTAATCAATGAGCTAGCTTTTATTTCTATGTTCATTTTCTTCTTGTAGGCACTTGCTGTATTTCACAAGATGCTAAATTAGTATGAAATAGGTTATCTATCTAACACGCTAGCAGCAACTGCTGCAACTGTGACAAAACTCTGATCAGGAAAATTTTATGACTATCATATTTATTAACTGCGAGCAGCAAATCAAAACAAGTCATCTGGAAATATTTTTTTTACGAGCATGTTATGTTTGAGACTTAACTGTTAATATTAGTCCGTATGAATTTTGCTCTTCATATTCATGTAAGTTTTTAAACAAGGCTGGGTTTGAGTTTTTAAAAGTAAAATACTTTTAAATATACAAACTACTGAATTCTTAGAAAATGTGAAGCTATTAAAAGACAGTAGTCCATCTACTTAATATCAACCAACATAACATTAGGTTAAAAAAAATCCATTTCCTATTAGAATGCTGATTTGCCAATATAAGACCTGGGGAACCATTCAAAAAAAAAAAAAAAAAAAAAAATTAACCCAATTCTGTGCATCACCATCAAAAGGAGGCATTCTTTTCCTATTCTCTCTCACCGTACAGAGAAGTTCATGCTTCTCTCCTTATATTTGTTATGTTTGGCACTTGTCATACTCCTCTGCGAGCCAATCTGTTTAGTGAAACAGCAGAACACTATCCTAGCAAAACAGGTGGAGCTTTTTTCTTTGTTTTCCTGATTTTACCATTTTAATAAATTAAATGAATTCAGCCTCAGTTCCAGATTTCCAGAACTTCACAGAATCAATTGAATGGGAGGAGGTGGAAATTAGACAAGAAAAGAACTGGCAGGTTGTTACTATGTCTCTACGCCAATTAATCCATGGGTTTATCTACTACACTAGTATCATAAACACTGGAATTAAAAAAAAAAAACAAAACATTATTTGATGTCAAGACAGTCTATATAAACTAAGAGAGTGTAAAATAAAAAGTTTTAAATAGGGTTCTATTCAATAGTACCAGAGAGATCAGTTCCTGTGTGCATTATTATCAAATACCTCAAGAAGAAGAATTCAGCAAATAACATTTTGAGGGCAACCTGATCCTCTAGATTCCCTAGGATCAATTCTAATTGTTTTATATTAACAAAAAAAAAAAAAAAAAAAAAAAAAAAAGCCGATCAACTAACCAAAGCAACCACATAAATATAATACAAAAGCAAATAAAAGACTCAAAGACTCAAATCCAAAAGCCTGGTAACAGTATATTAGCCTACTACAGGATGAAGAACAGCTAACTTTGGAAAGAACTGACACCATTTAAGGAAGAGAAAATATAAGATCCCCAAAAGAAGATGCATCAAGCTAAAAACCACGCTGAGCCATAGAAACAAAGGAATTCCAGAGTTACAACACGGGTACTAGATCACTCTCATGAGCTATAGCTCCCAAATGATGATCTTGAAGGCTTTTTCTAACCTAAGTGATTCTACAAACTTTGTAAGCATTATTTTCATAGGAAAATGTTCAGGAAAAGAATAAGCCTAGCTTTGGAAATTCTATCTTTCTGCAAGGAATGGATTCACTAAATGCATTTCCATAGGTCAGTGCTGTATGAACAACAGGAATAAAACAACATCCAATAAATTTTATTTTTATCATTTCTTGCACCAAAACAAAATGCAAAATACTTCAAACATCTTAAGAAGAGAATGCTTGTTTCATTTGGGGGCTATTGGAACAAAAGTAGACAACTCAAATAAAAGATATCTGTTTTTAGTATTGCCAGTGTTATTAAACACTATTAAGTTATTAAAATAAAAATAATGTGATATTAATGATTAATAAGACTACCTGCCTACTAGAACACAAATCCATCCATCCTCTCTAACCAAAAGAATATTTAAGTATCATACACTGTGCAAGGAGCACAGAAACGTATTTGTAAGCATGATGGCTTGACTGCTTTCAACATGAACTTTGCTCAGGCAGAAGACAGTAGTATAACAGGAGCTATGGAAACTTTGCAAAAGCTTCAGGTAAAACGACCTGCAAGAAAGACATACCACTCCTAATGAAAACTTTGTTGCTTCAATAAAGACATTAAATTCAAATGATATGCTGCAGAAGATACTCTCTTTGAAATTCTGTATGATCTCTATTAAACATGAAATCAATCCATAGGATCATGACAATTATCTAGGTGATCATCTCCTACAACTGAATCTATGAACGCTGCCAACATATTTAGCATTAAACTTCAATACAGAACTATATTTTTTCACTTTTTTTTTCTTAAGAGTTATTGTATTGTGAACTCCTATGACTGTTATTAAAAATGCTAAACTTAAAAATGCTTAACTTTTCTACATACATTTTTCCACAAATTAGTTTTCCATCAACATTCTACTTGTATTTGTGCTTTTTTATTTTCCCTATATAGTATCACGATGTAATTAAAGACAAGTACATTTTTGCTTTAGTTTTCGATGTATAAAAAAAAAAAAAAAGGTTCCCACTTGGGTTCTTTTTCAAGTTTTCTGATTTAAGCAGGGGCTGAAACAAGTTCTTCAGTTTTACTAAAATTCATTATTACAGCAATATTGGCAAGAAAGAAAAAACCTGTTACTGAATATATCACCTACAACCGAATGTCTCCTCAGAAAAATGCAATCTTATTCATAATAGGCCAGAATCAAGATACTCTGTTTTCAAAAAATATTCTTCATTCTAAAGTAACATTACAATTTTATTTAGTAGTAATTAGTGAGAGATCCATCAAAAACTCTGTGCTGATAAATCTAACACTTAAGATACTCAAGAATATGCAATTCCTATGATATAGTAGAAATAACAAAGGTAACTGAGATACAGTTGTACAGAAATAGAATGCAAAAAAAAACTTCTGCAACTTATCAATTACTGTTCTGATGATCAGCATGAGCAGACTGCAAGAATTTCTGATTACACTTCATAGATTGAAAACTTGTGAAAACCACAATAAGTACTACAATTATTGCCATAAGAAAATATTCTCATTCATTTATGATGAATGTACAGTGTTAACTATAAAAGATTGACTTGTATTTTAGCATGTGCATTACTTATTCTAAATAGAGTAAGAGTACACAAATACTGCCTTTATCAACCTGTTCTGAATAAATTTTGTCCAAAGGGTATTTGGACACTACTCCTGAATGAAGGTGATATTCATACTTTCTTTCCTAAAAGAGTAACGTTTTAATTTCATTCAAGGAGAATAAAAAAAACCTAAAAACTTTCATTTTATTCAAGTTTTTCTTCCTAATAAAGTTTTCTGTGTACCTTTAAAAGGATGAGAATGTCTTGAGAGCAAAGGCCAACAAGCACTATTTCTGTTCTCCAGTAAGCTTTGTGTTTTATATATTTCATTTGTCTGTATACATACATGCATTGGGAGTCTATTTAGATCATTAAAAATTGTATTTAGCTCTTTTACTTGCAGCAATCCAGGTACTCAACATTGCAAGCAGATTTTTGTTACTCTACTCTGTACTATGCAAATGGGTGATCAGCTGAAGACTTCTGACAATTCTGAGATTGACACTCTTCTACTGAATTCAAGGAATCTGGTCCATTAAGAACTACCGAAACATTACAAGTGATTTAAATCAAGTCTGTGATGTTCTGTTTTACCTCAGTACATCATTAGTCTGCAATATATAAATTCAATAGTTCTATCTACTCATATGGTTCTATTCTAGGGCTAGAAAATTGAATTTTACTTGGCAAACTGCACACACAAAAAAAAAAAAGGAAGGAAGAAAGAAAGAAAGAAAATTGATGCATTTTCCTTCAAAGGAAAATACAAACTATATTTGTGATTGAGAGAAGTGTAAAAGTAAGTGCCTAAGTTTCAAAGCTTCCCATATATTCAATGAAAATAGAATCATTTCTGTTGGAAAAGACCTTCAAGATCATCAAATACACCAATCCACCTAACACTACTAGTCTACTGCTAAACCATGTCCCTAAGTGCCACATCACAGATCTCTTCCAATACCTCCAGGGATGCAGACTCCACCGCCTCCCTGACCAGACCATTCCAATTCCTAACCACCTTTTCTGTGAAAACATTCTTACTGACATCCAATCTAAACTTCCTCTGGCCTAACATGAGGCCTTTGCCCTGCATTCTACCTCTTGTCACCTGAGAAGAGAAACATCAAAAATGGTGCAAACTCAGTCTATTCACTAGCTTCAGTGTTTTCTTCTAAACATGCTCTAGCACCTTCATGTCATTCTCATAGCAAGGGGCCCCAAACCAAACACAATACTCAAGGTACGATCTCACCAGTGCCAAACACAGAGGGACGATCATTTCTCTGGTCCTGCTGACCAAACAATTTTCTTGGCCATTGGCCTCTCGGGGCTCACTGATGGCTTATTTTCAGCTGATTGTTAACTCACACCTGTAGGTCCTTTTCTGCCAGGCAAATTTTCAGCTTCTCTTCCCCACAGATATTGCTGCGGGGGTTGTTATGACCCAGAATAAGAAGACTCCTTCCACACAGCAATGGAGAACGCATAAAAAAGAAGTCTGATTTCACTGACTACATAGGAAGTTTAAAAAGTCTCATTTCAACCCCCTATACTAGAAGCCCCAAGTCAGACTGTAAATTGCTTTGCAGGCACTTTTAAAAGATCACGAAAAGCCTACGGTATATACAGAAAATTATCCAGCTGGCTGAAAAACACCACTGTAGAGGAAGGACAGTATTTGTGGGCAATACACTGAACACAATGTAGGCAAACCTGGCCTACATTAGGACAAGTGATGGCAGTAGGCCAAGGGAAGTTCTCTCTCCCCTCTACTCTGCACTGCACTTCAGGTATCCAGACTCCGCTCTGGCCTCTACAATACAGGAGAGAGGTGGACATACTTGAAAGAGCCCAATGAAGGAGCAAAAGACAGAAGATCCCTCAAATGAGGAAAGACTGAGCAACTGGGACTACTTACTCTGGAAAAGCCCAGAGATAATCTTATTTAAGTATCTGATAGGAGAGTGCAAAAAAGATAGACCAAGAATTCTGAGTGGCACGCAGTGACAGGACAAGATACAAGAAGATACAAACTGAAACACATGAGATTCTGTCTGAACACAAAAATCACTTTTTACAACAAAAAACCCTCATTTTTTAAAAATTTATTTTAATTTGTAAAATAAATTAATAATAAAATAAAAAATTATTTATTTTAAAAATTTATTGTCAGGGTGATTGCACACTAGCAAGTTGCCTAGAGAGGTTGTGGAGTCTCCATTGTTAGAGATACTCAAAACCCAACTGCACATCATCCCAGGCAGTCTGTTATTGCAGATCCTACCACAGCAAGAGAGGTGCACTAAATCTTGAGAAGCCCCTTATAATCTCAACAATTCTGCTGTTCTGTCTTAAAAATAAATAAATAAATAAAAATAATTTAAAAAAAAATCACAAGCAATAGTACAGTACTGGGAAACAAAGATTTGTCTAGGAAAAAAAAAATTAGTTATTTTAGCTGTGACTAAATGTTTATTATGTCTTTTAATAATGTTGTTAGCCATCTTACTGAGTGGATTTCAGAGAATCACCTAGAGTTTTGCTGAGTAAGAAACATGAGCAAGCTAATCTTTTTATGAGCGAATATTGTACACTTGGACAAATAAAAGATCAGTAAATTAAATTTAAAAACACAAAAAATTACATTTCTATGCAAGAGGCAAGATTTAGGAAGCAATTCATTTTATTCTACATTTTAATTATTCAGCAGAAGTTCTGCTTGCTACATTTTAGAGGCATAAGCTGATCTTGCTTTAATAGGTAGGGAATAGGCCACATAACCTCCATGTTCCTTTAAATCTGTATTAGTCTACAACATTAACAGCTGCTTCCTTAGAAAAGAGGTCTGCAGCTATTGTACATACTGGCTCTGTGAAGTTATTTTGTTCTATACAGATATCATTTTTACATCTCTACAGTAGCTGTGATGGTAGATATCTATGCATCAATTAAATCAGGCATCATAATATATCAATGTCTAATTCATAATTTTTAATTTCCACTTTCAACATTATACTAACAGAGGAGAAATGCAGCATGACATTTTCAATTCTAATAGGTTGGGTTTTTTTGATGTTAAAACTTAAACAGAATTTTAGTAGAAAAATACTAAACCTGTTCAGATGTGTTATCACGTATTTGAAGACATCATAGTTCACTGGGTGGAACTTCTTCACAATTTCTTTTAATTCATGTAGCCGTTCTGTCTTATCCAGGATCTCTATAGAAATAAGTGACATTTTCTCATACATTTAGAAAGAAATACCGAATAAAGTGTTGCTAAGTCTTTTTCTAACTATAAGAAGCACAGATATCTACAGAGAAACAGAAAGTGAGAAAATACTCAATAAAATTCCTATTTACATGTATTATTACAAAGAATTACCTTTCCATAATAAAGTGGAAACTATCTAAATACAAAAAATGTTTTTCTGTTTTTAGATGGAATCATTTATTTCTATTTAACAGTCTTCTTAACAGACCATCTTGATCAACTTGTTGGCTTGTATACGGCTAACAACGAGACAGGGAAATCTGTAAGATTTCCCATTGCTTGCAAAATGTTCTTCACACGTAAGATTTATACAGACTATAGTTTCACAGAGTTTTGGGGGATGAAAGACATTTTCATGAAGTTATAAAATCTTAAGCTACCAGTCAAATAATAAAAAATTATTATAAGCCTGGTGCAGCTACTTTAACACAAATTTTCACAGGTTCAATGGATATTATTTCTGTTTTAAGAGGAAGCAAGCAATAGGAAAAGGACTAAGAAAAAAAATATGGATTATAGAAATGTACAACAAATAAGTGCACTTGTGACATCAAATTACATACAGCAAGCAGCTGACATGGCTTAAAATTTGAAATAAACTTGCAGTTGGGTTCAGTTATCTTAGGATCCATCAACATAAATGGAATTCCAGAATACAGTTTTACAGTGGAAAAGTTGGTGATAATGACTCTCTTGCAATAAAATTGTTAACAATGGTGTGAGAATTACATGAATCCATACTACACAAACAATTATTCAAGTATTAAAGAACTCTAGTTTCCACTCTCAAAATGATTTTTCATAAGCTGTTGTTACACACATTCACATTTTTGCCATATTCTACTGTGTAGAAAGGTTTGTTTCAATAGAAAGACTTCAATTCCTATTTAAGCCTAGTATGCTACAGTAATACATAATTTATTAGTAATACGTAGTCAAAAGAATGTCCCACTTGTCTCACTCAGCTTGGAAAATCATAAATTGGTAAGAAAAAAAACACTATACAAGGGATTTGCCTGAAAATTAAAGTGAAAATATCAAATAACATGCCTATAGATGTCATCCAAAAATACAAAATTTCTACTGTAATATACACTAACCAAGTCTAGGTTGAAGCCTTAGGCTTTCAGCAATATTGACATATTTTCATTTAAAAAAAAAACATGGCAAAAATGTGTAGTGCTTTCCTAAAACAGTTTGCTGCCAGTCCAATTGCCCAAATTGATCCCAAGAAAGATATTCTTTAAAAAGGGAACCATGTAGTCACATTTTCAAGTTTGAAACATTTGTAAACACAATTAACCTTTTCATCCCACACTTCAAAAATAATTTGAAAAAAATGTCAGATTCACCATAATGCTCCACAGACATGCAACTTCTAAAGCCTATTCTGAATGTAAGACATTATGAAATCAAGATATGCTTTCTTCCACACTTGTAAATAACTACGATACATTTCCAAGTGCTACTATTGCAGTGCTAGTAACAGGAAAAAAAGAGATTCCTCCAATTAAATTTCCTACATAGAGGAGAAATAACAGACTACAATTTATTTATAATAACTAATGTAATCATATAATTCTGTTCTCATCATATAATTCTGTTAATTTTAAAGAACATTAAAAAAAATAGCACACCTAAGCAATTAAAAAAATAAGTCAGTGCAGCAAGCCTTTTTAACTTACAGTGAATTAAAAACTGCAATAACGATAAATATTGTGAAAAAAATACAATCAAGACAATATTCTCTTTACTTACTTGATGCTTCTAACAACTCTTGATGCAAAGAGTAAGGAATTAATGGATCTGGCAGATCTGCAAAAAAAGCTTTAAGAGCTCCAGCCACAGCATTTACTGTCACTTCCATAGACTCTAGACTGATACTATGATCTGTAAGACAAAATTAAAAGCAGTTTACAATTATGATTCTTCAAAATATTTTTTATGAAAGAATTTATTTATTTAAAACACTGAAAGTGAAAACCTTGCCTAGCATTTGTCAAAAACAGAGTGAACCAGTGAGTAAACTGCCATCGCTTTGACATACATGAAATAAAGTCTGACAGTATTAAGAAAGCAGTAGATCAAAAAATAAAACTGTCTGACTCTCCATGCAGACTTAAATGCTTTTCTATGTGACACCAACCAGGTTCTGATAATTAATTCTGCCCAAAAATGAGTTTCAAAATCCACATCCCAAATTTTATTGAAAAAAGGCATAGGGTACATCAATATGCAGAATTTGTGTGATGCTTTTTTACATGGCCACGAGGCCTTTTAAGTAAGGACAAGAGTACATGCCAGTGATTGCACATGGCCATATAACCTACTGCTAGATTCCCAAATAACAGAAGCTTTATATGTTATATTTAGAGATTTTAATTTATTTAACACAAGATAAAAGTCATACTAGATAATTTTAAAACTCTTCAAACGTCCATTCCACTCAGAACATCATGTAATACAATAACATAAGAAAATCTAGCATTATATTCAGATTATCTGAAACAGATAAGTCATTAAAAAATGTGCCTTTATTCACTTTATAATTTAGGAGGAATTTTACTATTTCACAAACTCAATTTCATTACTAATACCAAAGAGGACTTTTAACATGGTTGTTTTGGTGTTGTTTTTTTTTTTTTTCATTTATAAAGGTCAGTTGATGTAATAAATTTAATGAGAAAGCAGGAAGAAAAATAATGCTGACCCTCTCAACAAATCCAAATGAACATTTTTCTGCTAATCATATTTCGATACATTCCAACATGACAGAGGTGGTACTACAGATTAATTACTAAGATTTAATTGTTAATTCACATTAATCAAGAGAGTTTTCAATAAAATAATTGTCAAGAAGTTCTGCATTTTGGGGAGGAGAAGTGGATGCTTAATGTTGAGAACTTCATGCGCTATTATCCTAATATAAGGAGCAGTTAGTACTCCATCTAAACACATTTATTCAACTAGAAAGCCACCTAAAAATTTCACAGGAAGAACTCAAAATTAGTTTTAACCAGCTACAAGATTCTCTCCCATCCTTGGTTTACACACAGCTTCGTTAGTTACATATAGCCTAGACTACATCAATACAACCTACCAAAGAGTAAAGCACTCAGTGCTATGGAGATTAGTTTGAATGTAAAACTCATTTACACTGACTGTACTATTTTATAAATCCATGGAGAATCCAAGTTCTTTTGGCTTTAAATAATGAAATCTGTCGTTACCTTGATCAAACTGTTTCTGAATGTTGTCTTGATCTGTTTTATTCCCACTAACACGGTACAGGCCTTCAGTACATAATCCTTAGAAGGAGGAAAAAAATACATTCAAAAATAGCTAATGTACTACAGAGCAAAACAAAGTCAGCCATAAGTACTTACAGAGAAACCACATGTAGTGCCTAAAAAGTAACATTAACAATTACAGTGATACAGAACTTTCAAACTGTGAAATACCAGTTGCATTTTTGTGTTCAGTACTCCATTTAATGTCAGTCAGGAGTGGAAAGATTGTTAGGAAGTAGAGGATCTCCAGGATTCTCATTATTACCTTGTCTTACTACATGTTACGGAATTGTCATAATTGCAGCAGGCATTCCAGGTAAAGAACATTACAATAAAAATTCACATCTCTATTATGAATACTCAAACACACAGATGCGCGAGCGCACACACACACACACACTCTCTCTCTCTCTACTTGCTTGCTCCACTCCATTGATAATGCATTCTATCATAATGCAATCTGTTTTACCCACAGCTACTCACTAAACGGAAGGATCTGACCTGCTAATGGTGGTTACCCATCATCTTTTTCTTTGTTAATTTGGAAACCATTAAGGAAGACAACCAGTACATTGTGCTGTAATTCTCCACCTTTATGGATACAAAAATATCCATATGGTATATCTCCATAGCAGGACATGGTTTAATTAAAAGGAATCAAGTTCTAAAGCTCTATGAAATTTCCTGACTTTCTACCATTGCAGACGAGTACATGAACACGTTTTACGGTATCAGGTCAATACTGCAAGATAAATTCTGTCACATAAACTCTGAATGTTTACATTACTGAGAAACACTAGGAATCCTGCTAACACGGTCAAAACACAGAATGCACTTAACTGCTTCGAACCACTGATTATTACTCTCCTAATTCCATTTTTCCCTCTTAATTTCCTTCACAACTCCCATATCTCCTTACTAGCTCCATCAAAGCTACCATAGTAAGTTTTGACTATTATTTTCTTCAATAAACCTTTAATTTAGCTTTCCAATTTCATAGCCAACAGTTTTCTCTTCTAAACATTTACCTAAACAGAAAAAACAGAAAATGCTCAAGAAACAAGAGCATTGTTCTGTGATGTCATCAAAAAGCATCAGGAGATATAAACTGGTAGCAAAGAGCAGAAGGTGGGATTCAATAATTTTCACAGCTGGAGGGATTTAAAATTTGTCTTCAAAACAGTGTCCTGAATGTTATCCGATAGAAATACCCTGTACTCCTCTTACCAAATCTGTAAGTAAAGATAACCAAAAAAAAAAATCAATGATAGATAACAAGCTAGGACCACTTAATATGGAAGCATTCTCAGTTGCAGCTCTTCCAGCCTCAGGCTATTTTGTGTTTTATCCAACTACTATTCAATTTCTTTCTGTAGAAAGGGAATTGAATCTGCTACAATATCATTTTCAGAGAAGTCCAATTCAGTCACTGTTTAGTAGCAGTATTTAAATCTTGAATACTTGAACTGGGCTGCTGCGGAGACAGAGATGCTCGGTCGTAGTATTTAGTAGTTATTCTTTCAATTTTACCACAGGGCAGACAACTCTTTGTTCAGACAAGTATAGCTCTGAGATACTGAAAAAGATAATGTACAGAACTTCAGAAACATTTCAAGAGATATCTACTGAAATTAAGCATTTTCCAAGAATAGCAGCTAACTGTTGCAATTCTGGATTAAGCTAACTAAATTAGTTTTTTAAATTCCTCACATAAATACTTCCTCTTGCTGGAGAACTGGGCCCATGGGAACATAACGAGGTTCAACAAGGCCAAGTGCAAGGTGTTGCTTTTGGTCCGGGGCAATCCCAGGTATTTATACAAGCTGGGGGAAGATCTCCTTGAGGGCAGCCCTGCAGAGAAGGACTTGGAGGTCCTGGTGGATGAGAAGCTGGACATGAGCCAGCAGTGTGCACTTGCAGCCCAGAAGGCCAACTATAACCTTGGCTGCATTAAAAAAGATGTGACCAGCAGGGAGAGAGAGGTGATCAGCTTCCTCTACTCAGCTCTTGTGAGGCCCCATCTGGAGTACTGCATCCAGGCCTGGGGTCCCCAGTACAGGAAGAACGTGGAGCTCTTAAAGCAGGTCCAGAAGAGGGCCACTAAGATTATCAGAAGGCTGGAGCACTTCTCCTATGAAGAAAGGTTGAGGGAATTGGAATTTTTTAGCTTGGAGAAGAGAAGGTTCCAGGGAGACCTCAGTGTCACCTTCCAATCCTTGAAGGGAGCATATAAACAGGAGAGGGAACAACTGTTTACATGAGTTTATAGTGATAAGACAAGGAGGAATGGTTTTAAACTAAGATAGGAGATTTAGGTTAGATATTAGGAGGAAGTTTTTCACAAAGAGGGTGGTGATACACTAGAACAGGTTGCCCAAGGAGATTGTGGATAGCCCATCCCTGGAGGCATTCAAGGTAAGGCTGGATGTGGCTCTGGGCAGCATGGTCTGGTCGTTGGTGACCCTGCACATAGCAGGGGGTTGAAACTAGATGATCTTTGAGGTCCTTTTCAATCCAGGCCGTTCTATGATTCTATGATATACATGTTTGTAATGTCTGATGCATCTAAGTCTTCAAGTACGACACTGTAGTTCATCAGTTTTAGATTTTAACTACCATGACTCTCGCTTCCTCTGAAGAACACATTAACTTCAGAACAAGGTCTCCTAGGGCAATATCCACTTCCCAACCCATTAAGTAGTATATGGCTGAGGAGAGGTAGGAGCAGAGGGAGAAGAAAACAGCTGTTTTTCTGTGATATATCCTCCCATCTATGGTGGCTTGCATATATTTTCGCATAAGGAACTGTAATCACCATTTGAGGATTTATCCTCCATTAAAATTCATCTAAATCTCCTTGTCATTTACATATGGACTTTACAACAACCTGTGGCAGTTTTGTAACTCAGTAATACACATTGTGAAAACACACTGGTTTTATTGCTCAGGATCTAAAGTTTTTCAGGAAATCTTTTTTTCCGTTTTTCTGCGTTAAAAATCAGGGAGTTCTCTACTCTTTGTCAGCACCACTCATGTTTTTTGTTTATTTCCCTTTCTCAGAAGTTTTCTTAGCTAATTAGCTTAGCTCTTCTTTGTGCAAAAATTAACATTATTGCTCTATGCTGTTTCTTTTACAAATTCTATTTTACTTTAAGACAGATTGATAGCAATTGTAACCAATGCAACACATGGAATTATACAATAGTACGTTTTTATTCCCCATTCATTCTCTCTCTTTTTAATTCTTTTAATTCTTCCTCCTTCTTTGATACCAAGTACTGAGAGTTAATGTTTTTAGACAGCTTCTATGATGATTTTAAAGACTTCGCTTGAGTGACAACAGCTATACCAATATTTAGCTTGCCTAAGAGTCACACAGTATCTGCCAACTTGGCAACTGTAGCCAGGTTCTCAGTATCACTGTACTGTCTACATCTCTGAACACATGCCATTTAATCACAGCAAGTCATCTTCTTCACAGTTTAATTCTTTCCCCTACAGTGACCAACTGAATTTTTTTAGGAATCATTTGCAACTATAGCAGCCAAGATAATCACTCTTACAGTTACCTTTGTAAATTCTGTGATCTGTATCATGCCATAATTTTATTCCACAGATTGACCTAGCGTAACTATGCTCAATCCCTATGCTATATAGACTACACAGGACTAAAGGAATCTCCACCTGACTCATCCAGAATTTGTATCCCAACAGCGTATGTGAGTACAAAGCAAAGACTACAAATTATTTTCTAGTAAGAAAAGTCTAGCACTAAACTGCTTTAAATACATTTAAAATTCTTCATTTACAGTACTCCTAATCTGTACACATTAGCACTGTTATATAAAGACTCATGACATTCAATTCACAAATTCAAAAAAAGAACCAAAAATAAATGTTTAAGTGTTTTTTGTAATAACGTATAAGACATTGAAATAGTTAATAGAAAGTAAGCAGTATAAAAAAAATTTCAGTACTTTTATGAAGTTTCAAAAATAGAAAACTCTCATCCAATGCTGAATAGTTCTGTAATTTTCATAAACCAATCATTAAACAAGCACTAAATTACTTCATAAAAAGTTACTCAATCATTTCATAGTCTGACATTTAAAAATAAAGAAGAAAATACTTCAATTAAGATGATGAGAGACAGTAATTCACTTTTTCTGTGCGCGTCAAATAAAGGGTAGGAATGGTCTTTACTTCATTAAATATGGGTTAGATATGAAGACACAATACCTTTGATCACTGTGAACATAGAGGAAGGTAGGGGAATAAGAGCTACTGTATAACTGGAGGCACTCCGCAAGACATCAATGTCTTAGTCTTATCTGCATTGTTTAGAAATTCTTTACACAATTCTCATGATGTTTACTTTGAAGATACACCTTAATTATCAATATAACTCAAGTGTACAACATGTGTTTATGAACATTTCATAACATATTTGTTTACAGTTCTCAATTATTCTCAAACACTAATAAATTAACACACGTGCTCCTCCTCCATCTGTCTGGTAGTCGGTCTTCCATCAGAAGAAACAACTGATGCCTGTTTTCCCCTCTTCTTGAGTTGGACAGTTTCCCTGCTGCTAATTAATTCCAAAGTTGCAAAGCTTAAACTGGTGTACAACATCGTCAGTACTGAAACTTCCTATGTCGATTTTGAAGTGACCATGGAATCACTCTGGTTTTAAGGGAGCTCAGGAGCTCATCTACGCCAACCTCCTACTCAAACACAGGGCAATGCTAAACTCAGATTAAGTTGGTAGATCTTTGTCTAGTCTGATTTTTAATACCTCCAAGGACAGAGAGTGATCAAGATCTTTGATCACCATTTGAACAGTGGTTCCAATGTTCAAATAATCCTCAGAGGAAACATTTTCTTACCTACTTTAAACCTCCAATTTTAATGATCGTTGTTTCTAGTTCTCCTGCCATGTACTTCAGTACTTTAGCTTTGTTGTATCATCTCAGGATTCCTATAGGCATGAGAAAGATACTTTTAAATAACTTCTTAGCCATTTTCTCAAAGATGAATCAACCCAGTTCCCATTGCCTCTCCTTACAGGCTATGAGCTCTAGCCCTTGACTTTCTTTCCGCTACACTCACTCAAGTTTGTTTCATTTTATTTTGGTAGTACTTCCGATAAGGCCTAACATGGGCTGAGTAAAGAGGAATAACCACTTCTATTGATTTATTACCTATCCTTCTCTTGAGACAGTCCAATACATCCTCAGCCATCACTGCTAGCAGGATGCACTACTGACATGTGCTTAGTCTGCTTACCATCAGGGCCCTTCAACTGCTATCCAGCCAAGCCAAGTCCTCAGCATTACCACTGCAAGAACTTAGTCTCTGCATGTGTCCTCGCTGAATTCCACAAGGTTCCTGTTGTCCCATTCTTTCTTCGTCTACATCTCCCAGAATAGAAGTCCTGGCCTTGAATGTATTAACTGCAACTCCCAGTTAAGGGTGATTCATAACCTTGAAGAGGGTTCAAGTTGCACTACAGGGCTATTTAACTCTATTACTGTCCAGAATCATGGTCTATAAATGTTCTTTTTACATACATAGATTTGTGAGTAGCTAAGCCAACTTGGCTGATCATTATGACTGAAAAACTTGCCTAGTTCCCTGCTTCATCAGTCATTCTTCCCATCCTTCCCTTGCGCTACTCATATGTGCAGAGTCCTGCTCCCTGCCTTGCACCTGTATTGACACATATTTGAACCTTAATTTACCAGATGTAATACTAACCAGCAGTCCCCAGTCCACTTTTGCCAAGTCGGTGAACTGCACCGATTCAGGTAAAGATCTAACAAGCACCCACAAAAGAAGTGGCAGAAGCATGCAGCATGAGAGGATCTTCAGAACTTACTGGCTATTATGTTGCTTTTTATTAAAAAACACTTAGAATGTTGGGTCCACACACCAGGGTTAACGGAATGGCCCTTACCCATTTTGTTTCTCTGTTCAACAGAATAGACCTCTAAAAGCCTCTAGCTCTCCCAAGCCATTTGAATAAGAGAGAGAAATCGTCTTGAATTTATGGATTTTGTAGCCACTAGATTCCAATGATATGCCAGCCTTTTTACCTCATGTGGCTCCACTGACTCATTCTCTCATACAGCTCTTTGCCTATTTATTCACTGTCCTCATTCTCAGAAGACAAATATTGCATTGTCTGCTTTTAGTATAAAAATCTGGCCTAGTGGCAGATTAAGTGCAAAAAATCTGGGTATAATTCATGGAAGACAACATTCCTTTACTCATTCTAACTCCAAGACTTAAGCAAAAACATATAAATAAAAAAAGCTGTAATTATTTTCCAAATACACAATTTCTGATTTCAACTGTAGCTCTCCGAAGAGATCATTCAAGACAGTAAGAGATGTGGCTCAATCAAATCGACTCACACTACTTTGTTCCAATCAATGTCTCACATATACTGAGTAACTTAATAAATTATTACAATACATACTAACCTCTTTCCTTTATGGCTTCATGTGTAGTTAACACCATAGCAACATTATTGGTTTTTTATTAAGTATTGAATTTAAAATTAATAACCTTATCAATTAAGCACATACTAATATTCTACAATGATTTTTTATAATTGAAAACCCAAAGAAAAAACACATAGTACATTACATTATTATTATTAGAGCTGCATAAAGTCAAGCACTACATGCATTAAATTGCAAACTGTGTTAGTTTTCATAATACTGATTTGATTTCTCCTTATTAGTAAACAGACTGAAATGTAATTTTTATCAAACTTTTCACTTATCATTTAACAATACATACAAAAAAAAAATCCACAACACCTTAAAGCAATACCTAAATATTAAAAAAACCCACTGATGTACTTGATATGTTAGCACGAAATTTTAGTACAGATGATTGTAAGTCCAGGAAACTTACAAATAATCAATAAAAGTGTATGGATGTATGTGTTGGATAACACATAGATAAACAGTCCTTGTAAATAAATTGGAGACATGTAAAACAGCATAAAAACGTACATCATTACAGCAAAACATCCAAGCTATGAGCCTGCCATAATCACAATAAACACAATGTTCTACGTTTAAATCTTAGAACAGAACTAGTATTTAACATCACTTTATGTGCTTTTGCAATATAAAATTCAATCGTACCACCAACAATGAGCCAATAATAACTTTTTTTGTTGACGTCGCCTTCACAAAACTGTGTTCTTCTCTTTCAAATAAAACTGACTACTTCTGAACCTGGGCAGCTCTGCAGAAGTCATGTACTGTACAAATATTATAGAATATCCTCCTTAACTCTCCATATGACAATTGTTACAGGGAAGTGCATTCATTCTATTAAAATAATTGAGATTCAAAAATTGTCTCAACTTTGCTGTCTATGCTAAGAAAAAATACAATATACTAAAAGACATAACTGTCTACATTGGATAGAATTTAAAAAATAATAAAGAAGTTATTTTTTCTCCTACATCTTACCATAGCAACACCAGCTCTACAGAAAAACAGTCACAACAACTTTCTTAAAAATCTAAACTCAACTTAGTTTTGATATTATCAATGCTTCTCTGCTGTGTACATAAATCTAGTCTGCAGAACACCAATATACTTCATAATTTTATTTTAAGTGATGAAACAAAATAACTTTCTATTCATTCAAACAGGGGAAAGCAACAAAATGAACCAGAAGCATTGCATCCTCAAAACCTTCTTTTGGAAGCCCTCAACTGAAAATAACTACTAATGTCAAAAAGTCTATTTAAATAGCTGCCCTCAAAAGCAAGTTACATAGTGCTTTAATAAGAACGTGACAGAGGTAAAAGAACACAAACACTAGCAGCTTGTAAGTAATGTTATGTCACCAACAATATAAAAGGGCTTACACAGTCTGTAAAAGGTTACAGGTAACCTTTTATCTTCACATAAAAAGGTTACAGTTAATGCTCTAGCATTAACTACTTCACTCCCTCAGTTTCTACTTTAAATGCTATAAAGGCAAGTTTCAAAAAAAAAAAAAAAAAAAAATCAAGTCCCAGATTATTTTTTTTTTTTAAACAGATGTTATTTGCCTCCTTACAGTTAAATCACTGTGGACTTAAAATTCTAGCTGGAAAATATCAACCTAACAGGAACACATAGAAAATATTTTCAGATGTAGGTATTTAAAACCTAGACGTTGAGTTAAGATCCCCTATCTTCACCTGAGCTACCTTTATCCTGACAGGATTTTATGGCTCCTTCAGATAAAAAAATCTGTTGAGTTAGAAAAGGCCAGAATTTTTCAGCTCTTGGATTTACTTTAGTTTTTTCCAAACTGTTCCTCTTCCACTGATGCACACTTTTTTCTTTTTTCTTTTTTTTTTTTTTTTAAACACTGTGAGAACATTTTAGAACAGCATGATAAGACAGAAAAATTTGAACACATTTTCTGCATGCTCTCAATTCTTTAATGTTTACATTGGGATCTTCAAGAACACTTGCTGATCTTATCAGAGCATCCAAAGTAAAACAGAGAAAACTATGTTCTACACTCGGTACTTTTTGCCTCAGGGACAGTTTAGAAATTAAGTAGAAAGCACCATCTTGTATCATTTCATGAGGCAGAAGGAGGATACATTAAAAATTGAAGCTGGCCCTTCAATTGAGGTTAGCTCTATCTTCATTAGAAAAAAAAAAATACAATTCAGCCATGATGCAAATTAAATTTGATAATACAAAGAGAAGGAGCTGAACACAATGAAATATCTTAAAGGGAAAAGCTAAGCATTTATGCCCTCTATGTATGTAAAAGAAGGAAACATACTGACTAGTTTCCTTCAAGCAGAGCTAGAATACAGCTCTTGATTAAAAAGAAAGATGATCATCATCAGTACTGGTGCATCTGAAGGACCAGTTACTACTAATAGTACTTGCTAAGAGACAGCTGAATCACTGCAGGACTCCCCAGGGCCAAACAGCTGATACAGTAACTTTACCTATTGGAAACTCCCGACTCTAGACTGAAGCTAATAGATCTTGACCTGCCTTCTGTGGACTGATCATCTCCAAAACTGTATTTGTGGAACCTTCTACCAGACAGACACGCATCATCAACTCTGGGACTACTTCAGCAGAGGACTTGAGCAACACAAGTGAAATTTTAATTTCCCCTTAATACCCCTTGAAGGCAAAAATAGATTCTATCCAAAGAGAAAGCTGTGCGAGAACTACAACACATGGTCTGAACCTCATCAGATACCTACTGGATATTAACCTAACATAAATATAACATACACTAAAAATGAAATTCCCACAGCCAAGTATGAGAATTGAAAAATCAACCAAATCTACTTACAGAGAATCCGTAGAAGAAAAACTGTTAAAGATCAAAAATAAAGGTTTTGATCCATTTTCACGAAATGATTAACACTTTTGAGAAGCCCTGCTTATTTTGAACCCAACAGCAGTTTAACTAAACATCTTATCTTACAGAGATAGATCATTAGAGAAAAAAAAAAAAAGTGTTAAATTGACTGAGTGCTTAAGTCTGATGATTATGTGTAAAAAAGACAACTAATCACACTTCCATTCTATTCCATTCTATAAGCTAGTAAAAAGAATACTTTCAGAGAAATAATAGATTTTCTTTTAAAAGTCTACCACAAAGTCAAGGTATCAAACAACATTACTTCAAAGAAATTTTCATTAGGCCTGGATTTGTTCTGTTGTTGTTGTTGACAGTATTCTTACAAAGCTAATCACGTTCAAATTTAAGATCTTGTTTCTAAATTCTATAGATTTTTTTTTAAGAAGTCTTTTCTTACTGGTGAAATGCCTGTTTGAATAATACAGCATATACATAGTATCTGTAAGAAGGCATTTTTAAATAACACAAACTTAGAACAACTCACTCAAAATTATGCTTTTGTTGACTATACAACAGCAATCACAAAAGAAATATTAAATGATCATCTACCACTCTATTACCCCTTGCTCTTCTTTCTCTTTCCCCATTTTTTCCTGGGTGAGGCGGGGAAAGTGAAAGCAAAAGGGAGGAAATTCTGCTCTTATCTGCAGGCAAAGGATCAATCAGAGATAAATGCTAAAGACAGACTAATACTTACATCTCTGACTCCCAAAACATCAGTACCTGAGGTTCCAACTGTTGCTTTTTTTTTTTTTTTTTTTTTTAATTGTATAACACACTATGGAAGACTTCAGAGGCAGCTATTAGACTTATAGCCTATAACTGCTTATCTGGAAATGCTTACTACTCTTCAAGGTGGCAGCCAAATTGAATTTTAATTTCAAGAAGAACACCCTTTCGTTTTATTCTTGTTAAAATAGCTATTGTCATCTTAAGAGTCAAAAAACTGTAGTTACGAAACTTAGACAACATTGACAAAGGTGCCATTTTATTCTCTACACTCAACAATATCAAACAACAGGCACGGACAAAGGACAGTCCTGCTTCAATCACGTAACCACTTTCAAACATAGCAATGGGACATTTAATGCAACTTCAGAACAAGGAAGGGCTGCATGCAAAGCAAAAACGTGTGTTCCACATCTTTAAAAGCTAAACAACAGAAAAACCACAAAATCCAACCAAAGATCACACTCAAACCTTAAAATAACTCCCCTGACCCAAATGAAGTCTCCTTTTGGACCAGTAAAACCATTTCATTTCCCTCATGACCATAAAGTAAATGGGCTGAAAGCAAGGCAGTGCTCAAAACACAAGACTAGAAAGCCAGGTAGAAAAAACAGATGAAAACAATACTGTGAAATTGCACCTTAGTGAAAACAAAGGTTAATACTGTACAACAAGTGGGAAATCTGGAAATTAAATAAATCATTTGGTACTTTTAAAACAGAAATATACAGTATTCAGAAAAGAGATTTTTCTCCACAAGAAGTTAAAACACAAGTCTAGGATTACTAGCAAAAAAAAAAAAAAAGTTGACTAATTAAAGCATATGGAATATCTGAAAGTGGATTTCAGAGTTTCTTAATATATTACATAAAATACAGTGGCAACAATGAGACATGCAAGACTGGAATGCCTCTGGGTTAAAAGTCATTTGAAATTGAAGTCTTTTTTTCCCAATTACAGGAAACAAAGGTTAAATTTCAAATGCTGGTATATAACAACTGAAATATTATTGTAAATAAAGAAAGAAAAAAATTACAAGTTAAACATACAATTCAGAGAACACAACCTATTTTTATAATGTGCTTTTCCCATAATAAAGTTATTTATTTCAGGCAAAAAATTCTAAAGATTGCTTTAAACCAGAAAATGAGAGGCACTGCTTAATCTGCATGTGGGAAAGCTTTCCTGAAATAATTTTCCTAACTTACCTGTATCTTCAATGAATTGCACACATTTTTCAACAAACAGAGGTATGGGTTTCTCAGATGTAACCAGGTCTTGTAGGGGCATTCCAAAGTAATTACTTTCCCAGTTTCTACGGATTGGAGGATTGAATGTCTTAACTTTCTTTTTTTGCTACAACAAAACAGAGTTATTTAAGTAATAATTATTTAAGTAATATTCAAGTAACATTATAACTAACTCAAGCACAGAATCACACATCTATCAGACACAGAAATACCTCTACAGCAAACTGAGCACAAAGGTACTTTTAAAGTAGCATACACTAGATAAGCAGCACTCCAACTATTTCTAGAAGATTTAGTCATCTTTGCATCATACGTAACTTCCACCATGACTCACAGAGGAATCTACATGAAGTACAAATTGATCACAGCAGTGCAATGTTTCCTGTCACCAGAGAATGTCCTCTGTATGCCTTTCAAAGGTAGTAAATAATCTTTATATTGCAACCACTCTACAAGTGTAATGTCACAGAACATGTAACAATAAATCTCAGAGTAAGATTTGCAGGCACTAGCATAAACATGACAGTTGCAGTGAGGTACTACTAAAGGCACACGTTTTTTGTGAAAAGGAGGTTTGCTCTCAACCAAATGCATTACAAATATGAAGAAGAGAATCAAGATTTGTTGCCTGTTTTCTCCACAGCCCCCTCCAACCTCCTGTTGAAGGAAATTTTCACAATTTAACTAATAAATCCACTTTTAATTATCCAAATATTATATGATATCAGATACCATGTTTCATTTCCGAGTGTTAAGATATTCAGAGATGGTCATATAAAAGTGGCTGTGCTATATGGGAACTGAAATAACATCATCGTCATCTCTAACATTCTATTTTAGAAGTTTATGCACAGTAAAAACAGCAGTAAAAAGCAGCTATGCTTTCATATAAAAGCTGTGACTTGCTTATTTTCTTTTTCTTCACTTAACATGGAATACTAATCAAGATTTAAATTTAATAGGAAAGTTTCCAGTGCGTTATAACTTACAGTAAGACTGTATCTCATGTAACCATAAAATACACCACCATTTTGTTTCTAGGTTTAACACTTATAAAACTCTCAAATTTCCCCCATTTTGGAAAACCACTGGACTTTTATACCATCAAGTTCATTTACTGAAACCTTACAGACTACCTAGAACTCTAAGTTATAAATGTACTTGTTCATCACTGACTTGCTCACTGAGAGGTAATGAGTTGAAGTACAGCTCTATGAGGGAAGATGGAAAACCACACTTCTCCAGCCACCACTCTGCAGCACTGTGAAACTTCTCCAACAACTGATAATGAGATCTGTTAATCCAAACTTTTCAACAGCCTAATTAACAATTAGAGTTTTTTTTAATGTGGAATGTTTCAAGGACAATTTCTGCCTGTTGAAATTGGCATTACGGTACCTGTTATTGACCACATTAACAGCTAATAAAAGACTGGGCTTATCTTTCAAATTTTGAATTTCTATAACAGGTTCAGCATTCTTAATTTAGAAGAAAGGAACGTATATTAGCAAATTCTCCAAACCATTAGAAAGAATGAAACTGCTCACCAGCAGTGTTTTCCTCCATCAGTTTTATATTAATTGTAATTTTTACTTTTTTAATTAAAAAAAAAAAAAAAGAGAGAGATTGGATAAAACCTTAGGATAAGCTTCCATGGTTAATGGAGACATCTGAAAGTGTTCTTTCCAACTGTTCAACTAACTTTGATTTGTCTTGGATAAGACATCCATTGGTTCTAACCCTTAGGTTAGAAGCAGCCTTATCTTCTGACTACCATAGTTCCCTGTTTTCAAGTCTCCAACACTTACCCCAGTTCACTAGCCATTTTCCCCTTAGTGGAAAAATCTTATTTACTTAGGCAACAAATACATAACAGTACTAATGAGCAGAAACTGAAAGGGCCAAGCTGAAGCTGTGTGTAAAGAATGTGTAAAACTCAGTGAACACCTGTGTCAAAATCAGAATGAAAGCTCATTATAGAGAGACATGCGTTAACACAATGAAGCAAGCAAGTAATAATTAAAATTAATTTTCTTTCAAGGTGTTCAGCACACATCCACACCAGAATAAACAGCATAAAAACTCAGACTATATATTTCAGACATAGTAGACAGAAACAGGCTGTCACTTTAATAAAGACACAATATGAACATAACTAATAAATTTTATTATAGCAGAAAGCAATCTGGTTAATGAAATAAGAAGCTAAGATTTTAAAAAGAATTTAAATGAAATTAGAGCAAAGAATAAAAGAAAGATGAAAGTCGTAACCTTAAATCCTTTTCAAGCTCATCTAAAAACAGAGAGCTGGGAAAACAGTTGTTTTAGGTCTATTGCGTGAACATGAAATTAAGATTTTGTAATGCACCAGTAAAGTTACAATAGCAATTTTATCAGTTTGGTCCCATTACGTACCAATTTCCTCTCTATGCTGTTAAGTATATATATTAAAGTATCTCTTTCATCATTTCCCTGTCTTTTGATGCAGTGAGCAGGCAAAAATTTCCAAATGAATTCATTCTGCAAATGGCACATTCTACACAATGTCCACAATAATATAGCTGCAAATTAATACGCAACTTTAAAGTAATAAACATCAGCTATTTCCTGATTTGAGATGTTTACACTTCTCATAATTTGCATGTCTAGTCTCCTTAAGCGACAAAATTCTCATCAATAGAAACATGTTATTGTGCCAAAGGCTTCATTTTTGTTAAACTGTCCAAGTGACTTCAGAAAAAGAAGAGGTCTTATTTCCACAATTTTCTAGCTTTATTTCTATCTTTATTAAAAGTTCATTTTAATCCCTTTTCTCAACTCTGAGGAAAAAGCAGTCAGCTTTTCTGATCCATCAATCTTATCATGGAACTTTTATATCAGCCAGTCACTAGCATATATTTTTCTGAGTAAAATCAATTTCTAAAAGCTTTCAAATGTGAGAACATTAGAACAAAAATAAAGATTAAACTACTCAGTTAGTTAAATCTTAAAAAACTTGAATCATTTCTAACATTTTTAGATTTTGGTAGTGAGATTATGATTCTGTCATTCACTTTTAGTTCAACAGATATTTCAGTCAAATACATCTCCCACCACAGTACAGCAGTCACCTCATACTGAATGCAGTGAGCACTATGGTAGGTATGGTCAGATTCTTTTGCACGCTTCTCCTAAGTCACAGTAAAAAAAGAACAACCAGGTACCAAGTCAGAGAAGATGAGCACCAGGAAAAAACTGTTAAGCTAATGCTAGCAAAAAACTCAAAACAGTTGTTTCATATGCCACTGTTTAATGTTGTTAATTAAAGCACATCTTAAGCCCAACACTATAAAGCTGAAATCCTGTTTTTGTGTAAATTTGATTTTTTATAATTTATTTATGTATGAGTTTTACACCATCTCTATCATGAGTTTCTATCACTTGCAGTTTGCCAACGGCCTACCAAGGCAGCACAGCTCACTCCCTAACAGAGGTTAATTCCAAACCCCAAGCGGATCCTTTTATTTCCGCAAGAAAGTATTCCAACTCCAGGAATTCCAAACTTTCCTTAGGTTGCTGACACCAAAACACCATTAAGGACAATCCTGCTTTAATTGCAGTAGTTTAATCACAAACAAGCGTGTTCCAAAACATCACTTGAAGTCCTCTCAACAGAAGACAAGCTGAACATGAAAATATTTATTCTAGCACTACACAGCATCCAATTCTCAATGTCCAGGTTAGAATTATTGTTATAAAAAAGCATTAAAAAATTAAAACGTAAGTTTAAAATATTCTCAGGATTAATCCTCTAGACAGTAGGTTCCAGAGAATCAGCTCAGTATTCTCATCTTCTAGTGTAACTAGTCTGAGGTATCTGCCAATTGTGAATCTTGAAAGTATAATGCACTGAAACAATCTGCCCAAACCTATCCATCAAATTCCTTTTGCTGAAGGGCTGCAGTCAGTCTTCTCTGCCCAAGTGGGACTATTTTTTTTTTTTCCCTTCTCAGCTCCTTCCCTCCAGAATTCCATCATCATTTTTTAATCCAAGTGGAAATTCAGCGACTTTTCCTCTACCTCCCATACACTACACAACTACTTTTAATACAAAGGAAATTTTCTGCCTGCCTCATTTGCAGCAATGCCCTAAAGTCATAGAGGGCAGAGCCAGTATTTTCAAAACTATTACAATAGTTCATGAAACCAGGTACCACAAGCAGCATTCATCTTACAGGCTTAAAGTATTAACAATAGAAATAATAATTTATGGCAAGCTCTTCAGAAACTATACAACACATGAATAATGCAGATGACAGTCTTTTACACGCCCTTTCTCCTTCTCATACCTTTTGCCATTTTTTGAGTTAAAGCTTGTAATACTGAGTTTTAGCTACAGAAGCTCTAAAAGACATACAGCTCTAAACATGCATTTTAAGAATGATACATTTGAAGAAATTAAAGCTGGAAGTATAGACTTGGATCTTTCTTCTTAAGGGGCAAAAAATAAAATCAATATTTCATTACACATTCCAGTCTGAAGTAGACTGTAGTTTGCTAAATCAACCACTGAATTTACACAAAAACAGTTGAGAAAATCAACTTAAATTTTTGCTATTTGTCACAAGTTCACCATAGTCTTACTAAAACTGAGATCAAGATATTTGGGCTATTTTCTGACTCTTTTCAGTAACAGTTTCAACACAAAATTCCATATAGTTTTGAAATTATTATAATGAGAACTAACAAGTTTAAACATCGTAAATAGATGTCAAACCTGCGTATCACCAGAGTAAGATATGTCAGAACTCATTTAGATGCAATTGGAATTTTCTTGTTGAAATACGTTTTCAAATGAATATAAAAAGGCATCTTACAATCAGCACACGGTGAAACAGAAGGTAACACACAATCCTCTTTGTTCAACACTACTTGTAAACAAGCTTACAACACACAGTATTTTAAAGTGCTATTTTTCAAATTTGATTGATCAATACAGTTGGCAACTCCAGATACACATAAAAAAAATCAAAAGGAACAAAACATTATCTGACCCTGAATAATAAAAATATTGACTAGTGGTCAAAGAAAACGTAGTTCATTTCCTATTGTCTACAAGATCCCTGTAGTTAGAATTTGTTTTCAGAAGAGCTTCAAATAATTTGATCCGTAGGAAAAAGTGAAATCTAGTCATTCCAGTTTTGTTCCTACATTTACAAAATAACTATCTTGTGAAAACTTAATATTTGCAAATATTAATTGCAAGGTAACAAGGCAAAAAACCCGCAGAATTTCAAGATGAGAATTTATCTTTCCATTCACAGAAATTTACTCAGGATATATGCTGTTCCTGAGACACTGTGGAAGAGAAAAAAAACAAACCCACAAAACAAAGACACCTCATGAGAGGAAAAAAGAATACAGCCTAAATTAGGTACCAGATTTCAGAGGGTTCACAAAGGTAGGTGTGCTAAACAAGATGGGTGAATTTTTAAGACTCGTTCATTTCACAGTAACAATAAATATAATAAGGGTATTAATTGCAACACACAGCTATAGGTATCCATATCAGAAAGGCTTCCTGCCTGAAGTTAGGAGTACTAAACTGAGACTAGAGTCTATCTAATTAATTTAAATGATTTAACTGACAAATAAATAGTAACAATATGCAATAATTAATATTGATAATTCGATATACTTAAAAAATATACAGAGGTTTGGGCCTTACATATTTATGGTATCAACGTATAAACTTCCCAACTACTGCAGTTTGGGATTATAGTGTGTATGAAAAAGTTCCTTCTGTCTGAGAAGCAGGAAGGCTTCCTGTAGCATCTAGAAATGCTCACTTCACTTTCAGGTCTTGAAATTTTCTACTTTTTCTCTGTGTTGTTCCATTCCTCCAAATTCATGAAGTTGAATTGAATGCAATTACTTTATTATTTGGCCTGCAAGACTGCTGCTTCTCAAGAGACTGGTGTGGATCAACACACAATACCACACCTTAATATTAGAGCATATTAATTGAGGTAAGCGTATACTTAAAGTTCCTACTTGTGCTATTTGAAAGAGATGAATGAGCACAGATGCATCTCAGCTGGAGA
This sequence comes from Meleagris gallopavo, assembly GCF_905368555.1. NCBI lineage: Eukaryota > Metazoa > Chordata > Aves > Galliformes > Phasianidae > Meleagris > Meleagris gallopavo. The sequence goes on along the minus strand of NC_139408.1, from coordinate 34,282,208 downwards.
GGTCTAGCTAGGTAAGGCAACCAAGGCAAAGCTGCATAAAAAACTCTGTGCACTTGAAAGCTTGCTTTCAAGCACAGCATTACCTCATGCAAGAGGTGCAGACACAACTCCACATCAACCTAGCTAAAAGGTCCTTTGACTCTGAAAACCAGTCCATTTTCATTTTTTTCCTCTCTCCCTTTCTTTATTTTATCTCTCAAGCAGAGAAAGGTTAACAGACTGCTTGTTAGTAATATATATACAAGGCTACAGAACAATTATTTTCAAAATGTTTAGAGTCATGGTAATACGTAATAAAATTGCATATGTAATATAATAGGATGAAGGTGATTTTATCTTAAATCAGATTACAACAGACTGATCCAACCTTCTCCATTGAAAATACATTCACTTTCTTGAGGCAAAGAAAACACAGTTATTGGGTAGTTTTACCAACCTGGACTCTAGTAAGGCATTCAATAGTGATATGAAATTACTGTGACAAATACAGTAACAGAAACAGGACAACATTAAGTAAAATAAAAGTCGTAGTCTAATAGAAGAATCATGCACTGGAAAACTACTATCTCTACTATATACTAGGAATACAGTAGTTGGAAATTACCAAGGACAAGAATGCGTCTAAGGCTACTAAAGTAACAGTAACTGCAGAAAAATGTGGGTGCAACTCAAAAAACACAAAAACTGTGTTGCAATACTGAGCACAGTTTGAGTCATCCTTATTCAAAAATACAAGCTCAGAGGAATTACAAAAACTTCATCTTCTAGAACTCCGGTCAAGAAGTAAGAAGCAGCCACTTCTTGCTTACTTGTTTGCTGATCTGCTGCACTACTTGCAGCAGATCAGCAAAGGAAAACAAAAACAAAAAAAAAAAAAAAAAAAAAAATACCAGAAAGGTTACCACAAGAAAAGGTGAAAACTAGAAATTGCAAAAGGGTTCTTCACCAACAGAATGATAACAAAAGTTCTGGAATTCTAGAGAAAAGTGACAATGAGGGGAAAGAAAGTCTTCCGATGGATTACTTCCACAGTAACTGAAAACAAAGCTCAGGGATGGTTCCTCAAGTTCTGACTACTGGCATACAGAAATGAGATTGAGAACACAAACGCTTAACAGCATTAAGTGCCGCATCAATGGACAAAAAATTCAGACTAAAGTACACTCAGTTTTAATGATCTCTGTCTTAAAATCTTTAATTTCCTTTGGTAGCAAGCAATGTCAGAGGATATTGCAAGTAACATTATCTGCTTGCCACAGATTTGTCAACGTTATACTTTCCAAAGTAAAACATTCTAATTTATGTTTCCAAACAGCAATAAGTATAGCAATATCGAATATTTATTTCTGTCCTTGATAACATTTCAAGCATTCAGAATAAATGTTTTAAGTTTGGTACAAATGCAACAAATGCCAGATTCTGCACTTGGGACACAGCAAACCTGGCTGTATAGGTCAGACTGGGGCTAGCTGTACAGACTGGGGATGAGAGGCAGCCCTGCGGAAAAGGTCTGAGGACTGACTGACAGTAATTGAATCTGAACCATCAGCATGCTGTGGCAGTGCAAAGGGCCAACCATACCCTAGGATGTACCAGACCCAGCGCTGCCACCGGGTGAAGGATTGCCCCACCCTGCTCCACACTGTGCGGCCTTATCTCAAAGACCATGCGCAGCTTGTGTGTGCCACAATGTAAGAAGGACATAAAAATATTAGAGAGTGTCCAAAGGAGGGCTACAAAGATCATCGAGGGTCTAAAGGGCAAAACCAATGAGAAGCAGCTGAGGTCCCTTGGTTTGTTCAGTGCAGAGTAGAGGATGCTGAAGGGAGGCCTCATGGTGGCCTACAGCTCCTCACAGGGAGCGGAGGGGCTGCTCTGAGCTCTGCTCTCTGGTGACAGTGACAGGGCCTGAGGGAACAGCATGGAACTACATCAGAAAAGGGTCAAGGTGAGCGTTAGGAAAAGGCTCTGCACTAGAGGGTGGTCAGGGATGGAACTGGATCCCCAGGGCAAGTGGACACAGCCCAAAACTGCCAGAGTTCAAGGAGCATTTGGACAACACTCTCAAACATAGCGCTTGGATTTTGGATGGTCCTATGCAGAATCAATACTTGGTTTCATAATCACTGCATCCCCTCACCAACTCAGGTTGTTCTGTGGTATAAGGTTTCAGAATAGAAGTAAGGCTGGAAAAACATCAGTTGTTTTCCCTATTGTTTACCAAAACTCCTTTCCTCCTTCCTATCCCTGCAGATGTAATCTTTGACAATGAGGACCTCAGACGTAAGAGGTTGAGTTTTTGTTCTAAATTGAAACAAATTCATTTTGTTCATACAATATTTATATTTTAGTCTAACTACAGTTATAGCAAAAATAGCTACACTTTATGTTACCATTACATACAGCTGTGAAGAAAAAGTATCAGTAAGAGATTTAAGAAATATTCAGGAAGTAGTACAAAATTGTTATTCATCCTTTTCACATTCACGAGGCCAATTTTTTTCAAAAAAAGCAAATAATATAAAGAGTTGTACGTTAATAACCCTTTTATGGTCTACAAAGCACAAGAAGGAAAAGAAAATATTATCTGAATAATTCTTCCTGTACTGCTGACTGCTCATGTAATACAACGCACAAAAACACTGTAAGTTGCAAAATAAATAAAATTGTGAACCTCCTGCAGGAAAAAAAAAAAGGAAGAAACTATACATAAAGAAAAACACAAGAGTATATTACTTACAAACTGAAGTGACTTACCCACATGAAGTGGAACTACTTTTCAACATAATGCAAATCAACACAACATACACAAAAAAAATTCCCACTACTTATTAAAAAACTAGGCATTCAACATTCTTAGACTTTCTGAATACTTAGAGCATCTTACATCGCAAGATAAATTTGCTTTCTTCATCATTCCAATTATTTCTATTTCTGCAATTAGACATGGGAACAACAGCCCTGGACCATAAATTTCAATTTCAGAAAAAAAGCAAGAGGTAGGCTACAGAAAACTTGAAACTACTGTTGTAGTAGTCTTATCCACTGCAAAGAAAGTTACAACAATCTGAAACTTCTGACTACATTTGCTCCTGAACAGGCTAAAACAACAGCAGAGGCCTTGGTAAAGACAGCAGGGGAGTTGCTGACACAATGAGAGAAAGAGGAGATCCTATAACATCCAGTCTACACAGCTTCAAGATAAATATCCACCTCAAAGGAACTTTCTCTCAACACAGCTGAGACAGCAGTATGAATGCTGTATTTCAATTTCTATGGAGTAAGATAACTTCAATCAGAAGTATATAAATGTTTTCTTTTGTTTTTAATTTTGTTTCCCCCTAAAAAAAGGTATCTTCAAAGTATTTTTAACCATATGAGTTTATAATCACAAGACAATATTTATGCTCATTAGGAAGCCTTAAGAAAATACAGTACCTTTTAAATCAGTCATGTAATTCAAATCACAGCTGCATACTAAGAGCAATTCAGAACTTAAATGATTAGCAAAATTTAACTCCACATCCTATTTGAACTAAACTTCTTTTTCTGTATGCTATTCCAGTCAGATATAAGCTAATAGGAACATTTTTAAAATGTTAATATTTAAAATGTTCCTATCAAAGACGGTAGTACGAATAACTTATTCTGTTGTTATATATTCTGTTGAATATATTTAACTGATATGTAATGTTAAACAGAAACTACTTGCAAGACCGTAACTGCTTACCTAAAATTATAATCTAATCTATAAATAGTATAAATTCAGTACATATAATCACAACACAACCTGAAAATAAACTTAAAAAAAAAAGTAAAAGAAAAAATAAAAGAAAAAGTAAACAACAAAGTTCAAAATACAATAGGCATTTTTCAAGGAGAATATCAATTACTTAGAAATGTATACTAGGTGGGCATTTTGTTCCCTTTTTTTAACAGAAAATTGCACAGGTTGATTACTTGTTTGCATACACTAGGAAACCTTAGATCAGTAAAACCACTATAAAAAGTTCCTTTTTCGTGCTTTTAAAAAGAGTTCCACATTCCCAGCAAGCAACTGACAGTGAAAAAGAAACCACTCCTTTCATTCACCAGTCCTTAACTTCATTCCAACAGCCAGAACTGCAAGAACTGAAAGAACCAGTTCTACCCCTGCATTCATAAAGAAGGTTTTGTTGTTTTTTTTGTTTTGTTTTGTTTTTGTTTTGTTTTTTTTTTTTGAAGCAGATACTGTGATTAACAAGGAAGGATTTGTAGACTAAATTCTGCCTCTACTTACGTGTATGGAAGGTACAGATAGATATGAAAAGAACTAAAACTTGCCAAACAACTGATTAGGCAGACAACCCATCTCATTCCTCAAAGTTTGCTGGAGAAATCTTGGACAAAATGAAACAATACTACTTAAAAATTTTACAGCATATTTTTCAAAATAAATAAATTTGCATATTTTGATTTCCCCCTCATTACAATACATTAGATACATAAAAAAAGCCAATAATGTATACATGTGGTTCACATCACAAATAACTGACTTACCTTCTTATCTTCTTTTGCTTTCTGAGTTTTCTTTTTTATTTTTTTATCATCCAATTCTTGATCTGATGTAATAGCAGGGTTATCTATACCACCTTTCCATGTTTCAACAGGTGAAAGAAGTGGGTCTTCTTCACTACCACGATGCCTGCCTTTTCTTTTAGCTTTAGAGGTGGTAAAAGCCTCATCGTCACTCGCATCTGAATGCGTTCTCCTATAGTATGACTTAGCTTTGCTGAACAATGTCTTAGACTTATATTTGTACTTTGAAGGTCTTCTTTCCCCATGACTTTTAGATATTCTGTCAGAAAACCCATTTTCTTCATCACCCTGGGCATTCATAGGCATTGAGTTTCGAACTTTAATAATACGATTCTGACTATCATCTGGAACTGCGTAGATATCATCTGCAAAGCCTTTATGTTTGAAAATAGTGTCAATAGGTTCAGCATAATTGTCAGATGGGTCTACATCTTCTGGGGGTGCTACAGGCACTCGAGACGGTTGTTTCCTTGGGTTTTTACCAATACCTGCCTCTATTGTTTTTAGAAGGTTAGGATCCAGTTTTTTCACATTTGTTCTTGGAACAAGGGGTTTCGGTTTTATTGGAGGAGGCACTTTATGGTTGCGTTCATGGTCGTGACAATTGAGAGGTGTACTGTGAACAGGATACTCATTTCCTTCCAAGTCCAATCGGTACTTTGAACGGTCACTAGGGGTCGGAAGTAACCTTACATCATCACCAATTGGACTGTATGGGGGTGGTCCCTCAGCATCATCCTCTGAATCTGGATAATTATAGTCAAGGGAACCTCCTCTAGGAGACCTTGAAAAAACGTCTTCACTTGTATGCGTTGTTTCCCTTGTGCTGTCTGACATATAGGAACTTTCAATCATGTTTTTCTTCTCTAATACATCACTGAAGAATAATGTGAAGACCTCTGTTTGACGATGATATTGAGATAATGAATATAAAGCTGTAAACTTTGCAGTAATCTCTGTTGCTATATGTTCTCCTTCAGTCATGAGCTCCTTGATTGCTTCATTCTCAAAAAAGTCTGCCTGGCTATCTGTAACAGCCACCAATTGGACAGGAATTGTATCCTGAACTTCAGAAAGAAATGCCCGAAGCATCCCCATGGATGCCTTCCGCTTTGCAGAGTAAACCAGTATATATCCATGAACAAGTTCATCTTTCCTCACACCAATTGAAGAATGGTATGATAATATAGTTATTTGTATTCTACGCCTCTTTTCACCTATAATTTTATCAAGCATCACAGAATTGCTTTGGCCAGCCTGAGCAGCACTACAGGAGTGAGAGTCAAGAAAGGGTGAAAGAATGAGATCTACACTGAATGGATCACCACACATAGCACACATGACAATTCTTAGGTCAGCTTCTGACAGATCTTTAATGGTGGGAACAGGACTCACAACATCAAAGTGGTGTTTAACTGCTTCCAGTACTCCCCTCAGAGCTTGTTTTATTTGGGTCTCATTAAATTTGCGTGGATATGTACCAGCAGGCACATCTACAAAAGGACATTGTAATTTGTTGGCCAACTGCTGTCCCTGATGTCTCAGAATAGGTAGATTCTTGCTAACACTGTCCCTCTGATTAGCCAGTATTAATGTAAATGGAAGACTGGCCATATATTTGTCTCTCCTTATCTGAGATGCTTCAGCTCTTATTTTTGCAATGCAATCCCCAATAAAATTCAGCGATTCAATAGAGTTAAACACACAAAAACAACCATGTGGTTTGAAGGTAGAGGTCCACAACTGAGTCAACAGGTATGGGGATTTCGCATCAACTGGCCTAAGATCTAGCTCATATATTTTTCCATCTAATGCATATTCATCATCAGTGGACTGCGTCCGAATTTCATTTGCTAACTCTTGTGCAAGGCCATCTTTGCCCAAAATGAAAAGATTAACTTTATCTATGTTGGCACTATCATGGTATAAATTTGAACGACCATGGTCTAACTGCAGAAGACTGTTGGCAAGTAACTGTTCTACTTTAATGTCCATGCAATTTTGGCCACTGAGACAAGTTTCTTTAGTTGGATGATAAACGAATCCTATGTGTTTGAGAAGAAGAGATTCTCTATCAGGTGCAAGTTTCTGCAAAGCTTTGTATCTAGGCTCTTCACTCAAAACTGCATGAATTTCACTCATCTTATCTGAACTTGGTGTTGCATTAAGATCCAGGTCATAAAATAGCTCTGAATGTTCAAAAAGCATTTCCTGAAACTCCTCTTTGGCTTTTTCAACAATCTCCCTCTGATGCCTACCATACACTTCCTTACTATCTGCATCAGTGATGTATTTGAACGCCTCATCCTCCATAACAAAACATATAACTTCTTCCCATGGCTGTCCAGGTGAAATGAACTGGATTTTCTCAAGAGTTTTTTTGAATTTCTCCTTCATTTCAATCCTCCTCTTTTCAGATATAAGATGCTGCACATGATTTTGATAAACTTTTTCTGCCTCTAGTGTAGTGAGAAGGTCAAATGGAATCCTTCTGTCATTCACTTTATCTATATGGTCAGTTTCATCCCAGGGTGTTTTTTCAAGCACTACAAAACAGGAATGGAAGTCAGGCCTTTTCTCCATTAATTTCAATGCTTCTGACCAGCTCAAATGTTCAATCTCATCTAGATTTGACAGAAGAGTATTAAGAGCTCTTGGCAATGCATTAATGTATTCTTCTTTTCTTTTTCTAATATGTTCCTGTTTAAGTTGCTCTATGTGTTTTGAAAAAGTATTTTTGGCCTTTTTTGTTCCTTCCAAATTTATGTACTCTTCATAGTCAGGGTGGTTTTTCAGTTTATTACTAACTGTTTTCCAAGTAGCATGATAGTCTCTCACAGTTTGGACAAGTTTTTCAAACTTGTCTGTTGCTGTAACAACTAGCTGTCTTTGAGTTTTGTAAGCATCCAAGTAGGGGATTATTTTAGGTTTACCACGAGTTTTATCCATCATTTGTACCAGGGCAGTAAAACAAGTTTCAACATTAACATTGAATCTTGCCGATGTTTCCACTACCACAAGGTTCTTCTTATTAGAAGCAAATGCTTGAACCTCTCGTAGATAATGATCCACACATTCATCACATTTTGTTGCTGCTATTATTATGGGTTTCTTAGATTTTGATAACTGAATATAGAGATTATTCACAAATTTAAGTTGATCATCAAACTTCCTATTGCATCCTTGGCTGACATCAATGCACAGTAAAAATCCATCAATACTTAATTTCCCTTCAGGCATTTGTTTTTGCTCAAAGTCTTGCTCCAAGCCCAGCTGATCTGTGCAAATGTACATTAATTTTTCTGCTGACTGCAGTTTGGAGGCAGCTGCACGTTTTATGTATGGTTGTAAGTTCGTACTCCGATGAGGCAAGAAAGTCTGATCATCAATGAACTCAGTCTGTTCAATTACATGAATTCTGCAGTCAATTCCATCCTCCCCACTTTGTGTTACGTCACCCCAGTACAAAAAGTGATCATTGTTAACAACTCTTCCTCCAAAGTCAATTGTGCTAAGCACAGAGGTATGCTCAGGATAATATTCATCTGCTTTTGAACGAACGAATCTATTGCACAAACACGACTTCCCAACTCCACAATTACCTTTATCCTTTTCAGTTCCAGACAGTCCAACAACACTAACAGCATAAGACGGGGGACGTGGCTCTTTGTTTTTTGCCATCATAACTTTCCTCTCATCATTTGGCAATTAGTAAGGTAACTGTATGTGGTTTTCATTCTGGAAATGTTCCTACAAGTTTAAATTGTATATCCACGGTTACACAAATGGCTTCCAGTTGCTCTTGCTTCAGCTTGTCATTGAGAGTTCAGACACTCAGAATGAAGAAGAATCATCTTCCTAAAGGGAAAAAAAAAAAAAAAAAAGGGAAAAAAAAATTAGATTTCCTTTCTATAATTCTCAAGGGAAAAGAGATTTTAAAAGCAATATTGCTTGTTTATCCTGAAATTATTTTCTCTGTACATGAATGCTTCACAACTACTTTAAATGAGATCTTGAGCTCCTAATTTATTCATATTAATCTTATTTATATCAAAGGTTTAAAAATGAACAGCTTTTAGACACAGTTCAGTAACAGTTAATCATCTATTTGAATAGGTGATCAGAATACGGCTGAAAAGAACAAGTGTTTTCTTGCACAACTTACAGGCACTAAACAGCATTTTCTGCTTTATCAGAATTTTCCTTATTACTTGAGATAAGGGACAAGTCAAGTTTTATGGTGGCTGGCTCTCACTATGGATAAATACATTACAGTAACAAATCCAGAGAAATATTCACACACATATACTTTCATTTATGCTCGCATTTTCACTAAATAGCAGGCTTACTTGCATGAATAACATTAACTTTGTGTACATTTGTGAATTGGATTTTTAGTTTTCAGTAGAGAAACTTTCTGAGTATGAAGCTGTAAAATCAGGAAGTTAACAATGCAACTCAGTTACCACCTATCTGCAAAAGTAAACTACTTTATTTGCACGCTAACAGTAAACTGCTTTTAAGGAGAAACTTCTAACCTAAATTCTACTGAAGAAAAAAAAAAATGTGAACACTGGTATACAGATACTAACACAAAGATAAGACTTAATTCTGAGGTTATAAAAAACATGATGTATATCCTTCTGTCTCCTGGAAATTAAAAAAAAAAAAAACCACCACAGAATAACTGTAAATAGGAACTCAATACACACAAAGTTACACAGAATTATTACAGGGATCCAGTGGTTTTACTGGAGCTGTCATCTTGCATAATGAATAACACTATCAGTTATTAATCAGAAGATGTTTCTTATGTACATACTGCAAATGGAGAGATATTTACTATTTTAGAAACAACTGCACTATGCAGAAAACAAAACAAACAAAAGAAGACTGAATGGCCAGACCCAGCAGGTTGTCATCATAAACATGAAGCCTAGTTGGAGGCCACAAACTGGAAGAGCACCCCAGGAGTTAATATTGAGTCTAGTACAGTTCAACATCTTCCGTAATGATTTCAATGATGGGGCACAGAGTACTCTCAGCAAGTTTGCAGACCATACAAAACTGGGAGGAAAGGCTGATTCATCACAAGTTTACACTGCCTTACAAAGAGACCTTTTGGAGAAAAAGGCTGACAGGAACCCTGTGCAGTTCAACAAGGAGAAGTGCAAACTCCAGCATTTAGAGAAAAACAACTGCATATATAAATATATGCCTGAAGCCAACCATATGGATAGTAGCTTCACAAATGCAGACCTGAGGATCCCGGTGGGCAGCAAGTTATGAGGCAGTACTGTGGCCTTGTGGCAAAGCTAATGGTATTTTAGGTTGCATTAGGAAGAGATCACAAGTGTGTCAAAAGAGTTCATCTTTCCCATCTATTTCAGCACTGGTGAGGCCACACCTGGAGTACAATACAATATACCATACAATAAGATACAGACACACTGTAGAATGCTCTCTGAAAGGCAACCACACTCACTGGGGGATTAAAACATCTCTCATTCTCTCATGTAAGGAAAGGCTGAAGTTGTTTAACCTTGAGGGATCTCATCGATGTGTATAAATATTTGGAGGGAACGTATAAAGAAGGCAGAGACAGATTCCTTCCAGTAATAATGAATGAGAGGAGAAGAGACAATGGGCACAAACTGAAACAGGGCAGATTCCATATGAACATTTAAAATTTATTTTTATTTAAAGAAAAAAAAAAAAAAATGCAAGTGACTCAGCACTGAAATACGTTGCCCAGAGAGACTGTGGAACTTTCCCCACTTGTGTATATTCAAAAGCCACTTGAACACAGTCCTGGGCAACCCGCTCTACGTGGCCCCACTTGAGCAGGGACTGAATCAGATGGACTCAGAGGTCCCTGCTAACTTCAACAATTTTGTGAAAATATGTTCATAATACTAGTTGTGGTAGAAAAATGTTAATGGATTTTCTAATCAAGAGAATGGAAAAATAAAAGTAATCACATGACACTATATAGAATACAGAGATTACTTAATATATTTGCTTTTGTATTTCTGGAGTATGTTACTTCAAACACTGAAAATTACCTAAATACATAAATAAACCATATAAGAATAGATGTTACGAGTCCTAGCATTAAAATCTTCATCTCAGTATCTCAATTTTATTTACCTTGTTGTCATTCTCAGCAAAAAATTGCTGAGAATGCTGCTATAGTAATTCCCTCTGGTATGAAAAAGAAGAAATAAGTAAGCTTTTGATTTTTTTGGGGGGTGGGCTGCACAGAGACATGAATCGGACTCGATCCTTCTGGGTCTTTTTCAACTCAAGATATTTGGTATACTGTGACACCAAGATCAGTCACCCAACAGGCTCCCAAAATCTGCCTCAAAAACTAATTCACAAATGTTAGAACATAGAAAATATTATTAAAACCATTAAGAAGTTTTTTAAAAGTATTTGTATCACATTAAAATAGAAGACAGAAGTTTCAAAACCTCTAACACACTGGCCATACAGAATTAATGCTTCAGAGTTTTCCACTTAGAAATCTCAAGGTCTGATCAGAAGCACAGTATCTACATAATCATCTTTATAATACAGCTCATTGATCACAATATAGAATGTATTTAAAAAAAAAAAAGGTTTTGGTTATAAAAATAGTGAAGCACCTATTTAAGGAAGAATAAACTATGACTTACATTGAAAAAGGAAAGGGAAAATAAAGTCAGTAATTTTTATACTTAGCTTTTAAGTTGCAAGAAGTAAAACTTTTATCCAGCTTTTTAGGAATTCGTTTTAAAAAAAAAAAAATTACTCAAGACATTCAGAAAGAGAATTCTTTTGCTTTTTACTTTTTCCACTGTATTTTTATGTTCTTAAAACACAAAATTTAGAGCTAGAAAAAAATGGCTCTGCAAACAAAATCACTTAGTGAAAGTAAATCCTTCACAAACAGAGTTTATATTAATACAAATAAACCAACCCAGTGTTTTCTTTCGAAAGCAAACCTTACCACAGTAGCATCATTCAAACCACCAGAACGAGAAGTTTAGTCACCACTTCCACTATAAAAATGTTTTCTATTTAACACAGCACAATACACATTTGATGTGGACTAAACAGAGATCTTCCTTCACAAGACTATTTCATTTAATCAGGAAGACGCTGTCAATTTGCAACTAGATTACAAGACTCAATCAATACTTTCAGATTACCTACATCTCCGCATAGCAAATGTTCTTCCTCCTCCACTAATAAATGTTTCATCTAATCGATATATTTTTAAGAGACTAAGTACTAAGAGTAAGGTGAAATGGAACACTTACATGGAAAAACAAAGAAACTAGTCTCTCACAAAAACAGTGCGAGTTGGATCACTTAAGATATCTAAAAACCAGTTTTTAATTTTCATTTTACACTGATTGAACAGTGCAAATTGACAGAATGAAATTTATTTTAATTAAGCAATAAACATGGTAGAAGCTTATTTAATATGCAATCATCATTAAGTTGCTGCCTAAATGGAATTTTTTTTTTTATCAGTAATACATCAATATTTTAAATGTCCAGTATAGTTCTGTGCAGTTTTAAAACATACACAGTAGAAGTTTACAATGAGGTACTTTCACTACCTTATTTCAATCTGCCTATTTCTAGTATAACAAACTGAAAACATTCCATATCAGTTTTGTCACAGACTCAAAGGAGGGGTTGTTGTCTGCAAGTTATTTCGTCTTCAAATTGAAAATAATAGAGCACTTCTATGTGTAAACAGAAGGATTTTGAAGAACTGAAGTGTATGACATCACTGCAGGAAGAATCTCTGACCTGACAATTGTGTCATAAGACCATCCCTCTGCAGACTTTCAGATTTCCTGGCACAATTACGAAGAAAATAAGGCATATCACCTTGTATTTACTCGCCCACCTACCCCCATTAAACAAAAGATTATGAAGACCTGAAGCCTGAATTTACTGTTAGAAAAACAAGGTGCAAAGTAAAATGATTATCCTGCTGTGATCTTTCTGCAGTGATGTCACCACACTTAAACAGTGACCTCCAATAAGTCCTTCCCTGACGGATCTGAAAACAAAGGTAAGATTCATCAACAATTTCAAAATTATCAAAGAAGCAGCAGCAATCAGAAAAGGTATAACTTCTAAGCTGTGCGTGAAAATTGTTTCCCCCATTTTAAATCTATAACCTTAATTCACAACTCAGAGCCCAAGCTGGATCTTCCCCTTAATTTAAATCCTCTAAACACAGCTATTAATACTTGGAACAGACAGAAGACATAATTCTTCCTAAGTAACTGTGATTTCAGAAGTGCAAGGTGATATTTCAACAACACTTAGGTTGCAAAAACCTCTAAGTGAATACATTATCTCAGACAATATATAAAGTAGGTAATGTTAAAAAAAAATCCAAATTACTTGCAGAAGAATTTGCAACTCTGAAAGACCTGGAATATAATTTTGGAAGATGAACTTGAAACAATCAGTTAAGTAGAGAATACATAAAATGAATGCCTAGATAAACATATGAAACCTTTTACTTAAACAAGTACAATCTACATCAAAATCCTCTTACCTGTAATAAACCCTGGTAAATGTTGATTTTATAGCAGCAACTACCTACAGTACAGTTATCAAAAACTGATCTGTTCCATGGATCTTCAATTTGCAACCACACAAAACCAGACTTTAAATGCCAGGTCAGTGTTAGATATATTAAGACACAGAAAAGGAATGAAACTTGATGTATTTCAACTAATTCATGTGCAAGCCACTTTTAACTAAGGCAAAGTTCTGACGAAGATGCAGCACCATGCTGTAAATGTGCTAAGCATAATAACATCCAAAAAATATGTTTTTCATTTATAATCTCGGTAATTCTATTTTGGTTTGGAAATAATACAGGTAGTTGAAAAAGCTTCGTCTTTACTAAGTCTTCTTTTTGATTTAAAAAAAAGAAAAAAAAATTAGCAAGTGATAAGCAATGCATCAATACCAGAGCAATTCTCAACTTGTGGTACGAAACCCTAAAAGATCAGCTAGAGCAACAGATGCCATTTATTCCCAAATATACATATCTTAAAGTCTAAACATCAGCATGGGAGACAATATTATCAGTAACTAATAAACACTAAAATAGTATCACTTGTCTTTATTTAGTAATCGCAGCTGCGCAGGAAGTTGCAGGTGGGTCCGCAGCCAAGAGTACTTTGCAATACCTTCTGAAATTATTTTCTGAACCTAAAAATGTTTCCAGTTTGCAGACTTAACAAGGCTGAAGCGTAAATGCTGTATGAAAGATTCTCCAGAACTGCTCATGACCACAACAAACTAAACAGCTGGAAATACCAACAGGTAAGGAAAGTTCTCCCATGGTCCTCTGCTCACTCTAACACTGGCTAGAGACAACAGTTAAAGATACTGTTTTTCCAGGATTGATTTCAATTACCATAGCCTTGTGAGAACGTTCATAAATGAGCCACCTAAGCACACTTCTAAAAAAGGGCCATGTCAGTCTAGTCTGCTTTGTAGGGTATGTGAATGCACCAAGTTACTGTGACCTCTACAGTCGGTCATAAAGTCCATTCAAACATTAAATGCTTCTGAAACAGTTTGCAGGATGACTTTTGTATGCACACCACTTCCAAATATCAAGGATCGCGATCTCAAGGAAGCCATAGGTTTGAATTCAGAATACTGCTGACAAAGCTTTCATAGTGCTTCAGTCCTCACTTCACACTTTGAGAACCAAAATTTAGCATCAGAAAATACTTAGATATCTGAATTCTAACATCTCTCAGCACATCACTAATTGGACTCAATTCAAACACTGTCACTTAATGAAAAAAACAAAATAACCTAACATAAACATAGCTTACGGTAGTATTGTTGCTCATTCAATTATTACCAAAAGGTATCTTCTTTACCCTAACAAGCATAAAAAAACTGTTCTCCTCAAATTAAGGTCCTTTTAACAAACTAAACTAGACTCAGACTCTGCCAATATCATCTCACTAAGAATCTTGATTCACCAGTCAGTCATTCAGTGTGCGCTGTTATTCTTACTAACGTGCCAATAGTCACACCCTCTCAAGTACTCACAACCTTAACTAATTAACTGTACTTGAAATTTTATTTATAAATAAGAGTAAATTCAATGCTCTCCAGTAAAATTCTCCAAATAGTCGTTAACATTAGGAAATAATGGTTCAGATAGAACATCAGGAAATTACTTAACCAACCAACAATGAGACAGTAAGGAATGCCCTGAAACACCTCCAGCAATGACAGTCAAACTCAAAAGGAATCCAGTCTTAGATACAGGGTGTTTGGTCCTGATACACAAATGGAGGACTGTAAGGGACTGCACCAATGCATTCATCTCAGATTTGGTTCCTACGATGTCCAGCTATCATCCTTAAGGGAGTGAGACACCAAAGACTTCTTCACATAGGAAAGTAAAGTAATCAGTTTATGAAAGGACAGAAGAAAAAAAACTGATCGCCCAATAAATGAATGCAAAGCTGGGTTTAAAGACAGAAGTTTACTAAATCTCTCCTAGTAATAAGAGTAATTTGAAAATCTCTGTTGCATTGCCCAGAATTAAAGCAAGGCCTAAATTTTATTTCTAAATTCAAAAGAGACCATCACCCCTCAGCTGGAATCCTGTACTCCAGGGGAATTATTGTCATTGCTGCTGTTGGCAGAAATCACAAAGAAACCAACAAGCAAAACTACACAAATTAGATCAAGGAACAACATAGGTAAACTGCAGAGGTTCCAATTATCATCACTATCACATCTGAACTCAGGCCTCTCAAGTGACTTATCTACAGATTTCTGAATACTCAAGAGCATTCAATACACATTCAAAGCTTTGATTTTAACAGCAAAGTAAACAGTGCAAGCTTGTGGGAAAAATGAATTCATAATCCTTCCTCCGCAGGAAAAGCTCCTACTGAAGACATGCCTACTGCTCACAGGAATTTCTTAGTGCAAGACTACCCCATCAGACTATCGACAAAGTCATTCAAAAAAACACAAAAGCACTACGGGAGCAATCTTACAAAAGGGACCCAGGACTGAACTGACAGAAAAAGAAGAAAGAAAATGAAGCAGATAAGGGAGGGTAAGGAGAGACATAGGGCTAAAACGCGTTTGCTGCAACTTAAACAAATTTCGCTGATCCACGTATCTGGATCATTTCATTTTAATTGGCTTGATGAAGAACTGCAGAACAAAGTCTGGGTACTGACAGGAGAAGTTTGGAGACTTGATTCAAAGAGTAATTTGTACAACCCAGATGTGTAATTTCTAGCTGTGTAATGCGAGAACACTTAAACTGTTCGCAAAGTGAACAAATGAAAAGCCATGTGTAAGTGGCAAATAATATTTTGCAGAATCATTAGCTAATTTAACTGAGTTAATGCTACAGTGTAAAAGTATCCACATTTCTAAAACTGTGCACGGAAGTTTTAGTTTCACCTTTCTAAATGCAAACATCCTTCAGTTATTCTAGCATGTCTAGTGATACAGTAGTGCAAAACCAAGGAAACTGCCCTGATGTACCACAAAACGCATACAACCACAATGAAGTAACCACAGATTCTTTCAGTTTCTGATGGGTGTTAGGCACTAAAAAAAGCACAGCTAATATTCAAAGTAACTTCACTGCAATTCCTTCAATTTCCCTGCCAAAAATTCCAAACTCATTTTTCTTTAGTTTAAACATTCCATTAAAATGCACAAACATATGGAAGCGATGACAGGGCTCAAACAATCTGTGAAATTAATGCCCTTACACAAGTACCTCCTAAAAACAACGAAGAAACAACAACATTCCAACCTCAGTTACACTGACCTCTAGGCTAAGAGCTCTCAGAAAAAAAAAAAAAAGAAAAGACGATTAAGAGCATTGTGCCTCCTTTAAGTTGGTAATAACAGACACACGCACACAAAAAGAAATCCTGGCAGCGCTAACAGACAGCTCTCGGTATCACCGGGACGACAGGTCACCAAGCTCTACTCTCTGCAGGTCTGGCAGCACACCTGCAGGCCAGGAGGCGGCCGGCGGCTCGCCCGTCCCCGACGCAGGTGCTCCCACCCGGCGGGGCGCGGGACCGCATCGCCGTGCCGACGAAGCCCCCTGGCGGCCACCGGGCCGCAGCCACAACCGCTCCGCCAGGGCAGAACCGTGCCCTAACAGGGCGGTCGGAACCTCGGAAAGGAACCCCGCGGTAAGAGCGCAACGCAGGCGTTACCCATAGGTACGCCACTGACGGATGCGATGCTGCCGGTCCGCCAACCAACACAGCCGTGACAGCAGCCCTGAACACCTGTCCGCACAAACTCGTGTTCCCCGAGGAAAGGTCGGCCAGCACGATGCCCGGAGCGCGTCTGATACACGTGATTTGAAGGACACTTAATGTGTCAGCCTACTGACAATAATGGCATGGAGAGCTTTGGAGTTGTATGCGAAAACATTGCCATGAGATACCAGTACGTAGGATGCGTCTGCTGTTAAGGACAGACCTACGGAAGCCTGAAGATACTGCCTGACTCATTTTAGTACCTTCAGTAAACGGAAGTGGACTTAGCTATGTACCATCTCCTGGATAACAACTCCCAGAGTGAAAGCTTACACAGCACAACCCACCAGCACAGTCAGTGCATTTCTTTCCTACTCAGTTTGCACGTGAAAAAGTACCTACAGCTTTAGGAAAACATATTTTAACCTCAAAAACTGCAACATGTTATCGTTAGCGCTAAATATAGGATTTTAAAACAATTTGGTCTGAGCATAAAGTATTTAATTGGATTACATTACACATGTAATACCTTACCTAAAATACAGCCCAACACCAGAGAGCAGCGACCATTTGGTCGCAATTATTTACCTTTTTTTTTTTTTTTTTAAATACACAATGTATCCCATGGGGATACTTTCAAAAAATGCAGACTATTTAAGTTCAGCACACCCCGGGTTTAAAAACAACTTGGTATGAAATACACCAAGACAGTGATCATGTAACATATCCCCAAAATGATTTCTACGACTTTAAGTGCTATAGACTCTTTCAAAAAAAAAAAAACCTCTGTAGTTGCACCACGCTTTCTGAGCTCTAGTAATAGAGTTCCAGTAGAGCACTATAAATAGACTATAGCACATCTTAAAATAATTTTCAAATAAGAACAGACTGTCCTAAAAGCATACCTGGATGAACATTAGCAATATGCAGTGTTAAATACTACAAGTTTTACATAAAATGTTTTTTTCCCCGAGAAAACATGCAACTATGTTCAGTGATGTCACTGCTGACAGCAGCTGTCACAATGAAGAGCCCTCAAAAGGTATGGCAGCACTACAGGAAAATGCCAGCCTATAATTCCTCATTAATCTATGGACTAAGTACTCATGTACCAGTACTGTAACTGGCCTCAGTGCACAGGTTTAAAATGGACGTCCAATTGACCAGCATACACTGATCTCTCTCTCTCTCTCTGTTTTCACACTGCAGAATAGTTTTTAAAATTTCTGTCACGGATTTTTATTAAGAAAAAAAAATCTTCTCATTATCCGCATGACACTAAACTAAAGAATACACACATACCCCCACAGGCCTATTTTGGTCTAGATTTAAAACGCTTCCCTCCTACTTATTAAGGAAATACTCCACGCTGGTACCAGAGGCAATACAGGAGAGTGCAAAAAGGGCCCACTGAGCAAAGGGTAGGCCGGATTCTGGGGGAAGGTGACCTGTATTTCTCCCCACCTCAAAGAAAGGGTCTTTATGTATAAGTAAAAGTAGTATTGTGTACTTTTTATGTCCTGTATTCTCAACACCACAGCTCTCTATCTGTGTGCCTCTGGTGCTTTCCTTGGGTGGAGAGAGTCTAAAGGTTATGCTGGTTTAAGGGATTCAAAATGCTCAAGAGCTGCAACACTGCAACTGGCTACCCTATTTCAAAGGCTTAAAATCCACCTGGTGGAAAAACAGAAATGCACAGACATCATCAGGAGAGCGAAGTTTGCTTCAATTTAGTATCACGCAACACTTGAAGGTGAAAGGAAGGAGGAGAATTGACAACTGTTCAAATTTTTGGTGGAGGACCGAAAGAACAGGAGGACGAGTAGAAGGGGGCGGTGAGGAGGGAAAGAAGTGCAGAGAAAGGGTAACAGAAAAGAGAGGGGAAAAAAAAAAGACCGGCGGTGGAAATGGAAAGAAGGGAGGAAGCCGAAGGAGTTGGGGGGAGGGGGGGAGAGACGGGAACGAGGAAGGAAAGCAGAGGAGCAGGGGAGCTCCCCTTCCTGCCGCCCTCCCTCTCTCTCTCTCTCCCTCCCTCCCCGGAGAGCCGTGACCAGCTGGCAGCTCGCACGGCAGCCTCAGACCCTCCCATCGCTCGGGCCTTCATCACCTGCCTGGGACCGGGCTCCCTGCCCTCCCCGCCTCCCCTCCCCATCGCGGTGCAGAGGGGGCCGCCCGGGGCCGGGGGCCGCCCGCCCCCTCCCGGCTCGGGCCCCAACCCTCCGGACCGGCTGCGGCCGGCGGCAACCGCACCGCCCGCTTGGGCTGCGGCCGCCTCCCCCGCTCCGTCCCGCCCGCCCCGCTGCGGGCCGCCGGGGCTCCCGGGGGAGCGGATTCCTGCCCTCACCTCGCGCCGCCGGGATCCGGCTCCTCCGCGGCGGCAGGAGCGGCTGCATTCCCGGGACGCTCGCTCCGCGCCGGCGCCCCCGGCGGCTTCTTCTCCCCGCGGGGCTCTCTCCTCTCTCCGGCCCGCGGCTCCCGAGCGCTGCCGGCCGCCGCAGTCCCGTCCCGCCTCTCCGCTCCCTCCTCAGCGCTCTCGGCTCAGTAATGGCGGCCGC
The DNA here is from genome assembly GCF_905368555.1 of Meleagris gallopavo. Lineage (NCBI taxonomy): Eukaryota > Metazoa > Chordata > Aves > Galliformes > Phasianidae > Meleagris > Meleagris gallopavo. The sequence goes on along the minus strand of NC_139408.1, from coordinate 34,262,770 downwards.
CGAGCTTCCCCGGCTCTCGCTTGGCTGACGGAGTCTCTCTCTCCCCCTAACTTTACCTCAGCAGCTTCCCTCCCCTCCCCCCTCCCTCCCGCCCGCCGCCGCGGCTCAGCGCGCGCCCGCCGGGCCAGCTGCGCGTGCGCGGGGAAGCGCCTCTTCCTGCTGCCGCTGGATTCCCTAGGAAGCCTGGGAGAGCGCGCACCGCCCGCCGGCTTCGCGAGCTCGCGCGCTCCCGTGCTCCGCCCCGCCTCCCCATTCCCCTTCCCCCTTCCCCGGCTTGAGCGGGTGCGCGCGCCCGGAGCCGCGCTCGTGCCCCGGTGGCCGCATGGGTAGCGCGGGGAGGAGTGGGGTTGGGGGCCCGGGTTCTAGTCCCGCTGCAGACAGCGGTGCAGGCCGAGGCGCCGCGGCGGGCACGTACGTGTGAGCCGCTTCGAGGTGTGTCCGTGCACGCCGCTGCCTGAATGTGACGGGGCTTGTTCCTAAACGTGGGAAGAAGGGGAGAACGCCGGAGTTTGAAACTGCCTAAGAGGCGGAGGTCGCTCCTCGGCCACCCAACCGCGGTGCTCACTGCGGCCCCGCCGGGTGCTTGCTTGCACTCATTGTCCCGTGTGTCCCAGGGTGCAGTCGTACTCTCGAAGCTGCTTTCTACTCCACAGGAGCGTGTGGACCCTCATGCTGCTCTCTCTGCCGGCAGCTGGGGAAAGCCAGTCCTCAGAGAAAGGCACTGACAGGCGGCTGGGGCTGATGTGCTGCAGGGCTGGAGCAGCCAGCACTGGGTCTCCACTTCTCTCTCTTTTCTCCACTTTTCTCTCCCATAGAACACACCGTTTCTGTCTTTTTTCTTTCACCCTTAAAGCTCTGGAGGCATGAGACACTGGCCTGTGGCTAGTGTTCCTGTCCGTGGGGCAGACATCCTCACAAATCCCACGCTCGGATTAAGCACCCAAACTTAGTGCTTATTTTTCACCATTATCTCCGCACGCCACCATTTGCAATGGCTAACGGATGGTCAAATCACCCTCAGATGGCTCTCCCAGACAGTTTGTGAGGCACTCGCAGAGTGGTGTGAAGTAGCCCAGGTGGGCATTCGTACCTCTGCTCCTGCCATGTGTCTGCAGGGAGTGGTGAGTGAGGTATGGGACATGAGAAGAAAACTGGTAAGTGGGTGCTGATCTGTTGTATCCAGTGCGTGGGGCAGGGAACTGGTGGGCATCACTGTGTATGCATCATTTCTGCATACACACGAGTGTATATATATGCATCATTGTATACATACAAAGGAACAAATGCGTACCCATAATATTTAATAACTGTGTGATTTGTTCCATGCTTTTATAATGCTGCATGCACATTTTACACTTCTACGTATGAAAATTATGAAATTAAATGAACGGTTTAAAAATTCTGATCTCTTCTCAAGACAAATTCTGTAAACTTGTTTTTTTGAGAAAATTCTAACTGGCACAAAGTTGAGCAAACAGTCTCATGTAGATACTGCCGTATGAGAGAGTATTTCTAGAAATACTCTTCTTACATAGGTCCTCCTACAGAAATTGAAAATTCTTCAATGCTGTAATCAGAATGGATGAGAAAGAGTTTTATTGCAGTCATAACCTCTCTTAAAAAAAAAAAAAGTAAGCCTAAAAACAGAAGTTAATTTTAATTTGAATTGTCTGATTTTGATAGTCTGCGTTTTGTCTTGTTCAAAATAAATTGTGTAGAAACAACTTGGGGATACAATCTCCATTTAAAGCTTGATGTTGTTATTCACGTGTTTTTAAAAATTGGAGACATTTTTTAGCTCAATAAAATATAAGTGTTAAGGAATGAGATCTGTAATTTCATATAGGAATTGATTGTATCACCTCAAACCTGATGTGCCAACTAAAGTGTGTTAAAAAAAAAAAAAAACTCAGGCAAAGCAAACGGCTTACATAAGTATATATGTTAAAAAAAAAAAAAGTTTAATAAAGTGGGACATGAGCTTTGGAATAGCAGGAAGCCTTTTCCAACAAGCTCAAACCTGAAATAAAAATGGATGATGCAGAATGCTTCAGTTAGGAGCAGATGGAAATACCCTTTGTTACAGGGAGGGTGGAGGTACTATTCGCAAGAATGCACAGTCACAGAGTGGAAGACAGCAGGCGCAAGTTGCATCTTACTGTGCTAGTCCCTAGCAGAGACAGCATCAGCTCCAAAAGCAGTCTTTGGTGAAAGAAAGGAACAGTTTCCCAGACAGAATTAGATTGGTCACTTCTTCTTCCCCTAAATATTGCCTTAAAAGTTAATATAATCGAGGAAAACTGTACAGACAGAAAGAGATTTTCATATAGATTTCCTCACTTCAGATTGCTGCAGTAAGAGGAAACTGATGTGCAGAAACTCCATTTGCTATTTGCCTTCCAGGAACCACGCAAAGTTCTGGCAGGCTGCAGCAGGCAGCTTGCTATGATTTTGCAGAGCTTATTAAAACCTTTGATTTTGGATAAAGCTACCAATAGCCAAGAATTATGACTAGTGAAGCAGCAAGCAGTATTATAAGCATATTTATGACACAGTATTTTTCTTAGATTCTATGTTATAAGTTTAATGTTAACTGTTAGACAGAAATACAGCCCTTTTCAGAACCACATTAAGAAGGCACGTGAGGTTTATAAAATTTTGCAGGAAAACTAGTCAGAATATTGAAAACCAATAAAAAAAAGAGTAGACATACAGTGTAATACATAGACATACATAATGTTATATCCTTACTGGATCGTAATAATCAGAGCTATAGAGCTGCTTAAAGTTTCATATCACCAATGAAGCAGTAAGCTATGTGAAAACAACTTGATCAAAGTATTTTCAAATATGAAATTCTATAAAAAATATATTTGAAATATTTGTGAATATTTGTCAGAAAAATATTTCCAAAAATCTTTTCTATGATTGACAATGATATAGGGAATATTACAACTTAGAGAAGAGGTAAAAATAAAGTATAATAATGAAATCTGATTAATAATTAAATAGTTTATTTTTTTGTTAGTTATACAGAAAGATGTTTCAGATAAATGTTTTAGTAAAGCTTGAGAAACTCAGAAGAAAGTTATTAATGATATACACCATTTGTTATTTACAACTATTGTTATTTGAGCCTTTTACTGTAATGGACTTGTCCTTAGAAACCCAAATGTTTCAAGGACTGATTATAAACACAAATGTAGTGAACATCTAGAAGCCTGTGCAAGGTGAGCAAAGAAAGTATCATTTGTTTCTGTCTTTGCTTTAGGGCAGCAAGACCTTAAGAATGAAAGAACAACTGTAGCAGCAACAATCTATTTCCCAGACTGCTTGTGTCTCTTTCATTAACCAAGACCAAACGAGTAACAAGTTTGTATCTGTTTCCCCATGCTTTTAAAATTTGGGGATTTCAAAGGACAGGGTCAGCAGTGCTCACACTTCACAAGGGTATGACATTTCCTTAATTGCCTTTGCTCTCCCATCCTCTCTTTCTTTGTTTACTTTGCACATCAAAGTTGTGTAATCTCACCAGTGTACAGAACAAAAAATCAATGTACCATTGTTGGTTGTAGAAAATGAAATCTGCACAAAATATTTTACCATGAGCTGCTTTTCAGCTCTCTTCCCCAATATCTTTCATTAAACAGCAGAACTGCCAGGTCTTTCTTACATCAACGAAAAGCCACTGTTTCTTCTAAAGAATCTTTGTCACAGTACCTTCTCTGTGAGAAAATCTTCACACGCTTTTAAATTGTTCTGCTTACACTTATGTTAATTCATTGCATTGCAGGTAAATGTATTTGTATATGAGAAGAAAGGGCAAAATAGAAGTGTAAATACCCTTTCATCTCGAATTACTAAGGAAAAAATGTTTAGTTTCAAATAGGGGTCATTTAGATAAATGCATTCACTTACTAAGAAACCACATCACTGCATAATTCCAGAATATTAAGGGGAGAGATTCTCATCAATGTTACTGATTTCCTGATTGTCAGTGCACCTGCCAAAAAAAAGAGCAGGCAGAACTTTCTGTACTTTTCTCCTCATATCTGTCTTTGGTTTTGTTTAGTTTTGGGGTATGTTTGTTGCTGTTGTTTTAAACAAATATTTTATTCATTTTCAAAATTAATATTACATTGATCACCACTTTTGATTCATTTTTATGACCTGCAATTTCAAAAGAAATGTTAGGAGCGTGATCAGACATCACACTAAATCCGTCTTATGCAAAATCAAGCCATTTTTTCCTGAAGTGCTTTCCTTCTAAAGGATCCTTCACATAAGTACAACAAAGCTATTAATAAAAAATCAGTTCACCATGGACCACTGTTTGGGTTTCTACTACTCAGTTATTTTGGAAAGAAATTATGGAAGGATCTCTTCCCTTCTTATTGACTTTGTCTTCAGCAGAATGCTATTTATCCACTGAAAAATGAAATGTTAATTAATGTTTGAATACAGCAATGCTTACTATATATATACTATATATATAAATACACTAATTTATACAAGTTAGTTATATGCAACCGTGTTTACTAAAAACATCATTTAACTTAATGATTTCTGTGTCAAGATTACTACATATAGTCACAAAATGATGCACTTTTTTCTCACTGCATGACTGCACTATAGTTTGAGTAAGTGTGAGTGACAGGACCATAATTTTTTCCACATTTATGAGAAAATTATGTAGTATGCAAAAAAAAAAAAAAATCCCTAGAAAATCCATAATTTTATATTACATTGCCTACTAATGGGCAATGTGTAGGCCTGCCATAGGAAAAACCACTGAGGGTAGTCAGAGGTTACTCAGCTACTACTTAACAGGGTTTTTTGTTTTCATCTCACATTCTTGCTATCCTCTACACTCCTTGGACCAACATAGTGTTATATAATCATATTTGTTTGTTCTGCTAGGAAAATACTCAAAGTACTTTACTGGGACTCCAGGTAGATCATATTAGACAAGAAATCCCTTTCTGTCCACCTCTGCTCCTAAACAAGGCACAAAAAGTCATTCTTGTGAAAGAATAAACTGGAACCTACCATACAAAAAAAGCTGTCCCAAGATTTAAGTTGGTTCAGGGTTCAAAACATTTCTGTCACACCCTGGTCCTGGGAAGACAGCCACCATATTCTCATAATCTGCTGTTTGTGCCATGACCCCTTGCCTTTCTCTAAGCCAAGCTAATTTTCACACCTCCTGTATAAAGCCCACAGCTCCTAAGGACCAGGAAGTCCCAGGAGAATGCAGAAAGATGCAACAGAATGTGGAAAACAGAGAGCATGCAAAGATATTGTATCCAGTTCTACTTCTAAATATTATGAGGAAAAAAAAAATGAGCCAGATTTCATGCTTTAGCTTAGGAAAAAGAAAAAAGAAAAAAAAAAAACACCTTTCAGGATATGTTTAGCTCTTTGGTATTTGCAAATGAAACCTAAACGCTCAGGAGAGAGCTTAACATTGGGAAGGAAATAGCCAATTACTTCTATTTGGTATTTTACTTGAAAGAAGGCAATTTTAATTCCAAACCGCAGGCTCTTCTTGCCTGACCTCAGGGAAACGTTGGCACCAGCAGGAGATGGGACCACCCGCTGCGCCACACAGTCCATACCCAAGGCTTGTGTGGGCCTGTCTGTGGCATCTGCACTGCCCAACAGTGGCTACCCCTGTCATGCAGCGTTGGACACCAGCTTCTATGGACTTGCCTGATGATAACTCATTTCAGTGCAGACATCAGCCTGATGAAGGGAAAAGGAGATAGAGCTCTGTGAACAACAGCTCTTCTGTTGCTTGCTTGTTGAAGAAATCAGTGAGTGAAGCGTAGGGAGCTGCTGAGAAGAGATTACGCTTATCAGAGGTGAACAAGAAGAGGGCTGTGAGGAGAAGATACTAGAAAAGACTCCTGGGGACAAGGGCATAAAGGAGGTTTGCTTGTGCTATCACCATGTCTCCCTGCGTGCTTTCTGACAACCGAGGCTTTTCTGTTTAGAAGCACACTGGTTGAAGAAGTAAGGGAAGAAGAGAGAGTTGGGAATAAGGTGATTTTTCTTGGTTGCTTTCTCAAGATAATTAGACTGAATATGTTTTTGTTTCAGGTGCCTCAGGGATAATGCAGCTTTAGGAAATGGGTGGATTTCAGTTGCTTGTTTGCTTTAAAGCTGTGATTGAGAATTTCTTTTTGTAAAAGGAGGAAGAAAAAAAAAAAAGGTGCTAAATATGCCTTGGTAGAGGTGATGGAAAATATTATGACACTAGTCAAGATGATTGCAAACACAGCAAAGCTGAAATGTGTTCAGCTGACCTAACTAAGCATGAATAATATATCTCCTCATTTGACTACAATATTACTGGTCAAATTTCAAATATATCAAGGTGATATCAGTAACCAAGTTGCTATTCTATCAGATATTAACAGTTTAGATGTTACAAAAAAAATATGCTAAAATAATAAGTTTCTAAAGAAACAGTACTAAATGTGTTTCAAAGTAGCCTTCTTTATAAGGCCAGCACCTTCTCTAATAAGATGTTGTCAGACTGCAATTTTTTGGTATCACAAGAAGAGCTGTTTCATCCAAATTACACACATCTAATGAAATTTAAAGGCGATATATACTGTGAATAAGAGGAAGGAGGTTCATTTTGCTAACAGCCATTTCAGTTAGGAATTGATCACACCAGTGATTATATTGACACCTATTACTGAGACTATCCATATAAGGATATTTTACTTTTATTTAGAAGTTGTCTTGAGCAGCAGTTCTAGTAGAAATAAAGAATACCCAATTGCCAAAAAGTTGATTGTAGGCTGCAATACTTTCAAGACAGGATACAATTACAAAGGGCTACATCTCCTTTTTTCCACCTCTTGAAGAAAGAAATACACAGAAAGGATTGCCAGATCTTGTGTTAAAGATTAGAAAGTCTGAGCAGCCTGTTGCTTGGTTTACACATCAAGAATCCTGGGCAAAGGCAAACAAATGAAATACATTGTCTGGAAATCGATTGTTTGTGCTTTTGTTATATATTAAGTGTATGTGACTCTTTTTTTCTGTGTGAACAACACAAAACAGCCGCCTACTGGGAAACTAGTAGATGTTAATTGCCCTCAATAGATAATGCTTTTCTCTCCCTTCTGTCCAGTAGCATGAATTCAGTACATAGTCAGATCAGACTACATTAAGAGAATTCAGGTCATTTGAGCTCATGGTAATTTAGCAAAGCAGTAAGAAGGAAACACGTGTTCCTAAAATGTGAGTTTTGAGCTGTGATTCTGAAATGGGATCTATATTTCTAGTCAGATCATTTATAACCTAATCACACCTTAAAACACATAAGCATGAAAACAGTCAGTTGAGCAAACATGTCCTAAAAGGTATTGCCAAATAAAACCCCAAGTTGTTATACATTTGCAATAAACAGAAAAAAGAACTTTTGTTGTCATTGTAAAGTGATTTACTGGGTTTTGCCTGAGCACATTTAACGGCAAAACTAAATTTATTAATGTATTTAAATATTTTATATTATGTTTTGCTTTTTTTAAAAAAGAAAGATCATTTCTGCCATGAAACAACAATTTTTTTTTGGGGGGGGGGGAAGGGGGTTGGGGAGGGGCAATAAGACAACAAGACAACAGCAACAACAAAAAAAATCTTGTAATCTTTAAATACTTGGTGTGAAGAATGTGTTTTGGGGTCCTGGACAACTGCAAACAAATACAACTATGGAATATAGACTCTTTAAACTTACTATTCCTACACGTGTTCTGCTTTTTACACCAAATGTGTATATGGCTCCTTAGCCTGTGTGAAGAATGCAGAACAGACATGTTTTCATTATAGATGGTAACTGTCTTGAATAGATACGCAGTTCTCTCCTTTTGCCCACTGGTATGAATTCAGGATAACGGCCCTTTTCTTCCCATTCTCTATATATAGATTTTATAGACTGCAGTTGAGACATACTCTACTGAGTAGGAACAACTTACAGGCATATACTTTTATGGAAACTGTTCCATTAAGCAACAGCACGGACATTTTTCTCATTTGGTTTCTAAAAGTTACTCTTTGCCATCTTTCTCAGGTACATATATTTTTTGGTATATTTTTGGTATTTTTAGTTCTCATTCTTTTTTCCTTGGTAATTTTTAGACTGTCATTTCCAAATACATTGGCTAAAATTTTTATCCGGCTGGTATGATTGGCAAAATTCCCACTGACTGTCCTGAAGCCACGATTTACCTGACAGGGCATTCCAGAAGCAGCAGTAGTGGCACAATCCCTTATGCAGTTACTTTGTGCTGACAAAAAGAAGTTTTAAAAGAACCATGGGAGAGGTTCCTTTCAGGTGGTTCTTTCCTTTCATAATTAAAACCTTAAATTACTTTCCTCTTACCAAAAAAACTGCACATTTACTTAGTTAATATGGTAATCAGCGCTTGCACTCTAATTCTTTTTCCTTCGTTCTTGTCTTTCCAGTTACAAGCACACACGCACGCACATGCTCCGTGAGTACCATGTCAAATGGTACAGCAAGTGCCTGAAAGGCGCTACTGAGGCTGTTCTGTTACCAAACAGCTGCTCTCCTCCTTTAGCATTATTCATGAATCTGCCAACTTCTTCCTTTCTGACAGTGAATCTGTTGTTGCACATGAAAGAGGTGTGGTATTCCTCTCTATCTTTGAGCACATGAATAAGAGAAAATCTGGTGTTTAATAAACAGTAGCTATCATTATTACCATTTTGCTATCTTATAATCTAGTCCTTTTTACAAAGTTTCATCTGCAATAAGACTGAAAGGAAAACAGAAAATAATCTTGTTAAGTAATAGAAGTATTTATGGACTGTTACATCTAGCAACTAATATGGCACCAAATTAGTTTTGCAATTAGGGGAATTTTTCATTTCACTGAAACAGAATTCTGGGTATTGTGCATTCTGAGTATTTTGAGATAAGTCAGGCATTTGAGCTGCATTCCCTTCAAAACTTTCATATGGATTTGCCTATATAAACCATTTAAATTAGAGAAGCTACAGTGATGCTATCTGGCTGTTAAAAAAGCAGAAATTGAAACAAAAATACTAAATCTTTAACACTCACATATGTGAAATTTTGGACATAACAGCTGTAAGCAAAAATAAGCACATTCCACAGATTCCTGCTCACAGAAGTCATCTCTGCTCCCAGGAGGCTCCTTGGTTTTCTATTGTGCCTAGAATACAAGTCAGTTTTTTAAGAAAAAATAGTATAATTACACAGGAAGTGGTTTCCATGATCAAAAAATTAAAGAAATATTATTCGCTCATAGAAAGATATAGAAGGAATTTCAACACTGCTGAGTGTAATTTAATACAGTCCAAAAGTGATTAATATTTTATAGAAATGTCTGTCTTTTGAGACACATTAATCACATAGATCGTATTCAGAAAGCTGACCAGCTTTTTGCTTTAAAACAAAGAGTATCTATTTTCACTTTTTTAGTCATTTTAACTTCATCTAAAAAATAAAAGTAACTTCATTTCTATTTCCAGTTAAATATACTACCTGGAATACTAGAAGAATCAGTCAGGTAGCTAATGGGTGTCTTGTTTCAGGGGCCTATCAGCTCCAGGGTAGTTCATTTTTGCTGAGAAACACCTCACAAGAATCCATCTGTATTCTTGCTCTGCACTGGGTTCAACTACATCTCCTGTTAAATCAGTGGGGTATTTGCCAATAACTCCAATGGAATCCAGATTTCTCTCATCATGTATCTATATGATTCATTAATCTACAGAATCACAGAATTGTAGGAGTTGGAATGGACCTCTGCAGATCATCAAGTTCAATGCTCTGGCTAAAGCAGGTTTCATCCACGAGGGTCTTGAATATCTCCAGAGAAGGAGACTCCACCACCTCTCTGAACAGCCTGTTCCAGTGCTCTGTCACTCTGATGAGCAGTGCATGGCAAATAATCTCCAGCAGAGCTGAGCCAGACCTATGTCATGAATATAGATACAGAAGGAACTCTTGCCCATATACATGATTACCCCACCTTGATTGGGGTATGCAACTCATTATGGGCAAACAATGAACAAAATCAAATCTTCTGTTGGCTGAAATTCCTTTTTCCCTCAGGAGAAGTAACCAGACTCTCAGCCATTTGCCAAATCTTTGTATATCACATGAGTTGCTGAAATCTGCCTCAGGCTTTCAAAATGTGTTTCAGGAGTGCTCTGCAAGAGTTGTAGTTGCTGGTCATGATATAGAAACCTGCATTTGTTCTGCCATTGCTATGTGGAATCAACAAATTGCTTAGGGCTAAATTTAAAAAATAATTATGCATATATCCAAAACGGGACACAAACATATCTGGAAGATCACTATCAACCTACTGATCACTCCGTATCATATTGCCCAGTGCAGTGCTTTAGGAGTAAGTAATCTTCCAGCTCTACAGATGCAAGATTTGGGTTATTTTTGTTTTATCTAATGATTACCTAATGTAGGATGGTTAGGAAGACCAGAATGTCAGCATACTCCCTTGCAGCTAGTTGCCTAACTGCTGGATACAGTGCATCTCTTCTTTACTCTCTTAGAAGCCATGTGAGCCTTTCCTTTCTTTATGCCCGGTAACATGGCTGCAGTGGAAAGCTCCAGTGCAAATACTTCAGTCTTGCTTCTTCCCTCGTGGTTTGGTTATTCACATAGAAATAAAAGATGCAAGTCTGAGTACTCTCCATCTGAAAAGAAAAGCTGAAGGTAATGCTGAAAATATACTTTTTTTTTTTCCTATGTTCCTAAGTGACTTTTCACTATCTTTTGGAAGATTTTTGATCTAACAGTGAGAGTCACCTGTCTGTCTCCTAAAGTGTCTTCTCTGAGATCTTTGGGCATCTTTACATCACTCTCCACCCGCCAGATGGTTGTATGAATAGCAACTCTGCCTGCATTACTAAGGGGACCTGAGTCTGTTTTTGAATCACATTCTTATCACCACGTGCCTTAAAGTTACATATTGTGGCACCAAATTTATAGGTGCTTCTGCCTTTACTGTAACTCTTCATATTTATAGTTCAGATTTGTAACTCAGATCCACAAATTACAATATCATCTCTCTTAGGTTAATAAGGATAAGTTTCACGCGTTTCAGATCTGTAAAATGCCTGGGAACCATCTGAAGTATGCAAAGTAATATTTTTGCTATCATTTCTTCCATTTAAGATGATAGTCTGAACATCCTGATACGTGTTAACTTTAATTATATCAATAGGTCTCTTGAGCCAAGTTCAATGTGAAGTTTGTAAAGTTAAGATATACCTCAGTGGTGGCAGGGTCACAGTTTCTCACAATATAATACAGAGGAGGATATGACATTAAAAGAAATAATGCTCATCATTATTTTTCCTGCTTTTATTTTCTGGCAGGCACTTAAAATACAGGTAGGCACTTGCTGACTAGATAGATAGATAATAATATACAGTGCCTTATAGCAGAATGATTTTAGTTTCCATTTGGATATTAAGCCTACAGTAAAAGTGCAGGTAGGCCCGTAAAATCCCCAAAGCTTTATTTTCTACTTAAGGAAGGGGCCTACTGTATCTGGCTTAATTTCAATTTGATAGCTGTAAACCGTAGACTGTGTTGTTAATTTCTCAAACAGTCCTGACTAAACAGTCTGAATGAAGAAAAGCTGGTAATGATCACCCTTTAAAATAATTTGCAGTAATTGATAAGCGCATGTATCTCATTATCTGTGAGATTATTGTAAATTGATTCCCTTGCATATAGGTTTACTCTATTGTAGTGTTCTTTTTGTTTGTGAGGGGTTTAAATTTCTTTTTTGTTTGCTTGCTTGTTTGTTGCTTTTTTCACCATATGGTTGTTATATTCCCTTTCATTTGCTCTTAATAGCTGAAGTAGGATTATTCTGAAAATAAGGTGTTCTAAGTTTTTGTAAATTTTAGAAAAATGTGTGCTTAATGTAATATTCTTCTAAGTAACTGAGCAAGGAAATTAGTATCAGTTGTTTTCATTTTTAGAATTACAAGATTCAGTTGTAACTAGAGAATTTAAGTCAGTAACATTCTAGTTTATTATCTTATTGAAATGTAGTCTGTCAAATGATTGCTAGATGTTATCCTATGCCAGGTAAGGATTCCCTTTACTTCTTGATAATTTAAAAAATACAGTCATATTGTTTCTTCTTGTAAAACTAGATTTTCACTAAATCTTCCAGAAGGATATTCTATTTTTTTTTTCAGTATGGTGATATTAGCGCATTTCAGAAGCATATATACTGTTCTTACGGCCTTTCACATTTTAATGTAAATGTCATTGGTTTAATTCAGTTCAGACTGTCTGTTTATTTTAATGTAGTAATCTAATTGAGCATTTTCACTCAATTTTCTCTCATCCCGACTCCTTGATTGTTCAAACCATGACTAAAATGCTACCTTGATATGGATATTCAATTTTCAGTTTATTTCTTTGAAACATGAACTGTTTAACTCTCTTCCCTGTTTTCTAATTAAAGTCCTCCAATGCCTTCTTCTTAAAGCTGAAGAATTAGATCTAGGCCTAGCATCAGAAGAAGTAATCCATGTCAGTGTGCAGGCTGCCTGGGAAGGGAGTACTGCAAGAACTAGTTAGGGCTTCCCCAGCACCCAAACAGATAAATAATTCTGATGCATGACATGTAATATCGAAAATTGCCCAAAGATAAAGTGTTCATTTATAAGAATATTTCCAATAGCTGAATTTGTAAACATAGAGATTTTAAAGTGAGAGTAGGGTGGTTCTGCTGTTCAAGATGTCTTATCTCCAAAATTAAGGATTTTAAGTGAGTTGATTTCACTTTCAATAAACTTTGAAAACAGTACTTTTTTTGATACGGTACATTTTTTAGATAAATTGATGGATCAGATAGCATAAATGCAGTCCCAAATAACTACTCATCCCTAAATGTTTCCTCAGTCCGTCCACATACAGGAAAGGCATGGTAACTGTTTATTGCTCTTGTGTGCTCTTTTCCCTTGAGTATGGTGGCAGTCAGCAGGATGTACAGAAATGATACTAAGGAAACTCATTTTCCTGAAAATGAAAACAGTGGCCATATTATAGATTATAAGCTTCTGTCTCTCTAATTGAGAGCTTAGGACCAGGACTCTTAACAAGTTCCTAAACTGATCCATGTATTGCAGAGAAATAATGACTTAATGTTCTACTTTTATTTTTTTAAGGATATCATCAGCCATCTGCTGGCACCTGCCTATTGCTGTCACAACATTTATTCAATTTCAGTAAAATTCTCTTCTCATTTAAAATGGTCAGATAACACTATGGATGAGTAGAATAAAGCTATATCCCAAAGTTATCCAAACAACTTTTCAAGTGATTTTTTTCCATAAGTGTTTCCTTTAAAATGCTAATAAAATCAGGTTTGTATCAGGATTGCTTAAGGCCTTCAAGGATCTATGCAGAACAAAGAAAACTTACTTTTTTAAAGAATTAATATATCAGAAAAATAATTTCTATTCTTGATTTTAATCACTTTCAGAAACAATACAGGTCTGTAAAAGTACATTCCAAAACCATCACCTCTGTCAGTTTTTACCCAGTATTTGACATTGACACAGTTTTCACAACTTTATTTTCAAAAATAGAAATACTGAATGTCTGAAAGAGAAAAAAAAAAAAAAAAACTGGCTCAAATATAATGTGCTGAGGACGGAAGCACAGAAGTATGCTAACAAAAAAGAACAAAACACTTGACTAAAACCTTTTTTGAACTCTTAAGTAGGACAGTGTCCTTTTAAATGTCAAAAAAGTGGTTAGCCAGAAAGTTAACATCCCCTTCTAATAATCATCAAGATACATGGTAAGAACCATTTTTTTCTATCTCCAGCTTCCTAGAAGAATATGCATATGAAAGCTCTTAAACCATGATGTAGAAATTTGTGATTTTTTTTTTTTTACCTTACTTAAAGATTTTAGCTAAGAACTCCTAAAACCTTCAGGCAGTATAAAATGCTCAAAAGGTGCTTTTGAAAGCATTTCTCATGAGATGTAGACAACTTACATTAATTCCCTTTAGGTTTTCTTCTGTTCAAATAAATTTTTCTGAAGCTCCTATAGCCTGGTAGTAGGGCTCCATCCCTGACCTCATATCTCAGCAGTATTTCCCAGGTTGGATGTTGTAGTATACTAAGCCTGTACTAAGGGGGATGCAAAGGTTTTCAAGGAGACTCCCTGGCCTCATTCTGGGCACTCCTGGATGGCAGCAACCACTGGCCTCTTCTTCCAGAAGGTACCTGAGGTCAAAGCAAGACCCATCACAGCCTAGAATTCTTCCATAAAAGTGAAAAAAATACCTATCTCACAGCCAGTCACCAATGATGGAGTGAATGACACTCCTCGTTTAGTCTCTATGTGGCAGGAAAAGCAAGAGACACAAAGCTACTTTGAAGCATCTCAGGATTTCTTCATGCCTAAAAACATTCAAGAGCACATTTAGAAATGCACTTAAGTTATTTTAAACCATTTTAACATGAAGTGGGGATCTGACAGGAAGATGTGGAGATCACGTCTGAAAGATCAACAGCCCTATATTTTTCAGTTATCACTTGCTTACCTGGCTAGAGGTGACTCAGAAGAAGTCTTGAAGTTCATGGCAGATACCATCTGAATATAACTTCCAATGCAATGATTTAAGGTAATCTGCCCTCAATTATCTGTTGTTCCAGACAAGATCTGGAGATCCCTTCCATGCTACATTATTCTCCAATTTTATGAATATCAATCAGTAAATATTGCTCTTACTCCTGAACTCTTTTTCTTTTTTTTTTTTTTTTTTGTAATTAAAGTACTGGAAAATGTATGCCTTCTCAGAATTTGCATTTTAAATCTGAACAACTTTGGAAAAGACTTGCAAGGTGGTGCAAAAGTTTGGAAATTGTGTCTCTAGCGTACTTCTATAGTGTACTTCAGAATTGACTTGTTTATGCTCATCGTACTTGCAGTGGAGAAGGTTTGAATAATAAAGGACTCAGTTTAGTAGTCCAGAGAATAATGATTATTGGTTGCTTACTTTTTGTTTTAGTCATCAATTCATTTGAAGAAAGAACCAAGAAAATTACAAATTTCAGTACAAGGTGTCAGATATATCTGAAAAGAAAGAAAGAATATCAATAGGAATATGAGATTTTTAAGACATAAGAATAATTAAAACATTTACTAATTGCCTTAAAGAATTGCTTTAATGTTCTCACTAAGGCATTTTTTAAATAAAGGTTTTAACATTTTCTTTTCAGATCATACTTCCAATTAGAAATTGAAAACTGTTTTAAAAGAAAAAAGCTTAAAAGAGTTTATATAATCAGTTGAAGATTTTTTTTTTAAGAAATGATATTATGAAATAATTCAAAATATCCTTATTTTTTAAATATTTTTGAAAATAAAAAATATATATATTAAATGAACATCTACTTCCCTTCCAATTTTACAAGGATTTACTGACACATTCATGTGGTTTGGGATGGTTGGGATGATCATATATCTACTGAAACAAACTCAACCATTTGCCCAGCTTAAGTGTGCTGAAAATGATCAGAATGGATAATTGGGAAGAGAAACAAGGTCCAGATATTTAAATATTATTTTATCTTCAGCATATTTTACCAAAGCATGTGGAGTTTTCTATGTGATCAAGATTTTATCATTTTTGAAAGAATACATTTTAATTCAGTTGAGGTTATGTGTGCTATGAAGGGCCCAAGGCCAAATGATACTGTTCTCCCCTGACCTTAAAAATCAATGAATTCAAGCAATAAAATTCAGCATCAAAGGATTCTCAATGCTAGGCCACAAGTGCTGAATCACTCGTTGTGAGAGACTAGAGCACTTATGGATCAGAAGTGCTTCTCTGTTGATTTTTAGATCCAAAATTGATTCTTTCAGAATTAAATCTCAATCTTTCATTTCCAAAGAAGAATGAAAACTGAAGAAAGTGGAGATAAGAATCACCTAGAAGTATAAAAGGATTTGTTCTGTGACTTAGTATTAAAGTAGTAGCAATAAATATTATTTAGTACAGACTAGTTCTGCAGAGACTAAACACTCCATTCAGGATGGAGACTTTAGTTCATAGCAGAGTTATTAAATTTCACACTGTAGCATCATTTATTCATACAAAAATGACTAACATTACCACTGCACTGCAGGACTTCACTTATTTTACTGCAGATATTTATATTCATTTTGCTCTGTTCATTATTGTGGCACCATAATATATACTTTTGAATATATTAATTATGCAGCTATAATGGGACATAAAGGAAACAGAATATGCTCCTGTAATAATATATTAGAAGTTTAATTTCAATTTAATACACTCTAAAATTAGACAAATTATAGATACAAAGCATTTAATTAAATGGACTGCTCTGGCTGTGCCTATTCCGTCTCTGTTAACTGCTTCTAGGTGTGTATATCATGTCCAGCTCCAGCCCCATGCCCAGACCTGCCAGGTAAAGTCCAAGCTTCTAGTGTAATCCAAAACTTTCCCTTTTATAGAGTGCCAGGCATGCAGAAGAGAAGTTAGGATCAACCAGACAGCACTATCAATTTACCATGGCAGGACACCTGCACAGAGATGACACATATGTATGCACAATGCTAATCTAGTGTTAAATACATTTTGCTCTGTAGATGGCAAGTTACCCATCCACCCTGCATATAGTACAGTCCTTGGGCCATGGATCATCTGGTCCTAACTAGTCTGACAGTGACCACATGGGGAGTTACAAGCAACATTCCCTTCCCAAACTTCCTTATTATCAACAAATCTACATTTGTGAGTCATTCTAATGAAATGCTTCACTAGGAACCTGATGGTATGGAGAACTGGGAGAAGGATGGGACATGGTCTCTATACAATCTCTATACAAACCTGGCACATAACCCTGCTATTGACTCTTCGGCTGCAATCACTTCCATTGGAAGAAGTCAGTCACCAACTTTTCCTACTCTCCCAGTGAATGGTCAGGAATCCCTTTTTCTTCTTAGTGTGTTTGATATTGTGCAGAGCCATCCTCTGTTTCACTAGTGAGCTATTGGTGAGGAGGGGAAGTAACCATGACCAGAGCCATGCGCAGAAACTTCCCAGGGGAAGGGTGCTGACTTGTGCCTCAACAAGCCCATGACTCAAGCAGGGGCCAGAAGAAAGAAGCGGCTGAGACGATGCCTGGCTAGGGTGGGGAGTGCCTGATCACAACCAGATCATGCTGTGTAATCACAGCAGTCCTGCCAAGTAATTGTTTACCAATCTGAATGGTGTGTTTGCATTCAGCAATTGTGTAGAACAAATTGAAAATACTACCATGGCAGCTAATCCAAGCTAGCCTAGAAGGTTTTTTTGCACAAATAAACTGTGGGCCTGGAAGGTCTTTGTCCTTCAGGAACAAAACACCTGTCACCGCAGACCTGCCCATGGTGCAGCTCACTACCAGATGGAGCTACCAGCCCACCTGCTACACCTACAACAGCTTCTCCCAGAAAAAAAGAATCACTCTATCCATGAAGAGTTCAGAATTCTTTGTCTAGGAGCAGGGGCAAGCAGATGGATAGGGAAAGAGTGAGTTGCCTCTGAAAGGTTCCCTTCTTCCCCAGGAGTGTTACACCCTGTCTTTGTCTTTGTACAGCTAGAACTTGCCCATCGTTATCAGATGACCTAAATCTAAGCAGAGAAGTGTTCCTTCACCTACACAACCCTTGTTCCATCCCCCTAAAACCTTAATATCTGTATAGACATACTGCCATTCAACCCCTCTCAAATTGTCTAGCGCATACACTCAATTTTCAGCTCCTTAGGGAGGGGAGAAGAGGAGACACCAGCCACAGATGAGCTTACTGGATTTTGGAGACCTTCTGCCTGCAAAGGTTAATGTTATAGATGTGGATATACCTTCTTTGAACTTTAAAGCATAACACTTACTTGCTTTGTACTCACAAAGCAGCCTAGGGCAGCTCTGTCATGTTCAGAGCACACTTCTGTCAGACAGCCTCCTCGCCAGAGGAGTGATGAATCTTTGCTCATCGCTGTTAATTCTGATAAGTGTCTGAGTCTTTTCTGAACTCAGGTTGCTCCTCAGTGCTCAGCAGTTGCTGTGGTGCCAAACAGGAACTGAGTGCCCTTTTACAATGTGTACCTGAGGAAAGTGTGTGTGCATGTGGGGTGTGAGGGCACCGTATGGTCTGAGGAGCCATTAAGTCTTGCCAGCTTGCCAGCAAGCTGCACCTACTGACATGTTTCCTGGTTTGTAGGGAACACTGGGATGCATCTGTGTGTGACACGCAGCACTTCTATGGACACAGGTGGCCTTACAAAGAGAGCCTGGGGCATACACCAGTGCACATCAGCACTGGACAGTGTAGGTTACTGGGGGCCTGACACTCTCAAACACAATCCAGAATGCTCCAATTTAACAGAACAGATGAACTCCGGAAAAAAAGAATGTTGCCTCTAAAAAAGCTGATTTACCATCACTGGAAGAAATAACTTTGACCACAAACTTGATGACTTCTTTGTCTATCATTGCCATGTACCTGTTGACCCCTTAGTGATCACACATTGGATACCGGATGGGAATGTGGAGCTAGTAAGCCAGCAGCCTCACAGAGGCAGGACAGCTTGTTTTGCATTTTCCCTCCCCATTCTTCACCGTGCAAATCACTCATGTTTGCCAGAAAGAGCTATCAAGCAGAAAGAAATGATAGAATGAATTGAAATAACACAGAAACTTACTGCAGAATGCTACTCAATCATAGAAAAACTTAGAGAAGAAGTGCATTGAGTTTGAAGAGAGCCATGCTAATACCATATTTAGGTAATAGAGCTGTAGCTGAGCTTCAAATGAAGCAAATTTATAAACCATGCAAAGCTATATATAGAAGCTATCAAAAATGTAACATCAAGAAAAACATGATATTGTGTGAAACCAATCTATGTAAATCTTTCATAGTGTATATATGCTCCCTGGGAAGAATGCAAAGGATATGTGATATGTCTAACGTGTTGCTGAACTGAATATTCTTTTATATTTATTGCTAGCAGGAGGTACAGGTTACTTAATTATAAACTGAACTTGGATTCTCTGGATCATCAATTCATAATATGTTTAAGGTATTTTCACTGTAAAGATACTGAAAACAAACTTGTAATTTTTGTTACAAATAGATCTGAAATTAAGAAAAATATGGGATAAAATTGTATACCTTTAAGTTAATCTATATTACTTTTCACTAATACTACAGTTCACCATTAAAAAAGAAATGATATTTCCAAGTATTCAAATTAATAGATTTGGTTCAGCTTTATCATATTTTATTCAGTAACAAAAAGCCTTTTTTTCCTGAAAAATATATTCATTAAAACTTTTTATAACAAAGGCTAGTACTTTTTGTAGGATAGCTCTAAATAGCTGGAAGTTGACACAGTAAATTCTTGAAAATGATCTTGAAATTTCCTTGAAGTTCACTCCAGTGGAGGGGGAAAAATGGCAGAGAAAAGGAAAGGGAAGGGAAGGGAAGGGAAGGGAAGGGAAGGGAAGGGAAGGGAAGGGAAGGGAAGGGAAGGGAAGGGAGGAAGGGGAAGGGAAGGGAAGGGAAGGGGGAAGGGAAGGGGAAGGGAAGGGGGAAGGAAAGGGAAGGGAAGGGAAGGGAAGGGAAGGAAGGGAAGGGAAGGAAAGGGAAGGGAAGGGAAGGGAAGGGAAGGGAAGGGAAAGGGAAGGGGAAGGGAAGGGAAGGGAAGGGAAGGGGGAAGGGGGGAAGGGGGGGAAGGGGGAAGGGAAGGGGGAAGGGAAGGGGAAGGGAAGGGGGAAGGGAAGGGGGAAGGGAAGGGAAGGGAAGGGAAGGGAAGGGAAGGGAAGGGAAGGGAAGGGAAGGGAAGGGAAGGGAAGGGAAGGAGGGAAGGGAAGGGAAGGGAAGGGAAGGGAAGGGAAGGGAAGGGAAGGGAAAGTGGATGGAATCGAACGTAATGCGAGCACAACTGATGTTCCCTACCCCTTCCTTGAGTGTCTCATGAGTTTTCCTGTTTTCTTTTGTGAACTGGAAAACTCTCTCAGCTTCTGCTTACAGAATCTTCATTAGAGACATTGCTCTAATTGCATTTGCAGCCTCACAATGCAGTATTTTTTGTTGTATTAGAAAATGGCATGAAAATGAAATACAGAAGAGAGACCAATCCTTTTGGACAGTGTTCATTTTCTTTCTTCTAGGGCAATCATTTTATTGTCAAATATTGCATTTGATTCATTTCCTACTGAAATAAATTCTCACAAGTTTCAGCACTACACAGCTTTGAACTTACAGCCATATTCTCAATACAGGATTTTTTTCCTCTACCAAATGATTCACTGTCATCAGTATGTTTTGAACCTACTGTCAGATTAGGAAGTTTGATACATAGTATTTTCAATTTAAATGGATTTCTTTGACATTAAAAAAATATATTTCCTCTGACTAAGTATTGACTGTAAAAGGCATAGAGCTCTAGATCATTTCCCCTGAGAATTTTTCAGTATCCTTCCAATTAGTCAGTCAATAGGATGTTCTTACATATATATATGATTGATAGTCTATTATTCTCTAGGGATTTCCTTTACTCTCTTTATCCAAGATGCTTCCAGAAGATGAAGAAAGCTTTAAAAGAATCTGCTCCCCGGCACTTATTATTAGCATTTATTATTGCTAATATGCACCCCATGCTATGAATGGTAAGAAAGCAACTGCATACTTATTTACTTTCTTTTAAATATGTATATATTAAATATATTTGCTATATTTTATTTCTAGTGAACTCTCCGTGTGGTAATACTCAGGCAATGACCCTAGTAACCAACTACCTCAACTTACTTACACCAAGTATTTTTCTACTGATGGTAAAAATTACACATATTTCCAGCTACTTAATTTAATATAAATTTTTATTCTCTCCTCTGCATAAACACAAAGCTTCTATTATACCTCTTACTAAATTACAATGTCCCCCACATAAAGTAAGCTGTCATTGCATGCACATTCCAAATTATACATAAATTTACAGCAGAGGATACATAGGATATATTTAAATGCAATATATTTACGTAGGATGAAATTATTTAGTTTCAACAAAGATGCTAGAAAGACTGTACATACTACTTCAGATCTGCATTATGTATTTTCTTTACCCTGTAAAAGTCTCTTACAAAACCAGTACATGCTTTGTACGCAGTTGATATACGTGTAGCAAATTCCTTGAGCTTGGAACCTGTGTTACAAGCCCACTCCACTTCTCATGTGATGCTACAGATTCACAATCCTGGCCTTACAAAATTCTCTGTAATTTCTGGTATTCAGATGAGTGTGACAGTATTGTCAATTAGCTTAGCTTGAGCCCAGGCTCCCTTTGTCACCCCCATGCTGATTTGTCAAGAAAGACAAGTCGAGAAGATGTAGGGAAGATTCAGAGTTCAAACTCAATTGAGCTCAAATCTTGCTGCTCTGGGCAGAGGTGATGCAGCTGGTTCAAGCTGAATGAAGATTTTGGCCCACATGGGGATGCAGCTAATATCAAGGATACAGAACGGGCACTGAACTGCTATTTTGTATCGTACCATGAACTGCGTGACAGACTTACAGCATGTTTTCAAAGCACAGTTCTACAAAATCTCATCCTCACAAAATGAAATCATGCAAGTTCAAAATGACCAGGAATTAAATGGCACAGTTTTAGTAAAGTTATTCAACAGAGAAATAACAGAAACATTCACACAGCTGTAAAACTGGAATCAACAGAGGTTCTTATTAACAAAATGAAGTATATTTAAAGCCAAATTCTCACCCTTGGACAAAGCCCAAGTAAACCTGCCTTTTGCAAAGCCTAATTAATAAGCTGGTAAACAGAATTTTCCAGCTAAGCTGAAGTTTTCACAGTTCACAGTTCATTGCAACCTAGAGAGTGAATCAGTGAATTTGATTGCTACATATACTTACACAAAGCATATTTTTACCTCATTCTGAGTCCTGTGAATCCCTTTGAAAAGCAATGCCAGCAAATAGTAAAAGATGTCATATACAAATCATATGCAAGAAAAAAAAAAAAATTACCAGAATATGGCATCACCTACACTTAGCACTCAGCGAACATTACTACTGTCTGGGAGGCATTAATTACATAAGTGAGCATTCAGTCCTCAATATACACTTGTAAGTCTAACATACTACATTCAAATCTTGGACAAAACACCTCAATTTAGCAATAGAAGTCTCATTTGGTCATAGCCATAGAGAACGAAGTAAAATCCAAATTAAATAATAGACCTTGTAGAAGACAATATTTTCATTGTTATTTTTGCATCATCTTATTCTGAATCTTATTCTCAGGGAATCTCATTCTATAAGTATCCTTTTTTTTTTTTTTTTTTCCTAAGTTTTGGTTATTCAGTTATATTCAGTATTTGGTTATACAGTTCCTGTAGTAGCAAGGAGCTGCTAGAGAAAGAAACTGGTAATAATTCAGAAACTTTCCAAAAAAGAGGGAAAAGCTTTTCTTATAAAACTAACAATTTTGGATAATTTAGCAGCATTTTAGTGTTTTATTTTCTCCTTCAGAAAAATCTTTGATCCAAAGAAAATATCCAGTGAACACTGAGCATTTTAAAGATACTTTTAAAACAAGAAAAATAAGTAAGAAAAAAATTATTTGAATTCATGTTTGCATCCTCTCAGTGGCAGGAGAAAAAGAACTCTTCTAAACATATGTGGTTTGCCTTTTATTTCTAAACAAAAAACTTCAGATCACTAAAATTGCACAATTACAACCCCTCAAAGATAAGTGCGTACTTTTTCATCATAGCAGCTGCACACAATGATTTTTCAAGTCACCAGACAAGGGAAAGCAGTCCTGCCAAAAGGCTCTTGATCTCTCTCCCACAGAAAGTCAAGCAGTGACCTTAGCCCATGAGGTCCTCTGGAGATGACTGCTGTTTGGGACCATTTCATCAACTTCTGCCGGGGCAAAACTCTTGCAGCCTACAATGGACACTGCTTTACCTGCGCTTCAGTAAATTTGCAGACAACGCAAAACGGGGGGTAATGGCTGATTCATCAGAGGCATCCAGAGGAACCTCAACAGGCTGGAGAAGTGGGTCGAGAAAAATCTCATAAAGTTCAACAAATGGAGACTGCATCTGCAGAGGAACGGCCCCAGGCACCAACACATGCTAAGAGAACCCAGCTGGAAAGCAGCTCTGCAGAAAAGAACCTATGTGTCCCAGAGGATGCCAAGTTGAACATAAGTCAGCAATGTGTCCTTGCCACTAAGAAGGCTATTTGTACTCTTGCCTGGGGACTGGGCAGAGTATTGCTAGCAGGTCAAGAAAAGTGATCCATTTCCTCTACTCAGTTTTGGTGAGGCCACATCTGGAATGTTGTATCAATTTTGAGCCCTTTAGTACAAGAGATGCTTAGACATACTGGAAAGAGTCCCTTGGAAGGACACCAGGATGTTCATGGGACTGAAGCGCTTCTCTTGTGAGGGGAGACTGAAAGAGCTGGGACTGTTTATCCTGGAGAAGAGAATGCTCAAGAAGGAACTTATCAGTGTCTATAAATACCTGAAGGGACTCTGCAGAGAGGAAGGGGACAGGTTCTTCTCGGTGGCCAGTGCCAGGACAAGAGGCAGTGGGCCCTAATTGGGGCCCAGGAGATCACATCTAAATATCAGGAAGTACTTCATTATTGCATGGGTCATGGAGAATTGGCACAAGCTTCCCAGAGAGGCTGTGGAGTTTCCTTCACTGGTGATACTTGAAAGCTGCCTGGTCACAGTCCTGGGCCCCCTGCTGTGGCCGTTCCTACTTGAGCAGAGGTTGGACCAGTTGGACTCAGAAGTTCCCTTTAGCCTCAGCCATTCTGTAGTTCTGTTACATACAGCAAAGATTCATGGCTTTGGGAAAGATTTTGTTCCAGAAGTCTGTGAGACCGCTTGTATTTACAGTACTTATGGAGTTACGGGAATTATAGTCCAAAATGACTCATCTAGCTTTATTCTACAAGGCTAAGTTATGTAAATGGGAATGCCACTGCTATCAGAGCTACAAAGTGAGAGCTGGAATCTCTAGAAGAGCACTACAAACTCCTTCTGTGGTGGCAATCCATTGTGCATACTCAGTGTTGGATTGCCAAAGTGTCTGTACTGCTCTGTGCTGCCAGCAATACAGTGCTGCATGTCAGCTCATTGGTATTTTCAGCCCC
>NC_139408.1:31098496-31108496 GCF_905368555.1 Meleagris gallopavo | reverse complement strand
CATCTTCATAAGCAAAATTTTTTGGAGAGTACTTTTTGTTGCTGAAGAATGAGAAACTAGAAAAACAGATCTGTGAGCAAAGGAAAAGGGGAGCAGAATTATCAGTGAACAGGAATGTTTGCATGCCTTCTTGCAAGTTAGGAAAAAAAATGTGTTGAAAGCAGAGGGTAAATCTTTATTTAAAAATACATTGATCTAATGATGAGAGAGCTTGTTGTTGTAGAACTCATAGAGCAACTAACTAAAATAATGCCATTAGTAATTTTTTAAGGAGAATTGTGGAGTGTGGACTTAAATTCTCTCCAAGTTGTTCAAATATAGTGGATACCTAGCTTTCTTCCATTCCAGAAAACAAGTATCTTTAAAACTTTTTTTCTTCACCAGGTGCTTTGGTCTTAGGGTGGAGATTACTGTGTTATCAGATTCCCTATTTATGCAGTATTAATGCTGTTGCAATCAAGAAAACTATTGAATTCTTCACAATTTTCTGGTGTCAAGTCATAATAGTGCTTAGAATTGAGTTCTCAAGAACTTAGTGTTCTTTTTAAATGCATTAAAGAGAATTATATAACAGTAATCACCATTCCACTGTGGTCATGAAGCACAATGTCAAAGAAGGGTACATGGTTTCTGGATAGGAACAAAATTTATCCTTTTAGTTTTTCTTTTTGTAGGTCTTTTGTGCTTTTGTTGTATTATTATTATTATTATTATTATTTTTACTATTTTGAAACTAGTGGAGGAGCCATGTGTGTCAGTTTTCAGTCTGTCACAGGCTTCAAGTTCTACTACGATGCTGAAGAATTTGAAGAATGTGCTCTATCTATGCTTTGACTTAACCAAGTTCAAAACCTATTATTCAATCAAGCACTGTAATAATTCTTTTGCCTATTACATTATTAAATAGCTCAGATTATTCTATCAATGTATGGAAGATTAACTCCAAACAAAACTGTGGGGCCCAGGGAAAAGGTACTTTCATAATGAAACTTTCTAAACCTAACATCATAGATTGCAGTTATCTCTGTAATCCTAAAAAGAAAAGTAAAATAGATGTTGTCTTTAAAATAGGTAACTTCTGCATTTGCAATCTTAGAATCTTTGTAAGGTGTTAAATTCCAATTTAAAGTAAATTCCAGATTACAAAACAGTTTTCTAGGAGGGTCCTAATAAGTGGTGAATAAAGGGGGAGATAATCAGTTCCTTCAATTTACTAACTCTCCTTCTGTTAATAAAGCCCAGGTGTCTGTTGGTCTTCTTCACTGCCATATCACAGTGCTGGCTCACGTTCAGCTTGCTGCCTAGCCAGGGCCCCCAGGTTTTTTCTCTGGAGCTGCCTGGTCATGGGCCTAAGCGACGTGCTCTGGGTTTCCCTGCTGGAGCAGAGACTGGATCAGATGACCTTCAGGTGTCCCTTGCAACCTCAAACATTCAGTGAAGTTGAGCATTAGAGCAGAGTAGTGCTATTATTCATTGAATTGATTGAAATACATCCACAATGTACTTGTCAATTGAAAGCAGTGAGATGGAAGACAAGAATTAGAAAACTTGTAAAACAAGCACTCTGCAGCATTACAAATTGCACAGTGTAACTACAGTTATTAAATTTTAGACAGTGTGTGTAATAAAAAGTAATTTAAAACTCTGACTTCAAGTGTCTAGTATTTTTATTGCAGCATACCTAAAAGTAATCTATTTGATCTGTGAATACTATGTAAATGTGAACTCCTTATTTGTCAACAATCCTTAATATAGATAAAATTCATTTTAAAGTTGCCTTACCTCTGTTAGAAAATGCTTTATTCTTCACATTTTTAAGTTATTTTCAGTCCTGGACAAGCTCTTACCCAAGAATATCAAATTGTTTACATATTCAGGAATTAAAGTATGTATTTGAATGTCTTATTTCATGTTTTTCCTTATTAAAAAATCGTTAATATCTGATATACATACTGTAGGAATGTGCTTCACCTTTTAGAAGTGTATTACCATTGACTAATTATCAAAATGCTCTAATGCAGAATCCATAGAAGTGAGGATTTGGTTTCAGGCTGGTAGCCTGGAGTTAGTTCAAATACAGCACCTGTAAGCAACTTTAGTATGCACTTGTCAAATCTAGACAAGAAACAGGACCAATCAGTAATCTTTTAGGCTGTAAAAAAGCTAAATACAATAAATTATTGTTTGTAAATACAATCTTGGTTACAACAGCACCTTCAGTTTTGGTCCACTGGATATATGAAAAGTTAAATTGCGTGAGGTAGCCTTCTCTAGTAAAAATTACAGGTGTACGGTAGGTATTTACAAGGTGCTGCTGTATATTTTGGTGTTTTTTCCTGTTAATGAAATTTCATTCTAGGTAATTAGAATAAGGAAAAAAAGTTGTTTTTTTTTTTTTTTCTGAAGAGCTTTTTGCTTAGTAACTTCTGACTGTGGTACATTAAGTTTGCATTCTGTTGACTGACAGTTGATTTCACTGTTGGAAGAAGATAAAATTGCATAAATTACAGTTCCTTTACACTTACATATGCATTATTAAACACTGATTCTTGAGAAAGTGTCACTTTTAATACTGAATAATGATATTATTTCTTAACAAACACTTGAAGTTACTTTTAATTTTTCCATTTCTCCATCTCCCTATCTTTGGATTCATACTGATAAGACAGTTTTGTTTTTTTTTACAAAGATAGGGCAAGAAGTATAGCAGATGTTTAAACGATGCACCCAGAAGTAGAAGTCCTCTGCTAGGGGAAGATAAAAAATACATTTTTTAGGTTTCTCATTAGTCCTTCCTTTAGAAACCTTAGTGAAAATGAAAAGTCAGGAAGATAGAAACAATTTAATAAATTCATAATCCTCAAAACAAAAACAGATGAGGCTTCCCTGTTTCTATGTCTGGAATAGATTCTGCCCCAGAAAGCAGAGTATGGTCCATTTTTTGATCTGCTCACAGTATTTTATCTGTTCTCCTTTTAGGAATGGGGAATTATTTTTCTTCCTGTTAACAGTCTGCTTTTTTAATTTGTCACGCAACAGCCTAATGATGTAGGCAAGAACAGGTTACAGAATAGGTTTCAAATGAATGTATTCAGAGCAAAGTTATCTTACTAATGAGAATTGGGCAATTGAATTAAAACATCCTCTGAAAAGAATGGGGAATAGTTCTGGATACATGCAAACAGATTATTTTCATACCATGAAGACTTGGGTGAAGAAAGTACAGCAGAATAGGAGCAAGAGACTGAGGCTGCAGTACAAATGAACAATTTTTATTTAATTAGTTTTATTATATGCTTTCAACTTGAATGCTGATGTATTTTAGTAAATTTCTGGCCTTTCTTTTCTTGCTATATGAGAGAAAATATTTGAGTTAATGTTTTTATTTCTTGTCATTCTGGACAGCATGCAATGCTGAATTGAAGTGAATGGTGCTGACATGATATAGCTTCTTACCACTGCACATCACCATCTTGATGATCTTGAAATACTGGCTTATTCACTAGCCGTGCTTGGGTTTTTGTCCAGATATTATTCCCAGTTTACAAATGAAACAGTTGAACCATAAATAGGTTAATTTACTTGGCCGCAGTCCTGCGGAGAGCTTGTGTTGAAGCAAAGACAAGGATTCAATCTTACACTTGTCAGGCATGGATTTATGAGAACTAGACACATCCAAATCTACATGTACCCTTTTCCTCCTGCTTCTTTAAACTAGATAGGGAAAAATGAATGAGCAAAGAGTGAAGGGCAGTTTTTCTTTTTGGCTTATATAGGACTGGTGTTCACTTTTTCTAAGGAAATTCAAGGGCTTTTCTTTAACACTGAGCAAGCCTCAGTCTTCCTATTGTTGTATAAACGTCTGATAAATGCAACTTCAGTAGTGCACTGATAAATCGGTACTAGAGAAAATTTTTCTTGAGATAGTATTGCTGAGAAAAGCTATTTGCCCTCAAATCCTGAAAGTTACATTTCTTTGTACTATTCTAACTTCTCTTTTTAGAGTGTGTTAGAGAAAGCCATTGTCCTGAGTAGCACATTCTGTGTTAAAAGCTGTGGATTGATGAGCTACCTGATCAGTATTATCTCATATTTTAGATCATGGCAATCCAATACAGTAAGTTGTTTATAGAAATGACCATCCTCAAACTAACATGAAGCAGATATCCTTTAGTGTGAGATTCATTCCTTCAAAAGCAGATACACTACTATATGGGTAAATATTGCTACTTCGCCATAATTTAACAGCAGCACTGGGAATGCTGTCTTCTCTAAAAACGACTTTCACTGCAAATAACCTAATTTAAACTTCTCTTTAAGTTTTCTCCCTCACATGCATATAGTACAATGCTAAAATACAAGCATTCAATGTCTGGGACATCTTTCCACCAGTTTTCTCCAAAATAACTATAGTATCGATTGTACTGAAGGAACTGAAGAAGCAATTCTTGACGTAATTTTTCTGTATTTCAGAACGGCTGTGCATGGGCAAACAGGATAAAAGCTAAATGCATGCTGAATGCAGTGCCTGAAGGGTGCTACTGAGATATCCCAATTAAAAAGTTGATTATGCAACAAAATATCAGAAGAATCATCTGCAAGGGAAATCCAAATATTTGATGTCCGCAGAACTGTCTTAAGCAGCCAGTGTAAAGCACTGAAGAAAGCAATGAAGAGCAGTCAGAAAAACACTGGAAAACAATTTGCTGAGAGCTATGATTGTTTCCTTTTTCCAGTGTAGTTAAAATACCTCTTTCCCTTTTATTCTTATTCTCCTTTCTCTGAAGATGATGGAGCCTTCGGGCAATAACTACCTGAGTTTAATCACTTCTTTGACTAAAGAGACTGGAACCTGCTATTTGAAAGTCACTAGAAAATAAGCAGGTCAGAGAAGTATAATGCTGCCAGCTAAAATCTATTCTGATTTTTAAATGAGTAACTAAACATTAGTTAGACCAAATCATGATGAAATTTATTTAGAAACCTCAGCTAGGAGGGGAAAACATGCTTTCTGGTTTTAGGGCAATCCTTGTTTCGGGGGCACATGGCAATGCTTCATGATTTTAGGGAGATCAGTATTGTACTGTTTGACACTGCTGAGGCTGTCAGAAAAAATGTCATGATTATGCTCAGTAGCAGAACTCTGGTCCACTATTGTATTAACCACACTGTACAAGAAAGCCATTGATCCACAGAAGGATCTGGAGGGCCACCAGGATGGTGAAGAGGCTGCAGCACTTGCCCTGTGAGGAGAGTGAGTCTCATGGGACTGGAGTTTTTCAGCTAGGAGAAGAGATAGGCTCAAGCTGCTGAACAGCAGCCAGGCAGGGGCCTGTGGAGAAAGAAGACAGAGCCAGGCTGCTGACAGCTGCTGGTGGCAGTAGTTTGAGAAACAACGGGTGTGAGATTAAACGAGACACAACTTAAACACTTTGAATAACTTGTTGACTGTAAATGTTACCTATTCTGTTTTTATTTTCCCTAAAGTAGATGCTTGTTACTTATAAAAATAATTTTGCAACAGAGGATTTCAAAGGGCACAGTTTTCTTGTCTAGTTAACTTCTGAATTTGTTTAGGTAATCTTTAAAGTTGTGGTGTTGAAATAACTAGTGTTATTATCCAAAGTTTATTACATACATTTGACTAAAAAAAGAAACATCATCTAGGTTTGATTACAAAAATTTACTGTGTAAATTTGAAATTGAATGTAGTAACTGTAATTATCTAAAAGGAAATTTATTATTCTATGATAAAAACATCAAAATAATGACTGGGGCTCCTACAAATCATGTGGAAGATCAATAAAGTTAGTCCTACATCATAGTTTGAGAATTTAGAAATTGTATTTTGACCTTAATTCACAATGGAGATATTGAAAACATATTTAATAAGTGAACTATAGAACTTCTTAATTAAAAATTAAAAATATTCCTCAGTAGTTTTCCCCAGTGATATAAGGAACTCATTTCCAATCCACATTGTGTGCATGGCTTTCTACTGATTGTTTTCTCTTTTTAAGGAAATATTAGTTTACTTTGATGCATTATTCAGATATACTAAACTTATCAGAAGTTTAATATATATTGCTCCCAAAAAATTCTTTGAAAAATTCATTTCTTTTGGGGAAAAAAAAAAAAAGAAAAAGAAAAAAAAGGACCTTGACCTTTTTTCTCCTATGATTTACTATAACTCCATTCTGTATGGAAGCTTATCTTTCATTTATCCTACTATTTCTGAATTCCTTCCTGTAGTTTGATAAGCCGTATGGCTGCATAACTCTCACATGTTGTTCCTCCCTTTTCTACCAAGCGAAAGTTTTGGTGGATTTTGCTGTGTTTTGTTTGTTGTTGTTCTTGGGGAGCAAATGGCAGCGAGGGCTGTGTGTGTTCATTGCACAGTCTCAGACAGATTATTCAGAATAGTCTCTATTTCTTTCTTTTGTCGCTTCTTTGTAGATAAGAATTTCACTCTAATAGTTCTGCTGCTGTAGACAAGTACAACTTTAAACCTTTCTTCTTCTGCAGTTATCCCATTAAGACAGGCCAGGAGAATATTGCAGAATTTTGATGAATTTCTTCTTTTCAAATTACTCTTCCCAATGTACTGTGTATGTCTAGCCTTTTAATCTCCAATTCATTGAAACTTTTTTTAGTGTATGAGGTAGACTTTTTTAGTTTGACACCTGATCCTCAAGTAGGCACCAGAAGAGGTCTTTGGTAAAGTGGTAGTTTTTACCATCATGCAATTACAACATGACGTGTCTAATTAATGTTTTTTTGGCAGCATCACATTAGGTATTAATGTGATAGTTGTCATACCAGATCAATTGGTGATGTTTTCTCAATCACTAAACTGTTTAATTTGGATAACAGTTGTTAGAGCAGCCCTAGTCATGATAGGTTTTGCAAAACTTCACTGGGAATATATTTCTCCCAACTCTGCCTCTGCAGTTACAATTTAGCGTTGCTTCTCTCCATCGTACAAGATGGGAGAAGAATAAAGATTACTGTAAGCCTTGCCACCCTTCATAAAGAAGCAAAATCAGCTACATGTTGCTTCATTGTCTGGGATCCTAGTCTTGGCAGTAGGTTGTACTTGGTGTGTTGGCGAACTGTATTTTTATGTAGTAGGATGTGGGGGTACAATGGTTCTCTGCAGTAGACTCTAACAGATAACCATTACCACTTGTCTGTCACCCAAACAAGTTCTTAAAGCAAATACTGGCTTTTATTCTGTATCTTTTCTAAAACGATTATTCTTTTTGAGAATTGCTACTCCTTCCATTTGCTTTTCTTTTTAATTTGAATTCCTAAATTCCAGCATTTTTAAGATCCAGTAATGTCTTTGGCTCCAGTGTTTTGTAACTGCTAATTTTGTAAACATGTATGTTTGCATAGACAAAAAGGTTTAAGTCTAAGTGATTTCTTCAGCTGCTGGAATGTCCATTGGTGTTCTGACACTCAGCAGAAATGGTAAGCAGGCTTCTAAATTGTGTGATTTTCCTTCTTTTGTGTGTGTTTTTAAAATAAAATATTTCAGTCCACCAATGATTCTTTTCTATCTTTAACCCCTAGTGCTTCCAGGGGACATATTTTAGATAGGATGACAGAACTGAATCTGATTATTCTAGAGGAGTCTATATCAGTAGGAGCTATCAGTTGTGAGGAATTTGGTGATATTTCCAAGTCCATGTCTTCCTTATCCTGATTACAGTCAGTCACTAGGGAATGCTCAAACTCGTTTCAGTAAATCTATAGACTAATGAAATGTGCAGATAACTGACCTGTTTCTTTCACTGTGCATTATTGGATATTATGATTTGGGAATGTTTTGTATCTTTGCCTCCACTCTTGTATCTCTGAAGGCATAGTCTCCAAATACTTTCCCGAATTCTGCACTTTTTCAGCAAGGAAATCCCATGCTTTAGATGATAGGCATTGGGCCTGGGAATCTCAGAGTGTCTTTTGTTTTTTCCTTCCTATTCTCCTTACCTGTACCCCAGTCTATTCCCCATTGTTATTTCTTTCAGTAATCCTAGGAAGAAGGAAAGTTCAAATAATGGAAATAATTTCTTAAAAATAATTTCAAATAAATATTTTGAATCTTCAGTGATACAACTGTTCCTCAAATTTTCTTCTAGAATGTAGATTTTCTTGCCTGTCCCAGGTCCATTCTTGGTTTTGAAAGCAGATTTCCATCTGCTTTTCTGAAGAACTTCCATCTTTTTCCCTCCTTCACAAGTGATTCTTGATTTTCCTTTTTTTTTCAGAGCTTTCCACTCTACATTATTCACTTCCAGGCAATATGAAAGACTGCTTTATTTACAGTTATTTTTTATATTTCTTTTCAGATGGGTAGTAATTCATCAAGCACAATGAAGAAGCATACATGTATTTTAGAAAATTCTTATTCTCTGTACACTATCAAAACATACATTCATCTAGCATTCTGCTTTATGCTTGCCCTTCTTTCACTAAACTAACCAGGAGCACAGCACTGAAAAGATCTGTGCAAGGCAGTCATGCACTTGACCTAAAACTTGCAGCTGTTTGGAGTTTGCAGCTTTTCAGTAGGTGCCAGTTTACTTATTTTCATCTGCAGTATCATAACCAGATTTTGGCACATTTGAGTCCCTTATAACCTCATCTTCTTTTGTTAAGGTCCTTACAAAAAAATGTAAACAACCTGATTATTATGTGTCAGGGTATGCTACACCATCATTAATTTCTTCTGAGAGAAATTGGACATGTGTTTCTGGTCATTTTCAATCTAATTTTGATAGTGCTTTGGGATTATTTGTGTGTGTGACTAATTAGTTTTCTTAGCTACTACTGTTAGGTTTCAAATGTTCTTAGCGATCTTTCTTCTTCTTTAATTTTCTTTATTATGATGATTCCAAAAGTTGCAAGAGATTAGTGATGTTCAGCTTTCCTTTAAGCAGTGGAATTTGTCATTCCTGAACTTAACACAGTCACTTAAGTGCTTGCTAGACTGGCTGATCATTAAAAGCATGATACTGAATACAAAATAGCAAGATTTTATTATGTAATTCCCTAATCCCTGCTAATTTATCTAAGCACATTGTTAGTATGAAAATTTACCGCCTTTCAAATTTTTGCTTTTATTTGCTAGCATGTAGCTTCTTCCCAAAGCAGGTGTATAGCATAAGTAAAAGATTAAAAACTTGCCTAAAGAGACATATATTCCTATTAATGGAAAATCTTTATATCTTAGTGAAAGTCATGTCAAGGATGTCTAAGAATGTACACCTGATGCTATGTGCAAATGCAACAGAATGGTGACAGGGTTTGCATTTTCAGTGCCTTTTGTTTGTTATGTTTAAGTAACATGTTAGTTTATAAACTGTGGTAAGATATTTAAGTCTTAAGAATTTTTTAAAAACTGGCTTTTTAGTGAACTAAGCTTTTCACTTACTCATCTAGTGAGTGGTACATCAGTACTGACTAATGTTGTTATTTAGCAGGTATCTGGTCTGTATTGTTGTGCAATAGGAAGGAACAATAAGAGGAAAATGGTTTCTGGAAAATTAATCATTTATTGTCTCATTCCAAACCTAGTATTGGTTGGAAGGTGTACTCTTTTAACCTGGATAAATATGCCTCTGCAACCACTTGAAGATGGCAGATCATCTGTAATGAATAAGATCAAAGAAATAGTGGAGCAAAATACAGTTTCAGAATTCTTCACATCTTATTTTTGGTGGCAGCTTTTGAAACTCCAGAAGATAAAATTGCAAAGGATAAAGACTTTTTATACCAAAATTAAAAGAGCCAAGAAATAAGATAGGAAAATAAAGGAATATTACATGTACATGGGATACTCTGAAAATAATACTTCCTATTTTATTATGTTGGTCTACAATATCAGAGGCAAATAGGGGTGGCAGTAGAGGCTGAACCTTCCCACACATTTTGTTACATTTTGTTGCCGTGAGACATATGGCAGTAGAAGGGCAGTCTGACAAAATGGTGTCTGACA